>NC_062973.1:18284955-18648772 GCF_023078275.1 Leguminivora glycinivorella
TTTAAATAACATTGTATTGGTACCTATCTAAGATTGAATTAAAAATACCCTGTACAGTCAACCAATTGGAACTGCAGAACTATTTCATGGTGACGTTATGAATCGGATTGTAAGAAATCTCTTACTGTTTCAATTGGTTACCTGTACGTCATGCGGAGCGGTTCTTCTTCAACCTAGCGTTTTCCCGGCCTAGCGCCAGGGTCCGCTTTCCTGCTCAGCCTTCTCCACTTTGCCCGGTCTTCGGCATCCTGAGGTGAAAGATTGTTCTCTTCCATGTCCGCTGTCACGACGTCCAGCCAGCGCTTCTTAGGCCTACCGCGGCCGCGTGACCTAGGGCCTTGGACGATGAGGTTGAGGCATCTGTTTCCGACGTAGTCTACCGGTCTGCGGCGTATGTGGCCATACCATCGGAGGCGACTTTCCTGCAGCTTATCCGCCACGTCACGGATTCCGAGGCTGCCACGGATGTGTTCGTTACGTATGCGATCTAGTCGCGTAACGCCACACATCCACCGCAACATCTTCATCTCTGTGACGTGAAGCTGCTGGACATGCCTTCCGAGAGCAGGCCAGGTCTCGCTACCATACAGTAAGACTGGTCGGATGATGCTCTTGTACACAAGACCCTTAAGCTTCACCGGTATCCTGGGGTCGCAGAGGACACCGGTTACTTCTCGCCATTTTGCCCAAGCAGCGCTAATTCGGGCCTGGACGTCGTGATCGATTTCGCCTGATTCGTGCAGCACAGACCCAAGGTATTTGAATTTATCTGTTTTCAGAACAGATTCGCCTCCTACCGTTATGGGGTCGGGGTCTGTGCCGCCACATGCCATGTACTCGGTCTTCGCAACATTTAGTTTCAGACCGCCGTCCTCTAGCGCACCCTTCCATTGGTTCACTTTGTGCTCCAGTTTCTGTTTGTCCTCATCTGTCAGTGCAATGTCGTCAGCGTACATCATAAGCCATGGAGATGGTTCATGGACTTTTGCTGAAACTACGTCTAGCACTACACTGAACAGAAAAGGACTCAGGGCTGAGCCTTGGTGAACACCAACTGTGATCGGGAATGGGTGAGTGTCGCCAACGGCGGTCCTCACTATGGATTCCGAGTTGTGGTACATGTCTCGGATAATGTCAATATAGGTTTGTGGCACATTCTTCTCCTTCAAAGCCCACCAGATTACCTGTCGAGGTACGCAGTCAAAAGCCTTCTGTAGGTCCAGAAAAGCCATATGCAATGGCGTTTTCTTTTCCCTGTAGGCCTCGACTAGCATTCTTAGGGCAAAGATGGGATCTATAGTACCACAGCCAGGACGAAACCCATACTGACACTCCGAGACTGTGCACTCTTGCCGGAGCCTAGAATCGATGACGCGTTCGAAGAGTTTCATGGTGTGACTCATGACCTTAATACCTCGGTAGCTTCCACAGTCCTGTACACTACCTTTGCCTTTATAAATTGGTGTTATAATGCTCAATCTCCATGAGTTGGGCATTTTGCGGCTGGTGAGGATGCGGTTAAAAAGGTCAGTAAGTATGATCACACCATGAGGACCCATCGATTTCCACGCTTCAATCGGTATGTCGTCAGGACCCACGGCTTTTCTGTTCTTCATGTTGCGAAGGCAATTTCGCACCTCGTCTGGTGTAATAGGGGCAAGAAGTCCAAGATTGGGGGGCAGTTCTGGAGGAGACACATTTGCGTGTTGCGTATTCAGCAACTCGTTAAAGTAGCTACGCCACCTCTCCTTAACCCGGAATGCGTCGCAAACCAAAGTACCGTGGGTGTCAGTGATACACAAACATTTGGTTATGTCTTGTGTAGACTTCTCCCGAGCCTTTGCCAGGCGAAAGATGGACTTTTGGCCCTCTTTGGTCTCCAATGTGTCATACAATGGTGACAATTGGTCTTGCCGGGCTTTGGCAACGGCTCGCTTTGTGGCAGATTTAGCTGCTTTATATGATTCGAGGTCTTCAGGAGACTCAGTCTCTTGCCACTTTTTAAAAAGTGTCTTCTTATCCCGAACCGCCTTCTGCACTGAGTCATTCCACCACCACGTCTCCTTGTCGATGACGCGGCCTCCCTTGGACGTGCCGAGCACCCGTTTACCCAGGGCGCCGACTGCTGACTGAATCTCAGAGTACTGACTATCAGCGGACTTTTCCTCACTTGAGCGTAAGTCTAAACTTAAAGAAGCTTCGTGGAAGTCATCCCCTTTTGGTCCAGTCAGCATCCACCACCTAGTTCTGGGTCTACGTCGCTCGGGTACTTTCTTCTTTGGCATTACCAGCATGTCCATGACAAGGATGCGGTGTTGCGATGTGAGGCTTTCGCCTGGAATAACCTTGCAGTTAGACACTTTGCCGATTTGGCTCCTTCTTATGAGCAGGTAGTCTATCTGGGTGGAATGTGACCCACTCTTGTAGGTTACGAGATGCTCAGGTTTCTTTTGGAAGAAAGTGTTCACGACAGCCAGATCTGATACGAGGCAGGTGCTGAGAATTGAATCTCCCTCTGCGTTCGTACGACCGTAGCCGTAGCCTCCGTGGACACGTTCAAACCCCCTTGAGTCCTCACCTACATGCCCGTTCAAGTCTCCACCCACGATTATGCTCTCTGAGTTCGGAATGCAACGCAGAACGTCCTCTAACTTATCCCAGAAGGCCTCTTTCTCTGATTGCTGGCAACCGACCTGGGGGGTATAGGCACTGATAAGATGTGTAACAACACCTTCTATCAGTAGCTTCACCCGAATGAGTCGATCACTCAACCTATCGACTTCAAGGAGACCTTTCTGAAACTCTTCAGACAGTACTACCGCTACGCCATTCCTCCCTGAAGGAGACCCGGTGTAAATCAGCTTATACCCTTGGCCGATTTCACGTGACTTGTTCCCCTTCCAACGAGTCTCTTGCAGAAATGCTGCTCATGCGGAGCGGTTGATAATTTTAATTTTGTCCGTAGAGGTGATTTTTCATTTGGCTTCAAAAATGAATAGTAGCTTGTGACGTATATGCCCGGTAAAAAATAATACCTTAAGTCACATTGTTTCAAAATAAGAGTGGTTTTAATTAATCACAGTCTTTACCTCAAAAGGGAGGATACTATATTTGTAACTAGGTTCAACTTTGTTGCCTGTATAAATCTATTATTATTATTAGGAGTATATGCTATGGGGCGCGGCGCTCAGCTTACATAAGGTGTCTATAAGCCGAAAAAGTTTACTTTCCTTTCTTATTATAATTCGTAATCGAAGTTATGCTGTCCTGCCGGCGTATCATGCTGCCAATTTTATCACTTATCCATGTGGATAAGACATTTGTCACTCTCACACTGACATACTTGCTAAAGCGTGACGGATGCTTTATCCACGTGGATAAGTGATAAAATTGGCAGCATGATATACTTACTTAGCGGCGTTCTGTGGAGCAAGAGCCTTGTATATTAGGGATTTAAATCCATATAGCCGCCGTACTAATGATTCGAGCACACACTCGAGTAAAAAGCTTCAATTTGTAGTAGACGGATATATTTTACAACTGATTTACAAACGAAAAAACTTCACCAACGGATGAGTACGGAAGTAGTGGTTATTGTACGGAGGTCGACGAAACAATTTTTAGTAGTAAAAAGGTGTTTTGCAGGCAGGTGGGGTGCAGGCAGACCAAAAAGGAGATGGCGGGACGACCTGGACGCATTCTACCCAAAACGGTGGGAAAATGCCAACAACAGTGTCGAGTGGAGAAAGCGAGGGGAGGTCTTTGCCCAGCAGTGGGACACAAAAGAGGCTAATTAAAAAAAAAAAGGTTATGGTGCCTCTAATTGGCCGTGATACAAAATATTTGGAGTGCTCTTATTGGTGTTTAAGAAAAGCTGAAATGCGCGCATCTGAGCGCATCTCTTGAAATGTGTAATTTAGCTGTTCATTTTCTGTATTTTTTATTTTTTTTTGTATTATTTGACAAAGGTTTTTACTTTTAAATATTTTAATTTTATAAAATTTGACTCTTGGAGACGCTATACATCTCCATGGATTATTTGATTAAGTATAATATTTTTACTTGTAATATTCAGTCTTTTACAACTATTGAAGTATTATAGATTTCTTTTATCTTTGTATCTGTTTGCACTTTCTTTATGTATTGATTATAGTTAGTAATAATATGACATTTAGAGACTTTATACATCTCTAATTCTATATCAGTGTATAGCTACTTTGCTTATGATTAATATTTTTAGTTAATATTTCTATTAATTTAATTTGTTTAACTTTAATGAATACTCTGTAATGTTTGACATGTAAAAGTGCCCCCGTGGCCTATTTGCTGAATAAATGATTTTGTATTTTGTATTTTGCTGTAACTCTAAGAACTAATTAAATTATTTTCATAGAAATTTCTAACCAGCGTCCTCCCTATTACCGCTTAGCGGAAGACGCTGGTTCGAATCCAGCTTCGGACACTTGGAGGTTATTTTTTCTTTTTATACAAAGGATCTCAGTCTCAGTACGCGAATTGTTAATTAGTAATTTATTGTTTTCTTTTTATTCCGTCATATCATTTTCAATAACTTGTCTCATCTACTTATTATTTTCCTTAAATCCTCGGCATCCTTCCAAAAGATATAGCTATTATTCTTCAAAAGTTCCTTTCTCTTTGGATATAAATTCGTTATATAATAACGATAGGAATTGAGATTTATTTATGAACCTGAACTGGGAAAATACTAGTTTTATTGTTTTGTTTTGTTCTTTGTTCGGATGGAATGTTTGATTTGATTATTTGAAGGACATCGATCGATGCTTTGTTTGTAAAGTCGATATAATATTTACGTACAGAAAATGTATTTTTTATTGTTTATTTCCTGACAAAACTTTACAACCTAGATGAAAGTAAAAATGTGCTTTTGAAAAACTACACTATTAGGTATATCAAAGCTTATCATATTGGGACCGGATTGTCTCAAGTATCTGTCTCTGATTTAGAGCAATTTCGTAAAACTTTAACTTGAATAGAGATATCATTACATTTACATACAATTTTATTTGAAGTGGGTCAACTACAATATATCTGTTAGCACCAAAATGATCTCAATGCTCTGCCTACCGAAATATTGGTCTGGGTTAAGTCTGTTGAGGAAATACCGAAATAGAGTAGGTACATAAACTACTCTTAAATACCACAAACAAAGCATGATATTTGAAACGAAAGAAAAGTGAAAAGATAGTAAAATTCTGCTCGCCAGCCAACATTTTTCACTGCTCTATTTTACCTTGACGTAAAGAGGTGCACCAAAGTACGAGCCCCAATGCAAATGATATCGTCTAGTATGAAAAAAATATTATGTCCTAACTTCGACCTCAAAATTCAGGATGAATTAGATGATTAGTAGAACATGTAACATAAAAACAAGAGAGCTTATAATGCATATTTTATTTATTCAAAACATAAATTAACAATTTTCCTCACTAGTAAACAAAAAAACATAATTTCACCAAATGTAACACTCGCAAAAATGTTCGTCTTCAGCGTAGCCGATGCAGAAAAGAACAACTACCACTTGGTGGCGTCACCTTTTGCATCTAAAACGGCCTTAATTCTGAGCGGCATTGTATCTACCAACTGTCTATACTCCTCAGGGGTTATTCCATTCCAGACACCCACAAGTTTCTCCTTAAAATCAGCTTTGGATTTAGAAGGATATTTTCGCAACTTTTTCTTCATTTACCACTACAAAGTTTTTATGGGAGACAAGTCTGGACTGCTGGATGGCCATGATATGGTAGGAATTTGTTTTTGTTTCAGCCACTCCATCGTTGTCTTGCCAGTATGACATAAGGCACCATCTCGTTGAAAAGTAAATCCATTTACATACTTGAACTTTCTTATACACGGTAGTGAACTTTATTCCAAGATGCTTTTGTATTTCTCTGCATTGACGGTTCCATCTATAAATTGCAGACATCCCACACCCTGTGCCGACATACAGCCCCAAATCATTTAAAGATGCTGGAAACTACACCTTGCGTTCAAGACAGTCTTTGTGAAATGCATCTCCTTTATCTTGAATGACTTTACTTCGTTCATCGCCAACTATGACCTCAAATTTGGATTTGTCGCTCCATATTATTTTTCGCCACTGATCGGCAGTCCATTTTCTGTACTTTTGTGCAAATTTCAACCTGTTAGTTTTCTGCTTTTGAGTAAGTAATGGTTTCTGTTTAGCGGTGTGAAAACCGAAGTCCATTATTTTCATTACTGTCTTTCAGGTATCGACTGAAATGTTTATTTTGATCGCGTCATGCCATAGTTAGGTAAGTTCTCCTGCTCTTGCATGACGATTTTTCCTGATGATGCTCCTCAAAATCCTGTTTTCTCTTTGGCAGTTATTCTTCGACGGCCAGATTTATTTAAACAGGAGACGGTTCCGTGTTTTAGTTGATGCTGGATGATTGTATGCGCCGTAGATCTTGGCAAAAAAAGGTCTTTGGATATTTTGGAACGTAGATTTGCCGCTATTGTTACTGGAAATTATAATTTTCCTCACTGATTCAGGCACCGACTTACCTCTTGCTATTTTGTTGACCTTTTTATGTAGCCGTATATCATATCAGACGACTTATAATATTATTAATTCAATTTAAAATATTATTGTATAATATTAATCTTACTAAACTATTTTTATTTAAAATAGACGACCTATTATGCCTCAAATATGAACTAGGCGTATTTTTTTGCTTTAGATATGTTATTTTTATGATATGATTATATTAAAACATATAACATTAGGGCATTTTGTACGGCGCAAGATTAAACTAGTTTTAATGGCTTAGTGTGTCGTGTATTCCATTTATCATCAAAGTCAATCTGGGTTTAAATACCAGTTTCGGAAATAAATATCGCACGTTGAAGTGTGACTAGACGATATCATTTGCATTGGGGCTCGTAATTATCGCAACAACTCCATCATTTTAGTAGGTACAATTTACAAATCTATGTTGAAACAGGATTAGCGTTAAAAACGTTTATGCCAAGGCGTGAAATAGGACTGGGACATGCAATGAGCAGCGCTAAATACAAGCTTAATGCCGCAGTTTGCGAATAAATCCGAAAAATCGCGAGTAATTTGCACGATACAAAAGGAATTTATGAATATCTGACTAAGCACTGTTGGTAACTGTTATTTATGGAGTTGGCCAGGAAAAGTTGGCTGTAAAAACGCGCGGATACATATTATTCATATTTATGCAGTTTTTAACAAAACAATCATTTTTAAAAACTAGTGCCAACACGTTTATTGTTCTTTATGTGTAATACCTATAATACAGGGTGTTTCAATGAACGTAATACAAAACATGTTTTTCAAACTCGTCTTGCTAAGAATAGGAAGATTAACTAGTTTAACCGTACGAGTGTTGTTAAACTAGTTAATAATCATTAATATCATTGTTTTCCTAAATCCTGTTATTTTGGTCACAACATGGCTACCCTACCTAGGTTGTTAAGGGAATAGTTCCAATTCCAATCTAGTTTCGTAGTAAAAACTCACCTTTTTGTTTATCTAGACTGACATTTTATGAATAAAATGCGTTCTGACATGTACCTGTCAAAATAGTCAACACCTTGATAACTGATAAGACACCTACTACAACTGACGTATTCGCAAGACATACCATGACGTCACAATGAGTGACCACACTTCGAGAATTGTATTTATTTTGCTAGAAAATTAGCAAAATTTAATTGAGTAAAATTTTAAGATCTGAATACGTGCATTACATTCCTCGTCGTTAGTAGAGCCGGAATCACTTATTTTGTATTAAGTTAATTGAAACATCCTATATACATAGTATCTGGATATACAAATATAATATCCAAGTATAAAGCTCCGGCCGTTTACTTCCACTTCCAGTGAACTCAAATATCAAATTCCTTGATAAGCTTATTTAGCTGTTAATGAATTTGAGAACAATTATCTGAATAAGCAAACAGTTACTTGGAAAGTTTAATGGGCAAGTTTCCACGAAAATGGCTTACTTCCGCAAATGATACTAATTTCGTACTTATTGTTTAATTTTAAACGCAATCGTGCGGAATTCGTTGTTTTGTATAGTGGGTAGACTTTTATACTTTCTTACTAGGTGTACGAGTATTAAAACAATGAGGTACCTAGTGCTTCAGTACGCATACATTGACTAGAATAATGTTATACATTGGTTGCCTAAATCGTTTTATTTTTCCAAACGATTTCCTTATTATAAATTCAAATTGAATTGACTCTAAAAATAATCGTTACATTTTTAACCAAATAAAGAGCAATCATTGAGGCTTCATTTGTATTTTGTCCTGTAGGTTTCGAAAATAAAATTGACCGTCTATTACCAACAATAACTTACAAAATTGCTGCCGACACAGAAAGCTGCAAGTCAAACAAAAGCATGTAAAAATACATTTTCCCACTAATGCTGGCAGTTCAAACGGCGCAATAAGGTAAACTAGCATGCAACGGCCGCAGATAAATGTGTAATGGACGTATCGTGTTCCAGCCCACATTAAGGCCTGAACCCCTACTATGAGTGACATTTTAGACCACTTTACCACAGAATATAATATAATTATAATAGTACAAGTACAGGAGGCCACTTCTTTGACGTTCGCCACATCGCCACCATTCTAAATTCTTAACTATATTAACAAACGGACCGCAGCACTTGAGCAACCGACATCGAGTTCTAAAACGCCCAGCTAAGGTTGTCAACACTGAATGGGCCGCCGGCATGTACTTGTCGCTCGGAGAAAGAATCGCGGAGTGAGCCGCCTCTGGCGTTACTCGATAACGTAAACGTCATGGAAAATGACATTATGGAGAAGCTGAGTAGCCCCCTCAAACGACTTTCTTACTAAAACCATAAATTAAGTGTCACGTTCACTGTTTAGGAAAATTGTATTTATTACACATTTCATCGCTCGCGTCTCTTTTATTTACACGGGAGCGAATATCTTTTATTTGTTTCTATCACCGAAAGCTTATCGCTTACTCGCTTTCGATGGGACCAGTGCCTTAGGCGTTAATTCCATAAATTCACCTTGTCCTCAACCGAATATGTGGCACCTTTTGATTAAAAACGTCATAGGTATTAAGTATTATTTATTCATTCAAATTATAACCTTATTTTTGTTTTCTAGACGTCCGAACATCTCCGTGAAAGACCTTACACGGTCTGAGTGAACGCTCCGAGCGGAGCGTTAGGCAGGACGTGTGCAACGGTTACATGCGGTTAGGTGCGGTACACCCTATACTGCGTCGACTCAGGACAATTGTATGAACTTCAATTGTTTGACATGCACTCCCCGCTGCACGCCTAATATGAGAAAAGTGGCAAAATGCATGGTAGAGGCCCAGAACGTTTAAAATTCGCACGGGCGTGGATAAAAGCATTTTGTGTCATAGATAAAAGTGTTTTTAACTTTCAGTCACGGTAAATTAAAGGCGAGTGTTGTTTCGCGGGTTTGTTTATTGCTTTTGTTCTATTGTTTTTCATTCAGAGGGGACTAACGGGGACAAATTGCTATTTTATTTCACATTTATTACTTATTGTCTTCTGACCTCACGGTTCGAATTACACGTCACAAATAAATAAATACTTTATGTACTAGCGACCTACTCCGAGCAGTAATGAGAGATCAGTTTATTTAACAACAATATAAAAATAACTGTATTAAACTAAAATATAACAAATTGAACTAACTACTTAAAAATAAACTTATAACAAATAAAAATAATACTAACAGTTAAATAATGGGTACTCAAAAGAAAAATAAAAGTCATAAAAAGAAAACCCCGTCCAGGGAGTCTTCATGCGGCATCGACCCCAGGACGCTGGCTGCATTTACCTCTCTGAATTTCCAGCGATATACGCTGCGAGAGGTTGTAAAAGCCCCCTCGCCCCACCTAAACGTTACCCTACTCCCAAAGACCCATTGACCCAATAACTAATCTAAATCTCAAGGAACCCTAAAAGCGAATCTACTTTAACTATCTGTCTCTGTCTTGCATTTAAACGTTTGACCATAAAAGTGATGTGATCGTCTAGTAAGTGGTAGGACTCCGTAGTTGTGTGTAGTAACCCCTGGTTCTTTAACAAGGAGGAGAGTTGCATACCTTACAAAACTGGAATTTAATGAAACTAAGATAATTAATTAAAGGTGATTTACTATAAAGTTTTAGATCTTAGAAAGTTAGATTATATTAAAGTTAGGTTATTATGAGAAGTAGATAAATAACAAAAGCAAAGTAACAAAGAACATGTTTTAATCAATGTAATATAACAAACACATTAATAATTTAGTTAAGTAATCATTCATGTAATTGTACTATACTGCAGAATCTGGATACTGGAACTCTCGTCAGTCGTTGGAGTTGGTTGACAATAGCAGTAGCTCAGCTGGAGTAGAAACAATGGTCCTTGTAGTCCTTCCAGGTGCAACGATGTAGATAATAAATACATAAACATAAAAAAAGGTTTTTGGTAAAAATCCCCAACTCCTACTTGTGACTCCTGTCGCACGAGAAGCGTCGGATAAGCCGAAGTGACTCTAAAGTTATGGAATTTAATCTAATAAAATCTGAATGCTAAAACTAACGCTTCCTATACTAGGTGGGGTATGGAGTCTCCCTAAACCAATCACTGTGGGAAAGTCCCTTGATTGGGCTTCCTAATCCCTACCTCCCTATTCCTAGGAGTATAAGACTCAGCGAATGGCTAGAAAACGTTTCACAATTCCTAATGGTATTCCGATGATTGAAACGTCAAGTATTCACCAGAAACCCCTACCTACTTCATTTCACTCTAAGCTAATCCCATAACCCATTCCCAAAAGCTGTAAGCTTTGATGGCCGATCCGTAGATCAATTTATACCCTTAGGTAATAAATGCAATAGGCCTTAGCCTTAATATGACCTTAGTCAGACTGTAAGCTTTGATGGCAGTTCCGTAGATCATTTTTACCCTTAGGTAATAAATGTAATAGGCCTTAGCCTTAATATGACCTTAGTCAAACTGTAAGCTTTGATGGCAGATCCGTAGATCATTTTTATACCCTTAGGTAATAAATGTAATAGGCCTTAGCCTTAATATGACCTTAGTCAAACTGTAAGCTTTGATGGCAGATCCGTAGATCATTTTTATACCCTTAGGTAATAAATGTAATAGGCCTTAGCCTTAATATGACCTTAGTCAGGAATACAATTCATTAGGTATAAGTTGCGCGAATCGACTGTTTCTATTATACAGTACGACTCCTAACTCTGCGTTCCGCTCGGTTAGTGCACTTAAACCATAAAATGTCCACCTGAACATTATGTCAAACAGCAGCGAAGAAATAACATAGATCTTACTTCGTGCCATCAAAATGAACTGATATTTCATATCAAACAGCAGTGAAGAAATAATAAAGATCTTACTTCGTGCCATCAAAATGAACTGATATTTCATAAATGTTAAAAAACATTATCAAAATTAATTTCAATCAAATATTCAAAATCTTCTAAGTAGAAACAGCTAATAATAATATAGAAAAGAAAATAATATAGATGGTAAAATTATACCAATGATGTTATTCAACATACGTGAGAGAGGTTTGTCCACATATGGACTTTTTAGGAATATGGTGCATAATGTATTCATTATATTTCAGTAATGCAATAATTCTATGTTAACTCATCTAACTTCTCGTTGATATTGATGAGTAACATTTGTTCACATTAAATATATTATTTGGGACATAATTCCCCATACTCATTATATTTCAGTAATGCAATAAGTCTATGTTAACTCATCGTATTTGTTGTTTATATTGACGAGTAACATTTGTACACATTAAATATATTATTTGGGACATAATTCCCCATATTCATTATATTTGAGTAATGCAATAAGTCTGTGTTAACTCATCGTATTTGTTGTTTATATTGACGAGTAACATTTGTACACATTAAATATACTATGTGTACTCAAATAGTAATCAAAATACATAATAAACAAAATAATCATCTAATCTCATGATATCATAATATAGTTATTTCCTTAGGAAAACATCGTAAAGTCACTTCTTTTATCAAACCGTAATTCAGAACACTAAACAAAAAATATCACTCACTTCTTTACTTTACACTCAGTCAATTTCTGTAAGAATGTCCAATAATATTTATTTATTTATTTATTTATCATCATTAAATTTATACTACAGTATCAAGGTTGCTCAGTCTTGCTATAATTCATAATCAAAAGTAAAACTGCTTAATTGTAAATCAAATCAAATCAAATCAAATAATTTACCTAATTACCAACGCTAAAGCGTTCTCTTTTAACAACCGCTTTACATCAGGCGAGCCGTATGCTTGTTTGCCACCGACGTAGTATAAAAAAAAACGTATAATTGAATGACACTTACTTAATGTACACATAATTCAAGTAAACACAGTAACAACACGCCCAGTATAAGTTGATCCCGACGTGCTCAGTTATCCACCAATAGACACAGTGTAATTTAAAATGGCCGTCCGTCTCGCGTCGCGTCGAACGTGCAATTCAAATTATTTTCAACTTTTAGGAATACACTAAGGGCCACTTGCACCAACTAGGGTTAAGCCAACTAACACCGGGTTAACCGCTAACACGGGGTTAAACTAATAATTTGTGTTGCACCATTAAAGTTTAGGCTTTAACTCTGGGTTAAATTGTTAAATATTTAACCCGCCGACGACGCAGGGTTAAATCGCTAACTCTGGGTTAGTACTAGTAAAATGGCGCACAATTTGGAAATTTCTTTGACGTGTTGTCGGAGAGAACAAATAAATATGATTCTAACGTTCGACTAGAACCGGTCGTGGAAGAATTGTATTCCCTCATGACCTCTTGCCAAGCCTTTTGTTTAAGAAGGAGGTGTGCTCCGTCCGTTTTCTTATTTTCAATTACTTGTTTATGTTTTTCCACCGTACTACACAAAAGTAGAAAATCATTTTTTGTGAAGTTCGGAGCACGCACACGTGGTTTTTTATCGTTGTCCATTTTACGCTCTTCTTTCAAGACACAAACTGTGAAAACAGGCAGGAGTGCAACCGTTCGTCATTAGAGCTGATTAAAATTTTGAAAAAACCCCCGACTGCGACATAGTAGACCGATTTTCATGAAACATGGCTAAGAACACTCCCGACTAACTCAGCTTTCAGACAAAAAAAACTAAATCTAAATCGGTTCATCCGTTCGGGAGCTACGATGCCACAGACAGACACACACACAGACAGACAAACAGACAGACAGACAGACAGACAGACAGACAGACACGTCAAACTTATAACACCCCGTCGTTTTTGCGTCGGGGGTTAAAAACAGTAAACAGTACACAGCGGCATCTCATGACACAAATATAATACGCCTAGACGAAATATCATGCCGTGTTGCTTTAAAGAAAGATAGTATTACGCCCCATGTCGTGGCATAAAAGAGATAGACATACATTTCCATTCATCATTCGTTCTTTAATATTTGGCTGGTTTATAGAACGGATTGAAAAAGTAATAATGTTGCCTGCTTAAAATAAAAAAACTGTCGGGTTAGCTAACCCTAAGTTAGTTTTCAATGGTGCAACAAAAGATCGGGGTTAAAATTTTAACGAGTTAACCCCGGGTTTATTAACCCACTATTTATTTAGTTAACCCCTTGTTCCGTGCAAGTGGCCCTAAGAAATCACTATTCATATACACAGTAAATATTAAAACAACTACTAGATCGCATTGAAACAGGATATTGGATTAATTCACAGAATATATATTAGTACGTTAAGAGCGTTATAACATTTCGGCGTCGGGCGAAATTAGGTATTTTACCCGCCGCGCGAGCCCAATATGCCGACCCTTTCTAGCACGTCTTATCACTCGCTCGCACTACAATAATGGACAAAACAATCTTGATCCTTTCTATGGAATTTTGATAACAACCACAATCTACTATCTCGATATAAACTTTTGATTTCTAATAAACATTATTTTGTACGAAAATACTAGAATGTAGCGCAAAATAATATCAATTATGTTAAAATTTATTTAAAAAATTAATTATAAAAATAGATCCCATCCCAAATATTTGCTTTTGTTATATGAAAATTACTGTAATGCTGTATTATGATTACCTCTGTAATCCATTGCTTTGGAATCGGTATAATATAGATTCCTGTAATATGGATTCCTCGGTAATCAAGTACTTAAGTATTTTGAATCCCACTTTACTTCGATTCCAGGCTTATTACTTTACTTCTTTATGTCACTCAAATTGTTTTTGGTTTACATGTCATTCTAGCATTTTCACTTTCACATTTCAAGTGCATATACCACGAGTATAGGTTTTCGGGTGTGCTGATTTAAAAATTAATGACCGATTTGGAATCTGTCATTGCTGACTGTCACTTTGACACAAAAGTCGTCATGGGTGTCGTAAAATAGGTTTTAGGGGTGCTGATTCCAAAATTAATGACCAATGTGAAATCTGACATTGCTGACTGTCACTTTGACACAAAAGTCGTCATGGATGTCGTCAAATAGGTTTGCGGGGGTGCTGATTCCAAAATTAATGAACAATGTGGAATCTGACATTGCTGACTGTCACTTTGACACAAAAGTCGTCATGGGTGTCGTAAAATTGGTTTTAGGGGTGCTGATTCCAAAATTAATGACCAATATGGAATCTAACATTGCCGACTGCCACTTTGACACAAAAGTCATCATGGGTGTCGTAAAATAGGTTTTAGGGAGTGCTGATTCCAAAAATAATGACCAATGTGGAATCTAACATTGCTGACTGTCACTTTGACACAAAAGTCGTCATGGGTGTCGTCAAATAGGTTTCCGGAGGTGCTGATTTGAAAATTAATGACCGATTTGGAATCTTGACATTGCTGACTGTCACTTTGACACAAAAGTCGTCATAGGTGTCGTCAAAAAGGTTTCGGGGTGCTGATTCCAAAATTAATAACTATTTTGGAATCTCACAGTGCTAATTGTCATTTTGACACAAAAGGAATCATGGGTGTAGTCAAATAGTTTTAGGGGTACTGATTCCAAAATTAATGAAATGATTTAAAAAGTCATGACCGATTTGGAACCTGACATTGCACAGTACCCCTGGAAACCTATTTGACAACACCCATAACGACTTTTATGTCAAAGTGACAGTCAGCAATATCAGATTCCAAATTGATCATTAATATTGAGATCAGTACCCATGAAAACCTATTTTACGACACCCATGACAACTTTTGTGTCAAAGTGACAGTCAGCAATGTCAGATTCCACATTGGTCATTAATTTTGGAATCAGCACCCCCTAAAACCTATTTTACGACACCCATGACGACTTTTGAGTCAAAGTGACAGTCAGCAATGTCAGATTCCAAATTGGTCATTAATTTTGGAATCAGCGCCCCCTAAAACCTGTTTTACGACACCCATGACGACTTTTGTGTCAGAGTGACAGTCAGCAACGTCAGATTGAACATTGGTCATTAATTTTGATATCAGCACCCCCTAAAACCTATTTTACGACACCCATGACGACTTTTGTGTCAAAGTGACAGTCAGCAATGTCAGATTCCACATTGGTCATTAATTTTGGAATCAGCACCCCTAAAACCTATTTTACGACACCCATGACGACTTTTGT
This sequence comes from Leguminivora glycinivorella, assembly GCF_023078275.1. Classification (NCBI taxonomy): domain Eukaryota; kingdom Metazoa; phylum Arthropoda; class Insecta; order Lepidoptera; family Tortricidae; genus Leguminivora; species Leguminivora glycinivorella. The sequence continues at coordinate 18,300,671 of NC_062973.1, forward strand.
GTCAAAGTGACAGTCAGCAATGTCAGATTCCACATTGGTCATTAATTTTGGAATCAGCACCCCCTAAAACCTATTTTACGACACCCATGACGACTTTTGTGTCAAAGTGACAGTCAGCAGTGTCAGATTCCAAATTGGTCATTAATTTTGGAATCAGCACACCCTAAAACCTATTTTACGACACCCATGACGACTTTTGTGTCAGAGTGACAGTCAGCAACGTCAGATTGAACATTGGTCATTAATTTTGATATCAGCACCCCTAAAACCTATTTTACGACACCCATGACGACTTTTGTGTCAAAGTGACAGTCAGCAATGTCAGATTCCACATTGGTCATTAATTTTGGAATCAGCACCCCTAAAACCTATTTTACGACACCCATGACGACTTTTGTGTCAAAGTGACAGTCAGCAATGTCAGATTCCACATTGGTCATTAATTTTGGAATCAGCACCCCCTAAAACCTATTTTACGACACCCATGACGACTTTTGTGTCAAAGTGACAGTCAGCAATGTCAGATTCCAAATTGGTCATTAATTTTGGAATCAGCACACCCTAAAACCTATTCTACGACACCCATGACGACTTTTGTGTCAGAGTGACAGTCAGCAACGTCAGATTGAACATTGGTCATTAATTTTGGAATCAGCACCCCCTAAAACCTATTTTACGACACCCATGACGACTTTTGTGTCAAAGTGACAGTCAGCAATGTCAGATTCCACATTGGTCATTAATTTTGGAATCAGCACCCCTAAAACCTATTTTACGACACCCATGATGACTTTTGTGTCAAAGTGACAGTCAGCAATCTGAGGTACTACATATTTGTAATCTGAAAGTAATCAAGTCAATAATTTCAGTTATTTTGAATCGACTATGATTCCGAATTATTGGTAATAGTAATTATTGTATAGATGATTAGTGATTCCTTTACATGTAATGGTAATTTACCGTTTCACTTGATTACATTACAAGTAATCTGACACCCAGTAGTGGATTACAAAGTAAAATCAAGTAATCGTGTAATCCGGAATCGATTACGATTTCCCCATCTCTGGGTTTAGTTATATGGTTCATTGGTACTGGTGACCACCATCTGGCTCCATCATCAGACCCTGAGTACCACCTCTTGTCAAAGGTCTTGTTGAGACGAACCCAACGAGCCTAAACACGAAGTCGTTTACTTACATGGTTCACTGGTACTGGTGACCACCTTCTGGCTCCATCATCAGATCCCGAGTACCATCTTGATGTGTCTTATCATCTTGACCGTATTGTAATTTTTACATATTTATCATCATAACGTTGTAATACTTTAACATTCAATTCAAACATAACAAAATATTACAAAAGCAAATATTTACGGATCTAGGATCAAATTCGTTGGTCGCTGTTTACACACACACAATGCGAGGATAGCCCGTGTATAAACAAGGCGTCCGACCCACACAACGATAAATATTCTCGACGTTTGCGATCAAAACTCGGAGAGCGAAGTGACATACGTCTCACCTATACGAGCTCCGGCGCGGCACTGAAATCGCAGGCGTCCGTCGCCGGTCAAATAGCGACAGGAAGGCTAGTTTTCAAAAAATTGGCAAAAAATCATTATATAATATTATAACGACAAATGGATAACAGCAATTTAAGCAGATTGTACAGATTATTTATATACTAAAATAACTTCGATAACATGTAGATTTTCGGAGAAATGATCACTTGTTTCAATGTATTTTCAAGACAAAATTGAGTTCGTTTTACTTTCAATTTCTCAATTTCAAAGGATTAAATGATAAATATTGTTTAATGGGCCTTAAGTACAAGATATTTGGAACTTAAATTTACCTCATTTATGAGAGTGAGCTTATCAAATTGTTGATAATAAGAGCTCCGAATTCTGTGCTTCACGCGGTTTTTCCTAAACGAGCATCAGGAAAACAATCATTACTAATTGAAAAAGCTTTTTTTTCCATATGTTTTTTAATTAACCGACAGTTAATAAGATGTTCTAACTGAAACAAGTACTTTCACTGTCTTTTAGTATGAGTAAAGTGTACAATTTTGTCGATAAATATTGTGCATTTTACAATATATCGCCTTTTTTTGTCATAGCGCTCTTAAATAGAATATCGAAAGTACAGAATTCGCGACTAAGTGTCGCGTCATCGCGAGTCGCAACAATCCGCCATTTTGAAATTCGAAGGTCAAGACCCGCGCTGGCTGGTATCAAATGCACGAGCGGTTTAGTTCTATTACGTCACAGGAATAAATCGCATGTCATTTTCGCTCGGTTTAACGCGATGCCTTTTTTAATCTAAATTGTTTGTAATTGATACATAACGATAGGCAAATACTTAAACTACGTGGTGAAAGTATACTTGCAATAACAGTGTAATAATGAACTAAAATTATAACCGCGAAGATCTAATCTTATGTACTTTGTAGACTTGTCACAGAGCCGGGATGTAGAGTTCTCTTTAAATTATCAACACTTTATTAACTTTTTGTGTATGTGAAAAATAATGGAAAGCAATAAGCATTGTGTTATAAACTGTGTTTGTGTCTTAGTGAATTGGTTAGTGAAATATTTACACTATAAAAGCAAGCTAGTGTCCCGATGGATTGTAAATGTAAAAAGGTATGTAGCTAAAATAGTTTTATTGCAATTACGTACTTAAAGCGGGGTTCTTTAGTTTATGCCACACGAACTATATAGTATTATTTAAATAACACACATAAAAATGCCAATGAAAACCGTCACGTAATTAATTATGTAGTTCACTTGCGCACTAAAATTATTAAAGAATAATTAATACCTGTTTTCTTAATGTCAGAAGGTCTTCTTTATGTCACCTTCGATGGCTAGCTCCTTCATTCTTCATAACTGTTCTATTGGCTTACTCACTAAACCTCCTTATTCCGAACTATGCAAACCTTAGCTCCAGCCTCCTCCGTAGTCACAAAGTACTTCTTCCAGCTTCTCGAATCGAATTACCTTTTCTTTTAATGTTATGTCTTCAACGTTCCCGAACCTAATGACCCCATCTGACCCTGCGCTCAGAGTTTTATTCCCCCGAATATGACGCATGCGCTGTTCTTGGTGACGCTCCCCAAACGCCCGAGGACGCGATTCTCTAGCGTCTCATTGGTTGAAGTTTTTCGTCAAGGCTGACCGCTTTCCTCGATAACAACGCTTACGGCAATAGTGTAAGGAATGTTTGATTTTGTAAATTACGCTAACTTTCATATTTTTATCCCGATTTACTGCTTTCCTCGATAATAACGCTTTTGGCAACAGTTTTAGAAATGTTGATCTTTGTAAATTATGTATGTTTGAATTCCGGGAATAATTATTATTTTTCTATCGTGTGATCTCCCCAGCGTGGCCTTGTGCTGCGGGTAGCAACAGTGATCGTTGTACGGAATGTGCGTGCTTCAATTCCGAGAATTGTTATTTTTAATTTCCTGGAATTTTGTTTCTAAGCATATTTAATTTTACAAATACTGCATTCAAATAGTGTAACTATTTGATTAGAATATTACTTATTATGAAATCATACAACACAAAATTAACATAGACAATTGTCTAAAAGAAACAAAGTCAGATTATTCATATAATTATATACATAGATTTGTAAGAGGCGAGGACATCGGGTCGTTACAAGGTAAGCCCTTGGGTCGCCGGATGCGTCTATCAGCCATGTCGACAGGGCACCCATGAAAGACTTCATGTCTGCGGACCAAGGTCCCACCATCTCAACTGCAAGCGAATAGGTATTGTAAGTTTTCTTTAGAAAAAATCTATATACCTATTATATATATGTAAGTCTATATACGTATTATATTTATAGGTCTTCAAAACGTGTGCAAAATCTGCGACTTATTGCAGATCGTTAAAAGAGAGACAACTTCGTCTTACGTGCTGTATTTAGTTACATCTATAATGACTTGGGCAGCATTCTCTATGAAGCTTTTAGCTGAGTTAGACGTGAGTTTTCTGGCATGATTAACAAATATCGTCATATTTAAATAAATTCACACAAAACCATAACATATTATTAGGGCAATTCCACGTAACTGTAATGTAAGTGACCACTTCATTGCATGTTTTTTTATTTATGATGCAAATTGAAGTCTTAATTTATCTCTAGATAAGCCTACTTTTAATCCTTAGATATATTGATATTTAAATTAGCACCATGAATAAAAAAACATGCAAATAATTGGTCACTTACATTACTCTGTTACATGGAATTACCCATTATAGACCTTCCTAATCTTCCTCAAGAATTTACATTATTACTAAACTTATAACATTTTGTATGGTGATAGAAATTTCATAACTCCTTTGGAAATAAGATTTTCTATAACTTCTGCTGCTGAGCAAGTGTGCTGAAAATTATTCTGCACGATCGTTTATATGACAAGGTGCTCGTGAGCATTGCGAGAGATTTTAACCACGCATTTCTGAGGCCAAAAAGGCAATTTTGCAAAAAAAAAATTTTTTTTGATTTTTTTTCAATATTTTTGAATGTATTTTCACATAATAATATAAAGTGAATATTATTCATACAAATGACACTTAATGAGTTTTAACGCTTTTTTTCCTAAGAACTTCATTTATACTTCATTCAGTTGACTGTATAAGTTCGTTTCGTCAACTTACTGTCGTGGTTCAGGGATTTTATCAAATCCCTAAACAAATCTAGTGAAATGACGAAACGTGGCGTGTCTATTCGTATCGGTTATGTCATTTTACTAAACAGAGTCAGATACAATATTTAGTCAAATGACTGAAATTTTCTAGGGAAATGATGAAATGGATTCGCCATTTTGACATCCTGCGTGATTTGATTATGTTCCTTAGAGCTTTGATCAAATCTCTGTTTTGGCCATTTCCCTGCGACATAATATAACATCTACAACAGCCAGTGTGGGAGCACCATAATTTTATCCGTCTAAGAAAACCCTTGTTCTCCATACAAGTAACAGGCTGTCTCAAAAAAAAACGGGTAATTATTCAGAACAGGGAGACATTAATTCCAAGACCTCCGCGGACGGTCGCTAAGCGGGCCATAAATAAGAACGATGGGATAGCGAGGGATAAACTGCCGGGAATTATGTTTCAGGATGCTTCACCTACTTGTGATAGGTTGTAGGTTGAGCTTTCTTTTGTGCCACATTTGTTTGAAATTTTATGGCGTATCTATTTCTTTTTTGGAAGCGCTGGTGGCCAAGCGGTAGGTCGCGGTTTCGAACCCCGGCTCGTACAGTCACCGGCATAAATAAGTGATGATTTCTGTACCTTGTCGCTTTAAATCGTTTGACAATTTCGTATGACATTTCAAACAAGACGTTAATGTGACAAGGTACAAGGTATAGAAATCATCACATATTTATGCCGGTGACCGTACCAATGAGTTTTCTAAACTCATTTGCGAAATGTCATTTGATATTTGCCACTCGTTTTTCGGTGAAGGAAAACATCGTGAGGAAACCGGACGAATTCCAATAAGGCCTAGGCCGTGGCAAATGCCGGGATAACGCAAGGAAGATGATGATCTCTTTCATAAACCGAAATCTTAATCTTTGGTATCATACTCTAAAGAAAAGTGACCTAGTGCCTTCGCCTATTCCTGGGATTAGTTGTAAAAGCGGCCCCCAGTCTCATAGTCAGAGGATGATGACTCTAAAGAAAAGTGACCAAGTCCACTACTGGCAGTCCAAATGGGAATCGAACCGGGACTTTAGCTTACTGCTAACGTCATTTAAACCACCCGGCTGATTATAGACGTGTGACCATTTACAAACACATGTTTCAAATGGGAATGAAACAAGAGGCAACATCACAGAACTTAATTTAAATAGAAGAAACAAATTCATATATTTGTATAGGGGCCGAGCGTGTCAAATTTTGTACTGAAGTTGATTCTTGCCTGTAATTTTAAATATGTCGCAGGCTCTTGATTGTTCATAATTTTTGTGTTGTTGCAATTGAATATCACGTAACGAGGCATTTTTTTATGTTTTGGTTGACTTCAACTTACAAAAATTGACGCCCGAAAGCTGCAAGCTGCGAGTAAAGACGGACAACTCAGTGGATTTCAATGAGTTCATTTGACACGCTAAGTAGATACGTTTGCTTGATCTATGGTATATATGACATCTGTGGGCAACATACAGGTTCTGTCAGGAAACTGAGGAGAATGCAATGCACATCCTTTGTTCCTGCGGACCACTAATGTCAAAGAGAAGTACCTACTTAGGGTGGCATGTACCTGCAACCATATGAGGTAGGTATACAAGACCTTACACCCCAAAGAATCTAGAACTTATTCAACGGGCAGAAGTAAGCATATTTAATCACAAAGGGCCGTCACAATAGATAATATGCATGGAGAAACGTATTCTATTGTGCAATAATAAGATATTAACCCATTTTTAGGGTTCCGTAGCCAAAATGGCAAAAACGGAACCCTTATAGTTTCGTCATGTCCGTCTGTCCGTCTGTCCGTCTGTCCGTCTGTCCGTCTGTCACAGCCGATTTACTCGGAAACTATAAGTACTACAGTGATGAAATTTGATGGGAATATGTGTTGTATGAACCGCTACAAAATTATGACACTAAATAGTAAAAAAAGAATTGGGGGTGGGGCCCCCATACATGTAACTGAGGGATGAAAATTTTTTTTCGATGTACATACCCGTGTGGGGTATCAATGGAAAGGTCTTTTAAAATGATATAAAGTTTTCTAAAAAACATTTTTCTTAAAGTGAACGGTTTTTGAGATATCAGCTCTCAAAGTCGTAAAAAGTATGTCCCCCCCCTCTATTTTTATAACTACGGGGTATAAAATTCTAAAAAAAATAGAGGTGATGCATGCTAATTAACTCTTTCAACGATTTTTGGTTTGATCAAAGTATCTCTTATAGTTTTTGAGATAGGTTGATTTAACTGTAATTTTGGTTAAATATTTGCTGCTACGGAACCCTTTGTGCGCGAGCCCGACTCGCACTTGGCCGGTTTTTAAAATATGAGTGTAACAATTTAAGAAACGAATTTTTCAATTTCAATTTCGGTTTTATTTTCATAATTATAATACATTTTTCTTAATGTGTAATAAAAAGAATTCAATTTTCCTGCCACCTTCTCATTTCGTGGAATGGATGTAAATAATGGATCCATTATGCCAGCTTCCCTCGCTCTATTCTGCCGATTTTCGACTCGAAATTTTTTTGTTAGGCAGTGGAAGTAATTGAAAAATATTTTTAACAAGAAACTTTCAACTCCTCTCTGGTGTTACAGTTGTCCATGGGCGTGAAAATCGCTTCCTCTTTGGCGAACCTTCTCTTTGTTAGCCCCCTACATTAACGAGATGAAAAACCATTATACCAAAAAAAAATATAGTTAATTATACTTAGATCTGCAATATTATATAACAGTTCAAAAAAAAGTTCAACATAAAAGTGAAGTTAAATTACCTACATAAGTACTTGACAGTTGGCGTCTACGCCAACCTACCTACAGGTCAGTGGAATTTAAAAAAAAAATGTTATAATTATGATTCGTTTTAATTTGGTTTAAATACAATACCTGTATTATTTCAATTTTTGTAACATCTTTTTGTAATTTATATTGTTTAAGCGTCCTGAATAAAGTTTTTTCTATTCTATTCTATTCTATTCTATTATGTTATGCTATCTGATGTTAAATTATTAATTAAACATTCTTTCAGAAACTTGTATTTAGGTAGGTACGTTATAAAGGACAACCACTTCAGAATGTTTATATAATACCTGCGGGGACACACGTGCTAGCTTATTACGATTTTTCAGCTTCATCCATTTCAAGGTCAACTCAATTACTGGTACAAGTTACAAAACATGTTGGTATTATTTTCTAACTTTGTTGCTGTAAGGTCAGTGTCGGGAAGACCGTCTACCCAGAAAGACCGTCTACTGAATACAACTTTTGTATTTATATATCGATCACTTCTTACACCTCCGAAGGTATACCAGTTTTTCATCCTTAATCCATTGGTCTTCAATAGATATCCCTAGGACGAACACTAGTTAACAAAAAACTTGATTCGTGTTTCGAATGGTCGAGCATCGAGTTCAACAAAGTTACGCAAAAAAATAAAATAAAATAGAAGCAGTTGGAATATTTGTGAATTATACGAGTATATGTAACGCGTTAATTTAATAATCGTTCTTCCTGTCTAGTACAATGAATGCTCTTAAAACGCATTCAATTTATTGTTTTAATGTCCTGAAATATGTAACTTCGAAATTGTGCCTAGTCGGAAAGACCGGCATATAAGAGTAAGGCACCTTTTTTAGGCTTTATGGGAAATAAGTCGAGTTTAAACGGGTGTTGTAGGTTAATTTTAATTATAAGTTTCGGCTTTGCTTTTGTCTGAACCTGGAAAAAGAAGGTTATCAACCTCATTTATGGGACATATGACGGTCTTGCCTTATACATAGAAAAATGCTGATATGTTGAAAATATCAACGTTATTTGTTTTATATCTATAACATTAGTCCCTGTTCTTACAGTATATAATAATGAACATGATTTTGATACTTGTTTCTATATAAAATTACGCGACAACAAGCACTAGACGGTCTTTCCGTACTCAGCGCGAGGGGACGGTCAACCCGCCGAGCCTTTATCACATATGTTTACTTTAATTCACCAAAGTATTATAAAAACTGTGTAGAATATAAAATTTGCTAGCCCATTTTTTTTCACAGATTTTTTTTCTATTACATTTTACCCAGAAGAAAATAAAAATACATGCCAAATTTTAGCTTTCACAATAAAATATACGGAACATAGACGAAGGTGGAAAGGCAAATAGACGGACATGACAATGTTACTAATTGACTACAGGTACCTTATAAAAGAGTTAAACGTTTTACGTTAAGTTTTACGTTTTTTATTATTATGGTTTCCTTTATTTATCTTTTTTCTTAGATTAGGTTTTTTACAATATGAGTATAAAAGTAAAATAAAATAAAACACTTACAAAACAATATAAAACATATAAACACATTATAAAAAACCTAACCTAGGGTGCCGCCAGCAGCGGGGCAGGGCCCAAGCTGCCGGTGGTTAGGGCTGCAGAGAGAGGAACCGTCGGACTATCCGCGCCGTGTCCAAGATCACCGCCTTCTGCATCTGACCCTTGATCCAACCACCTAGCGAGAGTCTCTCGAGATGTTGGTCGAGACTCTTCGCTATGAGACCGTTCGCTGAAACGACTATCGGGACAATGATCGTCGAATCAACATCCCACATGGCGGTTATCTCGTAAGCCAAGTCTAGGTACTTACTGGACTTGTCCTTCTCGGCTTTCACGAGATTCTCATCATGGGGGATGGTGATGTCGACGAGCACGGCCCGGCGTTATTATTATTATTATTATTGTTGATGAAATTAATATTGTATTTTTTTGGACATTGGATTTTTCCTAGAAATATTCTAGACATGTATTTTTATATATACATATACCTAATTATATATTTTTTGTTTAACGATTATTTTTATATGAAATTGTATGTTATAGACTCAATATTATTATTAACAATAATTACAACAATAAATTGCTCTGATAATTAGGTTAGATTAAGATCATAACATATATGTAATGAACTATTCATAAGAGCTTGTAACTAGGCCTACATGAATAAAGATATTTTGAATTGAATTGAATTGAATTGAAAAATACGATCCGTAATTTTGTACACACGTCGGCACGTGTGGTTGCGTAAATGACACAGTTATAGAGGTATACTTACATAGTATATTTTTTCTGTATTTTGTTCATATTAGGTACAGTCACTTTCAATAACAACGACAATATATTTTTTGGCATTTGAATACTATTTAATTTAGGTATTTAGGTATTTTTTTAATTATATAAACTTCGTAACACAATACATAAAAAACTAAAAATGGCAGACTTAATGCCAGGTGGCATAACGAAAAGTAATACTATTATTGCAGCTGACTGTACAAAGAACAACCACCAGCATAATTGTAATGATTTTATACCTTTTCCACCGTATCAAGGCCTTGCCTGCAGGCTTCATGGTTCAACAATCGATGTAATTACAATGGTTGTTCATTTAAAGCGATCGAAAGGCACGGCTGGTTAAAATAACCATTTTTACTGTTCATGATCACGCGATGTTACCTGAGTTTAGTTCTTGTCGCTTATCAGACTCACAATTCAGGCTGACCAACATAAATTGCGACGTCGAAATGTGAACAACATCAGTATTCAGTATTTGTGGCTTACTCCCAAGTTTAAGATACCTACGTCAAACGTTTAGGCCCACTTGCACCAACCACTTAACTCAGTGTTAGTGGGCTGTCATCTGTCAAATTCCATACAAAATGGTGGGTTAACCCTCCACTTTCGACACTTTCGTTGGTGCAAGTATCCCTAAAGATCATAACATAACATAATGTATTTAGGGCTAAATAAATGATGTGAGGTAACTTAACTATATTAAAGTTCTAATCGAGTCGTTAGACAGTACAAAAGCTGTAGATACGATTTGTTATTTGCGCTTACGGTATTAAAGACTATCCCCCTTATTCATAAACGTACTCTAAAGTTATCAAGCCGATAAAGTTCGTTTGTCCCTTTCCGACGTATTTGTGTGATAGAAAGGGACAAACGAACTTTATCGGCTTAATAACTTTAGTGTACGTTTATGAATAAGGGGGTATATCTTTTTCTAGAACAGTATTAATACCAATGATGCTTTAATCTTTATTAACATCTGTAACATGTTTAATCAAAACTTCATCTCTGATATAAGTTAATCTTATAGATAAACATAAGGTTTCTACTGATCTTGTTTTTCTTTCAGGATGTAGGTATCTATTTTGTTCTAATAATGTTTGGTAAGCGACTGGAATGTCCTCTTTGAAAAAGTTGGCCACACTGACTCGTGTTATTATGACGTTTTTATTAGTTGCTCTATTTGAACTACCCACCTAAATTACTGTCGGCGATATATTTTTCATTACATATTTTATAAAACTAAGTAGGTTAGAGCTTTTACGAGATTTACTGGCGTAATAACGTGGTCTTTGGACGGATTAAATCTTTTGAAAAGGTTTTCTGAGGTAACTTTACATTTCATATAAACATTATTAAATACCGGTTCCCATGTGATACCGGTTCAAGAATTTCATGAGTTTCATCATCCGTTTCCTCCTGTGGGTATCGTAAAAGTAAACTGTAGGATATGAGTTCAATTTTATTGTGGTGTGGAATATCAATGTGTCAATGCAATGCAATATCATAATTTTGTTTAATGTCAACCCCTTTATTGCTAAGAGTAGCACTGACACTTGAGTAGTTTTATGTGCTCTGCCTATCTCTTTTGGGAATACTTGAGCGTTTATGTAACCTTGTTTTTATGAAGATTTTGCATGTAATTAAAAAGGTTGAAGAGGCAACTAAATAAAATATATAAAATAATATGTCACAAGTCCGAGGTGGGACTTGTGCCCTTGTTCACCGAGTCAATTTGAGTTATACCCTTTTTCACTAGACCCACAGCTTTGTAACTAAACATATTACAACCAAAAACATTACAACACTGAAAGATCGGTATTGCACTGCCAACAGTTTCATGAAATTTGTTAGACCAAGGTAACGCTGCATTGCATTTGTAAATGGTATATATTATTCCTATTAAAAAGTGGTCGTTTATAATGTTCTTACCTTATTGGTGAAAAGTAAGATTGGAAGGATTTTAATGTAGAAATAAATAAACATTCCGAACGTTCCAGTAGTGAACACTTATCGTATTCATTGTAATCTTGTATTTTTTGGAAACTGGGTAGCTCGCCAACGTCACAACCGCTTACACGTGGGAAGATTATCGTATCGAATGTATTAATGTATGTGGCACCGCGATATAGTACATTCGGTAGAGACAGACTAGGAGTAGAAGAATTAAAAGATGTCCTTTTGTTCTGCAGGAAAACGAGAAGATTTGAAGAAGGAAGTGAGGGAATGCTGCCGGAACAGTAACCTGCAGCTCCAACTCCAGGGAACTGGGCTGAATGAACTCAACAAGCGATCGACAGCCCGCCTGCCTCCGGCCGGGCGTCCGTACACTACATCTACATCGTAGGTAGCTCAAAATGTCAAACCTGCATGGCTAAGTCACCGCGCGCACAGGCCGCTGGGAAAAAATATATAGGCATGTCGCGCGCCTTTTGTTTTTCACGGTAAATTTTCTCTGACGCGTGTATGGCAAATTTAGCTCCTAAATTACATTTATTTAGTCATATTTAAAGCTTGTGCTTTGTGACTGGTGAAACAACAGTGTATTTGGGCTGCCTCTAATGCAGGTATTTTAATTGTATAATATATGTTAATAGTTTTAAGTTTGTTTATACATATTGAAGCTTAATCCAAGTCATTACACGTTACGACGTCACTCCCACGACGACGTCATTGGTTCTTTCTCGAAACTGCATAAGGCTTGGGCTAGGTTCCGATTGCGACTTGGATGTGGCAACCTTTTCTTCTACTTTTCATATTCATTCAGAAATTGAAGCACTCGTTGCAAAAACGGCTCTATAGAAACTTAGGATTATCTTGGTGTAAAAACATAAATTGTATTCAGACTAAAAATAAAACAGCCTTGTGACCTACTAACTGCTGTGCTGCATATTACCATTCGTTGTTTTAAAATACAGAAAGTATAAGCCTGTCAAATACAATTATAGAAATTAATCATGAACATCGTTCGCTAGGTAAGTCTTTGTCATCTCGCCTAAAAGGAGCTCCGAGAATATTTAAACATCTTCGAAACTTCCCACGTATTTCAAGCAGCGTTTTGTGGCTAAGACAGTAGTTATTCACTGACCTCATAAAACGCTAACTATGTCACCAAGTGAGTACTTCCACCTCGTAAGTTCTGCAGGAGCCATTAAACGCTCGGTTTTCCTTGATAAGCTTACAATATGCTGTTAACTAGTTGCTAACCCACTAAACATGCAACTTACCTGCCCAGGGTACCTAGCCAAACGTTATAATCGCTAACCTTTTGTAAGCGTTCGTAGCTAGCTCTCCCTACCGCTCTTCCGTAGTGGATAGAACACGATAGAACACGATTGCGTTCCGATCGCCACGTAGCGTAGCATCAACGATTGTCACTTTGGCTAGGTCGACAGCCAACTAACTAAATAACCAGTTCTACAAGACCCCAGGGTGGCTAGCCGAATGGCACAATCGCTCACGAAGCGCTCACGAAACGAAGCGCTAGTAGATATCTATCTCTATCGCGCTTGCGTATTGGCGCGACAGAGCCAGCGGCGTATCGCTTTCGTTTGGCGTCGGAGAAATGCCATTCGGCTACGGGGCCTGTAAATACAGAATGCTTCTAAAATTAACCCTGTGTATGCTTAATAGGATTATTTTTGGAATAACGTCGGCTTCGTAATAAGTATTACTATACGCTTCACGTCAATTTTACTGACATTATGGAGTTACTAATAAAATACGTCTTTAGCGTAGTTTGAATATTTTATGTAAAAAAAATGTCTCTTAGCAGTGTTCCTCTTCTAATATTTTCATTTATTACTTACACTTTTTACTACCTACTATTATTTTTGTTTTACTACATTTACTATTAATATTTTTTTTACTATGGGCCACTATTATAATATATTTCCCTTATTCATTTTACGTCTTAAGTTGGGTTGTTTATAATACGAATATAAAAGTAAAATACAAAAAACACACACAAAACAATATAAAAAAACATATAAATACCTCTACAATATAAAAAACCTAAGCTAGGGTGCCTGCAGCAGCGGGGCCGGTGGTTAGGGTTGCAGAGAGAGGAACCGCCGCGAATTAGATTTATTATTAAATGGTACCTACAATACTGATAAAGTGTTGTAGCCGAATCAAACAAAAAAATATTTGAAATAATTTCAATTAGTTGGAAAGTAACAAAACAAGCTAAAGAACTTTTCCTTTATCGTCGATTTCAAGTTTGTTTGATCATGGAAATTATTGTATGTACCTACCTATTTATGTGAACTTTTGTTTAGAACACTGACCAATAACTATTACGATATGTCGGGTATCATTATACTTACTTAAATTTTGATTAATGTATTATAATAGACATTAAAAAACACCACGTAAATACCTAGGCACAATTTATTTCTTCAATCATCTCAAATGCCAGCACAATGGGACCAACAGGGCAGAATTTATTTTCTTGAGCAAAAAAAACCGTCATATCCTTTGGTAACTTTATCTCCTTAAGCATGTGACGTAGAAGCAATTTATTTTTCTTAAAAGACTGTTCGGAGTCTTTGCTATTTAGATACACCTAATTAATAGATTAGACAATTCAATTTGCAGTTGGTATTAGATACATAAATATTTCAACATACATAATATTATTTTAATTGCATTAATGTGTCAAAAACCTTAACTTATTATAGTAATTGGCAGAAGACATATTTAAATTACAATAATGTGTTATAAGGGTTGACTCAACGATTGACGACGACGTTTATTTTAATTGTAAACTGATCTTTTACAGTACAATATTTCTGATACACATCTGAATATCAGGCTGTAATTAATAGTTTCCTGTAGATCAATCCTAATGCCAGTAATAATTCCAAGAGTTAGTATTTGTACACTTCTGATTTGTACCTCAGAGTACAGTCCAGTGTAAATAATATGAGTCCAATTATAGACGTTTCACTTTCGCGAGTCATATTCAACTACTTAAATAAACGGCTGTATTCACGTCATTATTATGTCCAATTACTTTGACATAAGAACTATGGTACTATTTTTGGGCAACTTTTGTACAACCATCTTTTTAAACTTGACTGTACAAAGTGAACAAGTCTACACAAAATGAAATTGGTTCTAAATAAAGTAGCCAGTGTTCAGTGTTCACACCTGCACATTTTACCGTTGGTTCGATTCGGCATCGCTTATTCATCGACCGCGCGCTTTACATCCCCATCTATCGCCGCCTGCATCTAAGCTGCTCATGAAGATTGATAGCCCCAGTGACTCGGCTCCGCCTGATTGACATCGCAATTTACTTCATTGGCGTTTTTAATTTATCCTCTCGCCTTGTCTCCGTGCCGAATTAATTTAGTCGATACATTTATTGACTTGGGGCCACATGGGAAACTTCGGCTTCGGTTGAAAAGTGAAAGCCACAGAGCAAGGAAAGTCTATATTACACGTGTAAAATTTGATATCAATTTAATTTACCTTGTGTAGGAGGGTATACATTCTGATAGGAACTGGAGAAACTTTGTTATTACATTGTTTGCAAAAGTGTTGACATGGGCGAAGTAGATGTAAAAATAACATAAATAATACTTTCATTCAAAATTTACTGGCATGTTTTATCTCTCAAAGCACTTTTTGAATTCTTCTTAATTATGATTTTTGTCCGTCATAGGTACAAGATTTATCGAGTATGCTCGTGACAAAACCCATTTTACGGTTTCGTTTCCTCACTAACAAAAGTATTTATAAAAATGATAATACTTATTTAACGAAGTGATCGCTTTTTTTACCGCTGAAACTAGGCGTGACGTAACTGATTTCCATCGTATGCTTGTTTGCCATCAATGACGTGTGTAAAAATCCTATCAGACCTGCCGGCGTATCATGCTTCCAATTTTACCACTTATCCACGTGGATAAGACATCTGTCACTCTGACACTGACATACTTGTCAAAGCGTGACGGATGCTTTATCCACGTGGATAAGTGATAAAATTGGAAGCATGATACGCCGGCTGGTTTAGATGAATATGAATATAACATCAATATGAATATTATGGGAGAACCTTAAGCAAGGTATATTTCGGCATATTTTTTTTGGACTCTGAGGTCCTAGACCTTTAAGAGGCATTCGTAGCTGCAGGTGTAGGTTGTCTGGCAAAAATCGCTCTTTAGCGATGAAACCGCCTGTTGATTACCTTTGTTTGTGTTGCTTCTTTGTTTTGTACTGTTGTATTTTATCAAGATGTGCAATAAAGAGTATTTGTATTGTATTGTATTGTATTGTGTAGCCAACAGCACAGGTACTCGTTAAAACAAATGTGATGTCACTCAATCACGGTCAGTACTATTAGTGTGTGACGCTTTCTAAATTTAATTCATTTTCACCTCTAGAGCACAAACCTTTAACGCTTCTTTTTTTGCGGCCGATGAAGTCATAGATAAGAATTTGCGGGTCCTCTTGTATTCCACTCTAACCGTCGAAGAAACGCTAGAGATGGAAAGCGTGACCGGCTCTAGGGAACATTCTGGTTTGGAGGGTCATCACTCCCTAATAACAGCCGCGAATCTGCCCTGCCACTTTTAATAGTTTTAATACACGCATATTGATTACTTTTATTGAAATTTATACACTCCGTATAAATCAGTTAGACCCCTGATGACGGAAGTCGTCTAAATTGGCGAAACCTGTAAATCCCGGAGGATTGATAGTGTTATCAATCGCGAGTGTGGCGCCAGCTGGCGTAACAAATGGCGCGAATATAAAGCGCCATGACGGACGGTGCGACTCAAAGATGGCGGCTCACGTTTTTGACCTAGTTCGAAATGTTTAGATCTCTAGGTATTTTTAAATGTAATTTAATAATGAAAACTGAATAAATTGACGGATACATTAATATTCCGGTTCAATAAACTTCACTTTAAATACGATCACCGGAGCTTATTATGAGAACAGGAACAAGCCTTCATATACAGGTACCTACTGTGTCACAGTATAATAAAGAGTACGCACTAACTACCGTACTGCTACTGTCATATAAAACACTTCTAGAGCCAAAATCCAGACAAGAATATATATATGGTGAACGTTTATATGAAAAAAATACCAATATATTTAGACTTATACATATAACATGCCTGTATAATAACTCACGATAGTTTAAATTCAACCACGAGACCTTTTCATGCAAATCTATTTCTCTTATCTATGTAGGTAATAAAATGCAGAAGTTTGCAACGAGACTTGCCAAAACCTCGTTTATCTCTCTTAGCTTTCACATGAAAATGGACAACTCTAAAACAAACCTCAAGTTGAGTAAAGCAATAATTAAAGTCAGGATGTTGCTTCATTCCTCAATATGTGGCCATTGAACTGGCGACTGGGCGATTTTGAGTTTTTATAAAGCGATAAAGACTAACTCCCTTTGTTATCGTTGTTGGGTCTTTGTTTCCCTAGATAATGATTTGAAAGTCCTAACTTCTTGTTCCGCTGGATTTGATCAACTCCCCCGCCCCCAGATCTCGTGCCAGCTTGCAAAATGCACAAATCTGCTTTAATGGCATCGCTCAAATAAATACAGAATTATTTTCCACCATAATTATTATGAATCATAATTATATTGAAATTGTACATATAAAAATAAGGAATCGTGTAGGTCAATAAAGTCGACCTGTCTCACCATCACCGAGGTTAATTATTTATTTCTTTTGGAATTTAAAGAGACGTTAAATTTACAATATTAATTGTAAACTAAAAATAATTATAGGCCGCAATACAATACTAATTAAAACCTAGTATACCTAACTTCGCCTGGGTTTGTAAAAGCTGAAATTACAGCCAACTTTGTAGTTTAGGTTTTGTTAAATTCACTAAACTGAACGAAGTCTAAATTACAAATTTTACCAAAAACTTTACCAGACATTCAGCTTTTACTAACCCAGGCGAAGTTAGGAATATAGTACGTACCCAAAAGTCGTAAAAGATGTACAGTATTACAGCATTTTTTTTAAATATAGGTATATTAATCAGTTTAATGCATATTAGGGAATAAGGTATTCGAGGTACATAAAGCCAAGTTAATGGTGGCAAATTAACATGAAAAGCTTCAGCGTGAACTTTTCTAATGCTTTCAAACGCACAAGGTGAAATTTAATTAAAACTCTAATTAATTGATATTTTGAATTTTTGTTTAACTATTTTAACAGTTTCTTAGCTTTAGATTATATAAAAAATAATGAATGAAAAAATCAACATGTTGTCAATCAATCACAGTGTTGTTATAGTCCATTCAACATGTTCACATTATTATAAAACGCGTTTTTCATGGCCGCATCTCTTACTTTGATTGGAGCAAAGGAACAAAAGACAGGCAATTTATTATGAGCAGGCAGAGCCAGGAATAATAAAGGATTTCCTAATATTTCAAACTCAAATTTTAATAGGGCCCGACAACTCTTTTGTATAATGCTTTTAAAATTAGTCTAATTGTTTCCAGTTTATTTTTATTATTATAATTTAATTACGTTTAGCGACACAACCTTTGAGGACATAATGAGACAGTAAAAATAGCCATACAAAAGTAAACCGTAATCTACGTATTAAATTGCTATTTTAAGATTTTCCCGACGAGATTTGAAAATTTTTTTGACGAACGATGATTTCTTTTTTCTCGTCTTTTCCAATGGATCAAAATGAAAGTCGTTTTGATGCTACGTTTCAAAACATTACAAGATACACCGGTACAGTCCTTGGGATACAACTTCTGTGTTCTGCTTAAAAACCCTTAGAATTTTTGTGTATCGTTTGGCGTAATAATGTATATTTAAATATCATTACAGATTCATTAGACTTCAAAAGAACTCAATAAAACCTAATGAAAGCTGACGTAAGAAACCTTAGTTATTAATATCGCCTACGTTTTAAATTGCGTCATTAGACACTTAATAAATCATTTAGTTTCAAAAGCACACATTCTTTTAAATTTTGCACTTAAGTAATCCAGCCACGACAGATAATTTACGTTCACTACAAATCCATATCACATTTCATAAAAAGGAACCAAAGTACTGGAGTTCATTTAAAGTAAAGCGTTAACCTGTAATCAAGATCTCGGCATCGATTTCTAGATACGTAGAAAACGCCATAAATAGACGTCACTTCTACTTATACATTCACGGAGCAACGAACCGCCTTCTCTATTAAGTAATATACTATTTTACATGTTCAAGTTCCATGAGTTATTTATGAAAATATAAATGTCATAGTACCTAAACCAAACGACATCTTTTTATAATTGTGTCTCTTTATCGTTGTCTTGCCTGTGTGGTGACGGCTTAAGAATTTCACCACCCCCTTTCTTCCCGTGGGTGTCGTAGAAGGCGTCTATGGGATATGGGTTAAATTGTGGTGTAGGCGAGAGGCTGGCAACCTGTCACCGCAATGCCACAGTTTCGTTTTCTTTTAACCCCTTATTTGCCAAGAGTGGCCCCGAAGCTTTAGTAGTTTCATGTGCTCTGCCTACCCCTTTATGGGATACAGGCGTGATTGTATGTATGTATGTGTCTCTTTATAGCTAAAATAAGAGAGCGATATAGGCAGATAGGACTTTATTTTCCGTTCTTTTGCTATCGGTTCCCTGGTTTAAAATGCTGCTGAGCGGACATTGGAATCATGGAATGTGCAATTCGCAATTATTGTAAAAAAACTTTAAACAATCGTATTATAGAGAATAGCTGTGTCTGTGGTAAAACTACTTATACAGAGACTTCAAAAAAAGCCATGAGCATCCATAGTGAGCAAGCTGTTTGTAACTTTAATTAAAGTAAATAGCCTTTAAACCGTTACAAGTCCCGACAGTGAAATTGTTTTGCTAATTTATTTCGCAAAGTTTTAACCCCTTTTAAAATTTATTAATTAACGACGTGCCTTTGTGAGCTAGCGTCATATTGTTAATATTTTTCGATTTATGAATTTAGGATTCCGTGTCAGGTCATTAAATAGTTTTTGTGCATTTTTTTCAAAAATGTTAAGTACCTATATTTATGTAGTTTGCAAAATCTGCTCTAAAAACTATATTGGGTGCATTGTGGTAATTTCGAAACTCGTCTAATTTCGAGTCGCATAACGATCAGCATTATTTCCATCATATCAAGATTCCCCTTTCGAAACTACACGAGCATTTCTGTGCCTCGAAATTACCCCAATGCACCTTAGGTTGGAATTTCAGTTTGCAAGATATAAAATCGAACCTCGAAGAGACGGGGTTTCACGGTATTGATTACACATGATTTTTACGTACGTAGGTAGGTATCCTTAAAGGTAAAAAGGTACTATTATATTTTCACTATGGTGACAGCTTTCCAAAGCAACAAAAGAGCGGTGCCCGACCAAGTGGTGAAACGCTTAGATTTTTACGATTATTGTTCTACGTGTAAGTATAGAGTAACCAGAGGTTGCACGTTTGACTTTAATCCTTTTAGTTCTCTTATATGAATTGAAAAAGGTCCACTCTGGCGGTTTCCAATCCCACGCGTGGATCGGTTTAATTTATTAAAAGCTGGCTTTGATTAACTGCTATCCAAATAAGATATGAAATGTGGAAAAATTGCTGCATTTTTCTCTCCGATCTTTGCGTGCTTACTAGGGTTTAAAAAATACCTAATATTTTTTTTAACTTTCCAAGCTTTAGTTAGCAATCGGCGATATATGTATAGATATAGTGCGTAAACTTTCAGAAGAACCTTCGAACTTTAAAGCGTGTTACACTACCTACCTACAACTAATTCTGTAAGACTAGTCAGTGTCCGTTTTGGCGATCACGATGAGAAGATAAATAAGATAAACATAACTTTGACGTCCCATACAACCATTTCGGTCGCAAAATCTTCAAATCAGTAACTAACTGTCAAATGTGACATAACGCGTGGTAATGTCGTGCAAACAATGCGACCGTATTGATACAATAACAAAATGTAGTCGGCATGTGCACTTGTTACGGTAACAAAATGTGTACGAATTTGTGGCTGTCAATGTCACTGTCAAAACGATTTTTAACGACACTTTATTAGTCGACGTATGCACACATAACGGTAACAACATGTGGACGAATTTGTGGCTGTCATTGTCACTGTCAGAACGGTTTCTGACAGTGACATTGACAGAATTTGTACACACATGTGTAGGTCTGATTACCGAACTGCTCCTAAACCACTGTATCCGCAAATGACAATCTGAAATACGAAGGTTTCTCAAACTGTCTTGTGAAGTTGTGGACTGGTTGCTTTGAATCATTTAAATATGAGCGAATTAAATAATAATAACGACGACGACCATTTAAGCATTCTTCGACATTTTATAGAAATGTGGGAAAGTTAAGAAAAGTACAGAACGATAATACAAGTAAATAAACACTTTATAGTTATGTATTAGATATATAATTTTTAATTATTATTGATAAAAAAGATCTGTAGTATTGCTTTACATTTACACAATAAAAGTAGGTATCAAATGAAATCGAGTATTTACTGTGATATTAAAAGATGTCTCGTGAAGTGCATGCTAGAGTAAATTCCTATACATAACGTACTTAGTATTATTCTAACCTTAATTATTTTTAGGCAGAAATGACACAGAAGTTCAGATCGCTGAAATTCATGTTGATAGTAATATTAATAAAAATCGACGTATATTATATTGTTATGAATGCTGGTAGTTACTACTTAGTATTTGTGACGCAGTTTTACATAAATGTATTGGGTTCTTCTGTTTCGCAATAATAGTTTTTTTCAGTACAGATGCTGCTTTTTTTTAACGCAGTAGTGCGATCAATGATTCATTTCTTGTCTGGTCGAAACTCTTAGCTTAGATTTAGGTACTGAAAATCGTCGTACGATACACGTTCGTTCGTGTATTAATATATCGCTACTCGTATTGATTTTCCTCTTTTCCGCACTTATATCTACAAGTATTTTGTTTGGGTTACAAAAAACAAAAACAAATTATTTACTCTACTACGTTTTATTTATGTCTCTTTAACATTAGAAATTTGTGGACACTTATCTCTACAAAAATCTTGACAAAAGAAGTTCAGATCGCTGAAATTAATGTTGATAGTAATATTAATGACGACTACTTCAACAAGTGTCAATTGTGAAATGCCGCAAAATACTAGTTGCTCTATAGAAGACCATAATAATATGATCCCCGATCCTTTACAACCTAGCAGCTCGGTACGCACGTTATAATTTTTTTTTAATCTTCCTCAGTGAGGACATCTGAGTACGACGGCATATTTAATTGTTTATAAAGTTTGAGGATACCTGAAAAAAATGAATACAAGAAGCCATTTTGTAAATCCAATAAATATTCACTACTTTCAGTCACGCGTGTACGCTACGACCATTTTGCGACCGTTTGGTGACCGTTTGTCGACTGTTTTTTACATAGAATATTACCCAGTATTAATCCATATTTTAACAACTTTATTGGTTTTCTAGGCATTATATTTATTATTTCAGTATAGTATATGCACCGAAGCACTAAAACTTCACCAATCAATATAGTTATGTACACAAACACCGAGTAGTCAATAACATTATTGCTGGTTAAACTGAGGTAAATTGATGGCGCGTTGATAAATTTAGACTTATTTTATGAAATCACTCGAGCAATTTAATTGGCCATGGTAATTAGCCCACATTATAATACAAATGCAAACAATATTTACTTTTAACAAATTCTTACGCCATCACATTTTAATGTCAAATGATTTTCTTTCTTTTATACTTTGACGTCTCTGACAGTCACCATTTGAAAAGAATGAAATGAACGAATGATTTTGGGAAAATGGTCGCCAAACGGTAACAATGTGTGCACGCGTAGTGCACACTTCTGTGACCATTTGTGCCTGTTACCAATCGTCCCCATTTGGGTCACTTCGACTAAACGTCGACCGTACTGCGACTAAGCATTGAGACCCGAAGACCTGTGTGTACACAAAAAAGGACGATTTGCGTAGGAACGACGACCGATTATGGTTATATGGGGTGTAACAATAATGTAATTTTTATCACGAAATAAAGAAATCTAAATCAAATTACGCTAATGTTCGATTTTAGTAGTAGTATTAGTAACTCTTTATTGTATAAAAACACATTTAAAATAACTAACATTGAGAATAATTCTTGCGTTTAAATTTGTGATTATTTCTGTCGTGAGGATGAGATATGACTTTTTTTTATTCCAGCAAAAGTGCATGGAGAAATTATGAATGAATTCATCGATCAATTCTCCATGCACTTTTGCAGCTGATAGTACCTGTACAAGTAGAACATTTCATTCAAGCGTAGGTATCAAGGACGGTCAACGGCCCCAGCTGAAATTAGGGCGTTAAATTTTTCTCCAATAGCAATCTCAAGCAACGTGTTAACGTCCTTGACAAAACATCGTTCCGCAATTTCATAACAGTCGTTACGTGGCAAAACATCGCGGGCTAGAGTTCTCGGAGAAATCTCAAGGGCCTTGAGACATTGAGCGAAAAAGTCGTGGCCCAAATGGAATCCATTAATCCTGGGCTCCCCGTGACGGGACTTATCTTCCCAGCTCAACTTCCTGACAGGTAGGCCAAACCTTGTGTTATAAGTTTCTGTTAGAAATTTGTGAAATGTTTAATGCTATGATAGGTTTTGCTATAGCTACTACATTGCTTACTAAACATTATAATACAATTATAAATCATAAACTGGGATCCGTTCCCCCGTGATAGAGTGGAAGCGTGTATGACGTAAGACGCGATAGCTAAGAACGCTAGTTCGCATACGATGTTAACTATTGAAGAGCTTCGTGACAAAATATTGTCACCAGCACGGGAAGCATGGTCGCGCGATAGACGATAAAATAGCAGACCGTCCCTATCGCACTATTAGTAAGTGCGATAGGGACGGCCTGATATTTTATCGTCTATCGCGCGACCATGCTTCCCGTGCAGGGCCCGTAACTTTCATGCCGATGACATCAATTTGACGTCACGCTACATATAGGATAATTCAAATAATTTTATTGTAATAATTAATCATTACTAATTAATCAATTTAATAATGTACAAATGACTTCAAAAGTACCTAAGCTATTCATACGCGGAATAATTAATACCTACTTGATACGTGAAACGAAAAGGAAGCAATTTGTTTTGTTTTAATAATTTATTGAAATATGGTAACAAACATATTTTATAAAATGAATGTAACAAAATAAACAAAGAATTTAATTTACTTTTCACGTATCAAGTAGGTATTAATTATTTCACGTATAAATAGATTAGTTTTGAGGTCATGATTAAAATGATTGATGAATAATGATTAATTATTAAATAAAATTCGTCGTGACGTCAAAATTATGTCATCGGCATGAAAGCTACGGGCCCTGATTGTCACTTTTAATTTCTGAAGTCTACAATTTCAGTACTAGTATTTACATTCTCTGAGAAATGTAATACAAGCTAGACATAACGATATTCCGTTTTACCTCGCAAGAATAGGTATCATTGTTTATTGCTTGTGGCATAGGTATATATCTCGTATACTTAAGACATGAACAGTAAGAAATATGATAACAATTTTTATTCACTTACAAAAAAGATCCTTGTTTCAATATTCCTGTTATATGTCCAATATGTTAAAGAATAGGCACGGATATAAATTACGAATACTGATTGAAATTAATTATGTACATACATACTCATAGTACTCATACGATTGGTATTAATTTAACAACACAAGCTCGGTGAATCTCATTGTAAAATAAAAATTTTGTTTCGCTCGTACTGGGGGCGATAAATTGTTAAGGCCAGACAAGTGGAGATAAACGGGGTGAGAAAATGTACGGAATTGTGAGTGTGATTCGGATGGGCGTTGTTGTTCCAATTCAATTATGAGTAAGTATGTGCGGCGGATGAACTATCGGAGGCATCGTCCCGAGCCTATACAAATTAGAATACGTTACTCGCTATCGTAGAGAGATGAACTAGAACCAAAATATTCATATATTGTACGAGACGGTTACGTTGTCGAGTATTCCAAAATATCGAAAAGTCATGGTAGATGGCTTTGGTTTTCTATAAATGAATAATGAAATGTCGCAATAGTAAAAATTTAAAAATTTTAGTAAATTTTAAAAATATGGCCCGTACCTACAGATCTTTAGGAATTATTAGATTAAGCGCGTTTAGATTTATCCAATTGGATAAAACCATTTTTTTATAAACAGGATACTGTTCAAAATAGAAAGCTCAACTGTTTATTTTTTGTCTTTGAAAAAATTTGTAGTCCTTTCTCTTAATTCACGTATCAAGTTTAGCATGATGAAGGTAAAAGTAAAACATCATTGCTCTCTCCTGTTACACAAAATAAATAACTAGGTACAGTACCGACAAGGTTTACTCTAAACTAAGTCGTGAAAAACTACCTATTTCAGTACGAGTAGCAAGGTTTGCAACTTTATTTTACTAACCGTCGCCTCATATCTCTCAAGAAGGACGGTTATCAAGTCGTCTGTATGTTTTTTTTTTTTAATGTTTGTTCCTCGATATCCTCCGTCGTTACTGGACCGATTTTGAAAAAAAATTTTTTGATTGAATGTATATGCATACAGATTGGTCCCATTTTTCTCAGAACCCAGTTCTGATGATGGGATCCTGGAGAAATCGAGGGAACTCCTCGAATCTGAAAGGCATACATAATATGGTGATTTTTGTGTTTTTAAAGGAACAGCATGCATTTAGGTACGGAACAGTGACAGTTGGTGCAGTGGAACTGCTGATGATGGCCAGAACGGAACTCTTCAAATCTGAACGGCACGCTTATAGTGACTTTGCCATTTTTAGGGTTCCGTAGTCAACTAGGAACCCTTATAGTTTCGCCATGTCTGTCTGTCCGTCCGTCCGTCCGTCCGTCCGTCCGTCCGCGGATAATCTCAGTAACTGTTAGCACTAGAAAGCTGAAATTTGGTACCAATATGTATATCAATCACGCCGACAAAGTGCAAAAATAAAAAATGGAAAAAAATGTTTTATTAGGGTACCCCCCCTACATGTAAAGTGGGGGCTGATATTTTTTTTCACTCCAACCCCAACGTGTGATATATCGTTGGATAGGTATTTAAAAATGAATAAGGGTTTACTAAGATCGTTTTTTGATAATATTAATATTTTCGGAAATAATCGCTCCTAAAGGAAAAAAAAGTGCGTCCTCCCCCTCTAACTTTTGAACCATAAGGTTAAAAAATATGAAAAAAATCACAAAAGTAGAACTTTATAAAGACTTTCTAGGAAAATTGTTTTGAACTTGATAAGTTCAGAAGTTTTTGAGAAAAATACGGAAAACTACGGAACCCTACACTGAGCGTGGCCCGACACGCTCTTGGCCGGTTTTTATAAGAACAGCATGCGCTTACGTCTAGAACAGTGACATTTGGTACAGTGGAACTGCTGATGATGGTCAGAACCGAACTCCTCAAATCTGAACGGCATGCTTATAGTGACTTTGGTATTTTTATAAGAACAGCATGCACTTACGTCCAGAACAGTGACATTTGGTGCAGTGGAACTGCTGATGATAGTCAGAACCGAACTCCTCAAATCTGAACGGCACACTCATAGTGACTTTGGTATTTTTGTAAGAAAAGCATGCATTTAAGTTCAGAACAGTGACATTTATTTAGTTATGTTTGTTAAGCATATAGAGTTTTCAAGTCAAAGTTTGTCAAGCTTCGATTTCTTATAATATAATCGGATTCATGAGGAATTGAGGAAACTCCTCAAACCTTAACGTTATACGTATATTCATTTGTGTTGCCATCTAATAATTAAAGCATTAAAAGCAGTTTTAAAAAATACTTACACATTTCTACATAATCTAACATTCGCAAGTAGCTTTCACCAGAACCCGAAAGGCGACGATTTTTTTTTCTTAAAAATTATTTCACCACATTTAATTTTTCCATTCAAGTGCTTTATATTATTTAAGTCGTATCTTGAAGGGTTATCCTCTTTGCCTAAGACTTTGCCGAGACGCTGAAGTGTTGACTTAACTCAGACTAGCCATCTCGGCGTCTCGTCTAGCTTCACATCGGATTACCATAATATATTTTATTCCTGCTACAAATGTTGCTTTGTATGAATGAAGGCACTTGCGTTATATTCAGCATTCTTTAGTTTTGATGTTAGACAAGACACATTTTTTGCAGTGAAGCGTAAAATCAATTTAATTATTAGATTTCTTCTATGATTATTGTAATCACTATGAATTTGTGTATAATTCATTATGTATTTCTATTCTGTGACACTACGATTAAATATGCAAGACTGCACAAACTTTTTATATTATTTTACCTTTTTATAGTTTTTTGTCTATGGTTTTTTATATTCCTTTTGTTTTCACATGAAAACTAGTGCTTATTATTTAAGTTCAGCAATATTTGGTCCTTCTACCTTATATTTTCCGTTCTGCCTAGATATCGTAAGTTACAATCTTACGTTTGCCCCCTCATGTCACGACACGACGTGTCAATGATCCATATTTGTTCATAAAACAGAAATTCTTTTTAGCACATACTTGCACCCTTATAAAACCCTTGTCCGGCAAGTCCTTGCTGACGCGTTTAGGTCAATTTGTATCGCCAAATGTGTTGCAATATCTCTTACGGTATGGACCGGATGGGATATCCCTTCGAGACTGCCATACTCTAAAAGGGTGCGGGCAAAAATGAAAACTGACACTTCAAGAATGTCCTCTGAGTAATATATCGTTGGTACAGGTTTCTGTTACGGGAATATACTATTTGTATTGTCACCTATTTTAAATCAATAGCAAGTACAATGCGGTTTCATGCGATCGATCACATACTAACACATTTTCTATGAACTGCTATTATGATTTGAGTTTATGAACTACGGGGTTTACGTACTAGTGTACGGCACTGTACCTAATTAAATCTCTTTAATGACAATAACGACTTCAAAGTCGGGATGAACCATTTATTATTTTTAATTATTATGAGAGGTTTTTCTAGTTATATGAAAAAAATGTATAAAGTCAGTTTTCCGTTTCTAACTTGTAATAATATATTTGAAAAATCGAACATGTTTTTGGCTATTATGTTTCAAATACAACAAATTGTGTAAAAACTGTCCCAAAAGTCATAATAATATTTATATCCAGAATGAAAAATGAGAATTACGTTTGTATGAAACGCCGGTTTCGTTGCCCTTTCGTCTTTAATTCTCCAGCTTAAATAAAGACAAATGCACTCGCAAATGTATATCGCTCGTTCATCTTTACGTCCTTTTATTACAGGAGACAGAACAGTGGCGTGGGTGTGGCGCTCGTCGTTTGCATTAAAAGGACTGTCTGGGCATTATATTAATGGATAGCGCCGAGTCACAGACTACACAGACACTGCATTGTGGAGCATTTACAAAGAGCGCGTAGACAAACATTACCTATGTACAATTTTACTGACCGGTTAAGTACCACAACTTGGGCAGCGCAATTGATTGAATCTTACAGCATTACAGTAACAGCCTAGATTCAACCCTAAAACTAATTTTTATTTAATACTAGCTTTTGCCCGCGGCTTCGCTCGCGTTAAATTCGAAAATTGTGGAATGCTCCATACAAACTTCCTCCCCCCGTTTTAGGGAAGTGGGGAAAGAGATAAAACCGGCCAAGAGCGTGTCGCGCCACGCTCAGTGTAGGGTTCCGTAGTTTTAGAACCTATCAAGTTCAAAACAATTTTCCTAGAAAGTCTTTGTAAAGTTCTACTTTTGTGATTTTTTTCATATTTTTCAAACTTACGGTTCAAAAGTTAGAGGGGGGGACGCACTTTTTTTTCCTTTAAAAGTGATTATTTCCGAAAATATTAATATTATCAAAAAACAATCTTAGGAAACCCTTATTCATTTTTAAATACCTATCCAACAATATATCACACGTGGGGGTTGGAATGAAAAAAAATATCAGCCCCCAATTTACTTGTAGGGGGGATACCCTAATAAAACATTTTTTTCCATTTTTTATTTTTGCACTTTGTTGGCGTGATTGATATACACATTGGTACCAAATTTCAGATTTCTAGTGCTAACGGTTACTGAGATTATCCGCGGACGGACGGACGGACGGACGGACGGACGGACGGACAGACAGACATGGCGAAACTATAAGGGTTCCTAGTTGACTACGGAACCCTAAAAAGTAGCCTATGTCACTCTCCAGCCCTTAAACTATCTCTACTTAAAAAATCATGTCAATCCGTCGCTCCGTTTTGCCGTGAAAGACGGACAAACAAACAGACACACACACTTTCCCATTTATAATATTAGTACCTACGGATTACATGAGTGCTGGTTTTAAACGTTGACACGAATGGATCAAGCGGTTGCGTTCCTACGGAGGAAATGTGCGGTGACTTTGCTGGAATTCTTCGTCTAGTAGTTGAGATGGTCTGTTTTCCGAGTAAAATATTAGGGTTTACGAGATTGTGGTTTTATGTGGATTACTCTAATAATTTTGGGCATACCATTGAACTGCTTTGCGTGTAGGTTTGTGGCCCCTATCGCAGGTTGTAATTATATAAAACGGATTTTGTGCTTATCACTTTCGAAACCGGGCTCTACGCGGCGCTACGACATTTTCGCTACATACGGGGAAACCCATGTAATCGGCTACGCTTCTACGAGCGGTGTACCCGACAGTCGGGTTCTTGGTAGCGAAAGTGTTATCTACTTACCTACGTCTTTCTTTAAATAACTGGGCGTCGGCAAAGGCTTGGCTTTATGCTTAAGTGAAATTTTTTACGTGTGTCATGTTGTCCTTTGTTGATATCGTGAATTCGGGATGATTGTGATTTTTATCAATAAGATGGATTTTTTAGTAAAATGTACCTTCTAAAGATTCATATCGAAAGATTTACAATACTCAGAACAATTAGTTTGGTTTTTTTGAGTACGTATTAACAAAGACATATATAACTCCGTATAGACAGATAAAGTCTAAGAAAAAAACGTACCTCAGTAAAAGGTAAAAGGTACGGTGGCCTAGACAGCATTACACCTTTGGGGTACGCTCAGCTAGATGGCGCTAATATTAATATTTGACATTTTAACATATATCAAGCTAAGAATATGGGCCAAATTGTCAAAACTGAGGTTCAAAAGTTCTAAGCCTGTGTCAAGAGATGGCAGTAGGTATATACACTGTGATTACACATTTTACTTCGACAGTAACTCTCTATAATACTCGATCCTCTTTGGTATTAATAAAAAAGAGATAACGTGACTAACACGCACTCTGAACCCACTACAGTTTTTGTCACAAAACTATAGTAGAAAACTATTCATGTAGGTAATTTGAAAACCTATAAGGTGCAAGAGCAAATTCACATGCGACAGCCGAGTTTAAATTGACTACCTATTCGAGAAATCTTGGTTTATGAGCACGTTAGAATCACATCACGCCCGCTTCGGATCAGATAAAAATATTGGACTCAATTATACCGTTACATTTTTTACTGTCAAAATGTCTATATCTCTAACAGTCAGGGATTGTAATTCGGTCCGGGTTCCGGTAATCCAGCTGGCTCTGGTCGGATTTATAATCAATGCTGTTTGCAACCCTACTAACACATCAGTGATATTTTGTCATGTATGTAAGATGTCAGCGAGTAATAAACCAGTTCTGAAGCAAGCCGGTCGTATTATTCGCTCCTAAATACAACATTGGCGACGAGGATGAGATGACGGAAGCGCAACACTCACACGCCGACACCGTTGCTACCGCTAATTCGGAAAATACGGACTGCGTGCCGTCAGCTGATGACGCGGCAATGTGTGAGTCTGGCGCTCGGAGTATTAACTTGCGCCCTAGAGATAAGGTTGTAAATTATAAGTTTTAGGTTATAAGTTTTCTGTGATTTATACTGTTTACCCAGTGATTGTTTATTTGTTATCAGGTTTCCAGAATAAGCGTGGGAAGGGTGTCATGTATGTAAGATGTCAGCGAGTAATAAACCAGTTCTGAAGCAAGCCGGTCGTATTATTCGCTCCTAAATACAACATATTTGCAATCCGGATATGCACAGACGTACCTCTATCATGCACACTTTTAGTATGAGTAAGAGAAACTGCACAAGTTAGATCTTGAACTCGCTGTGAGCCTTTAACTCTTACTAATAAAGATTTACCTATTACAGGTCAGTAATAACATAATAATATAGCGTCGTTGTTTTATACAAGTATGGACTCGCGTGCGAGAACACAAGCTGTGCTAGAACGCCTATTACTATACAGAGCGACGTGTGTGAATTTGTGAATTGTTTAATGCTATGATAGTATTAGTAGCCGAATGCACAAACGCTCGCCAGACGCTCACGATAATATCTCTTTCGTAGCTATCTATCTCTATCGCTCTTGCGTATTGGTGTGAAAGAGTCAGACTACATTTCTGCGGCGGCTTCGGTGGCGTTTCGCATCGCAGAAATGATATTCGGCTATGGGGCCTGTATGTATCATAATATTATGTTCAGGTGAAATAGGTTCATTTACAACAGTGTTTATTTAGGTAGTATTACTGAAATCCAAGCACAATGAATTCGGGTCAGAACGTCGGTATGCACGGCGTCCCTTAGGAATAGGCAGCGCCTGGCAGCGGGCCCAATGGGGCGGCGGTTAGCTGAACATCAGCTGCGATGACTGAGTGCTTGCCGGCTTGTAGCCTCCGTACCGTCATCGATTTCGTCAATGCACTATAAAATTTCTCACATTTTTGTCACACAAGTTGTCCAGTCCGGTAGATAAATAAGTTTGTATTCTTAACTTTACTACCTTACCCTTGCATGTATATACTAATCAGACTATGGAGCATGGACAGCTATAATAGAACACTACTAAGGTTATTTCATATAGAATTGTTAGATGACAGTGGGCGGGATCTCATTTATTTGCTTTTGATTATCAGAGTGTTTGTCGATCCCTAAAATTCTCATACTCTAAGGACACGCCGGATATTACGAGCATTAAGACCAACGTCGAAATAAACGGCCCGGAACAACGAAATTGAGGAGCATATTCCACAAAATTATGGAACTCATTACCAGCTCCTCATTTACGTCACACTAAGCCGGAGTTTAGGACGCAGGAACAAAAAAATAAAAGCGAAAATTTCCCTCAAATAAAAAGCCATATAAATAAGGTGCCCAATTTTTCCAAAGTGTCTCATCTTGGGATAGGAAGCAAACGAGAGCTCGGGAATTATACCCCTCACTAATTGCTTCTCCCCCTCTTCCGTTTCCTTCATACATTTTTCGTACGTCGTGGCCCGAGCCATTTAATCCTGCTTTTACGGTGCCAGTCGAATTACTGAATAAATGCGAACTCGTTGACTCTGTACATACAGCGGGAGCTTTCTGAATAGAACGTTATAATCTTGCCTTGCGTCGAGGAATCGTCCTGAAATTCGTTTAAAAACTGATATTCGGAGTTTAGACAGGAAAAACTTTTTACAGATTTTCATTTATGCAGGTTTTTAAAAAGGGAAATCGTTTGCGATCAGCACTTATTTAACAAAATAGTTTAAAATATATAGGTATCCGACGTGAACGGAGCTAATAAAACTAAAAATATTTTTATTATTCGTCACATATGTAAAATCATTGATTGTAGAAACCTCTAAATGCCGGTAATGTGACGTCAGCTCTGCTGGTTCGCAATCATTCATATAATTTTCATAAAATATTGAGATTTTCACGGCACTGATACAAGATCTGAAAAAGTAACTATATCTGTCTCATTCAATATAATTGCATGCTTTACGAAAATATACAAGGAGGCAAGAACGGTCGGATTATATGTATATTATAATAGTCTATCGCAATTGCGACAAGGTCGCACCGACGTGATAGGCTATATCACATTAGTGTGCTAGGTCCGCAGGATTATATATTTAAGGTTATTTACAGGTGGATCTTTCTTAAAACCCTCCATCCATACTTTATCTGTCTATATAGAAAATCATTCCATTTAGCAGAGATGATTTTTAATACAAAAGAATGTCTTCAGCTCGCCCAGGCATTGACAAAGGTATTTGTCTGACCCGTTTCTATTGTGACTCGAAAAAATAGAGGTTATTACTTGACATTAAGCCAGTGAACTGATTCAGGGCTGTCTCCACGATCAAGATTGATAGCTAGGTGCCAGAGAGTGCTTTCTTGTGTTTACGGAAACTTTTCAATGGATTAACTGAAACAGAATTTGTCATGTGTTTGGCGGAATTTCGTAATAATTATTCATTTAACAGTCTTTATGGCGAAGTCAACGATTTACATTACCTATTTATTTGAACCTTATGATAATTTCAATGCATTTTGTTTCTAAATAGCTTAATATACCTACGTAAGTATTTCAACATTTTATTGCAGGCTTTTTTTATTTAAATTTCAATGCTTATAAATATATACCTACCTAACTACTTTTGTTTACCTACACATACAAGTAAAACACAAACCTACAAGTTAAACTAACTACCCACAAATATAAGTCGGATGAAAATCAATCATAGTAAATAGGTTAAGTATTCATATTTTCCCACGTAATAAGCCAGGACAATAGGTTAATGTATCAGATTTTGTACCCATGTGACAAACTGTGACGCATCATGCTGTATATGAACCTTCATTCAATCCAAAATGAGAAGCAATACACTCAAGAAGCAGATGTATAATCACATCAGTATGTTTATTCCAAACAAGCGAACAACGGATTTGTGTGCCGTGTTAAATGGGCAAATATTGGTGTTTGGAGTGTTAGCCGAAACGTGACTGGTAAAGAGCAAGCCACAGTAGAAATGCTTGCAACAGCGCTTCAAGTCCGTTAACTGAGTAATTCCCGAAAAGTTTGTACATTTGGATCACATCTCTGATTTTGATAAATATGAGTAGACTGATAGAGTCCCCGATGCTAAGCAAGATCCACTGGGTTTCCCAAAATGGCCCAAGTTATTTGTATGAAACCTTCCTTTTTGTTACCAGATTTCTATACATTTACGGTAACGAAAAAGTAAATCTTGCTCAGCATCATGGACTCTATCGGCCTACCAACTTCTATCAAAATCGGAGACGTGATCCAAATGTACAAACTTTTCGGAAATTGCTGAACTACGTTTCTTTTGCCAGCGCAGCATCCAGCACTATTTGCATCGAAGGAGTACAGAGAAAGGTACTCAGTATAAGTACTTAGGAGCAATGCTGACAGCTGATAATAATACCGAAATGGATGTATTCCATCGTATGAATGCTGCCTGGCAAAGATGGAAGTCCCTTAAGCCCGCTCCAGTCTATGTCGCGCGTCGCGCCGTGATTCGCGCGCATAGTCTGGAGCGGGCTTTAATAATTCTAAGTGACACTAAAATGACAATCCAGGTAAAAGGGAAAGTTTACAAATCAGCTGTCAGATCTGCCAATGTAAGCGGTTCAATGGTGGGCTATAAAAGTAGACCTTATTATAAGCCACTAAAAGCAATTTACACGTTGCAATTTTGAGATGTGAATCAAAGGAGTACCAGAGGGAGTTATAAAGTTGCACCAATGACGGATAATATTATGAAAACCCGCCTTAGATGATATTGCCATTTACCTCATGAGACATCCCTCTTGAGATCATCATGTGAACTCATGGTCCAAAAGGTACATATGCCGGGAATGACAGAGGAAGGCCCAAAATTATGTGGTTGTCTATTGTTACCCAAGACTTCAAACGAGCCCAACTTACAAATGCGACTATACAGTATGAACCGTCTTGGCGTCTTAAAACGAGAAAAGCCAACCCCAAATGGGAAGTGGAGAAGAAAAAGAGACGTGATTATGTTTCGCTATGAATTATACTGGTAACTCAATAGGTGTGCTCAATAGGACTGGTACCTACTGCCCTCACGGTGAAATCTTATAAATTCGATGGATTCTACGGATTGGATGTTATACAGTACATATTCGTTACCGTCTGGATCCAGAGTCCATCAGCAGTACTCTTTCAGTGTCGAAGCGTGACTTTACTGCCGATCAACGTATTAGGTAATGTCAAAAAGAGTTACTAATTCTCTTTAGACGTTTGGTTTTACTGCGTGTAATTAATACGCTGTGCCGTAAACGAAGGGAGCGGTTTGCACAAGAATTCTTTGGCTAACCCATCCAATACGCCCTTCTGGATGGATCAAGATTCAAGAGTATCAAGATACGGCTAAGTATTAAATCGTCCAAGTTCATAAACAAAATTATGATATTCGAAGATTAAGATAAATTTGAATCGCTTGGTCGAAACTCGCGGTTGACTTGTTCATTGATTAACGTAATTGAAAATTAATATTTTAATGGGTTTTGAGTAAAATGAGACTTCTAACGACAAAGTGATCAGTTTTAGTACTTTCGTTCGTATAAATTCTGGCCGAAGTTGTAAAGCGTTGCTTTCAATGGAATCAGTAAGAATGTTTTGAAATATTTAATATAAATGTTTACTCACGTTAATTTTAACGTATATTTATTGCGTTTACTGACATGTTTCGAGTCATCTGGTATGGATACCCATCATCAGGCACGAGATCTCGCGGTGGTTAGACTCCGTGTTTTTTGATTTCTAATGAATTCAACAGGTCCTTAGCGTCATTAACAGAAACTAACTGTTAAATAAAAGTTTTAGTTTTAGTTACATAAAATAAATAAATAAACAAAAACAAAACACGGTGTACTGATATATATTTTTCCGTGACGTTTTCACTGTGGACACACAAGTCAATTTTATAAAGGTATCATCAACAGATCTCAGTTCTTGCCATGTCCCATGCGTATTAAAACTTTAACAACGTCCACGAAATAGTAACAAGCGGTACTTTTTTCGCCTGAAACTTTCTCCAGGCAGCGCAGAAAGTGGGAAAATAATGAAATGTCTCTCCGGCGAGTCAGCACAAAATTTCTTTTGATACGGCTGTCCTTGGGAATTAAGATTGATGAATTACGGTGTTGTTTTACTTTCACTTTAAGGATTTTATTTTTATACCGTACCAGCTGAAAACGTATAGAATAACACAGAGGTAAGTTCTTACTAATTTAATCTTTTTATTTCAACCATCACATTTCTTAATACTTAATAATTTCAAAACGACGCTGTTAACGCCCTACCACGACTCGCGGACCGGTTCCCCCGCCTCCAGCTCTCCCCGCGCGCCGCCCCCGCCGGCTGTCTCCACGCCGCGCACCGCGCCACCATTCCTCCAACGGCACTCGGCATAGGCGCGCGCGCACCGATCTATATAATTGTCATTGTAATTTAATCGCTAAAGTTTGATTAAAATTGTTAAAAGTTAATCGGTGTCGCCTACATTATTTCCGAACCTTCGTCATCAAGTTTCGAACCGGATTCGGCATAAAGGAACCGTAAGGACGCCGTTTCGACGAGGTCAAGATAAATCAAGCAAATTGCAGCGCGCCCAGCCGATACTACGATCGCCATTTTATCTCAACACCGGAGTGAATCACCGCAAGCCAAGCAAACTACAACTACTAGAACAAACAGGAAAATAGTGAAGTTATCGACTCGCTCGAGTCGCCCGTCCGAGAAACAACACAATTATTTAAACAAAACCAAGAAAGGTGCCAAATACCAGGAAAAGGGTTTGCAACATTCATTTGTGAGTCGTTCCTATTTTATTTCTTAATGCGCAGGTATAGTCTTGCCTCAGTTTATTCATTTTATTGGGCAATTCTCTAAATTTCAATTAAATTCAACTGGCCTTTGTCAAAATTACGTTCCTGCTCCACGTCACCCCAAGTCTTATTCCGTTTACATCTAAGTCAATCATTAAGATTTATTCAATATTTCCTATAAATTTAATAGTTTCTAAAGCAAGGATAACATTCCCGGTCATATTTTGGATATTTTTATGA
The DNA here is from genome assembly GCF_023078275.1 of Leguminivora glycinivorella. NCBI lineage: Eukaryota > Metazoa > Arthropoda > Insecta > Lepidoptera > Tortricidae > Leguminivora > Leguminivora glycinivorella. Next base: position 18,337,474 of record NC_062973.1, read on the forward strand.
TATTTTCCTAAATTTAGTCTTAAACTAGTCACCACGTTTCAAGGTCTAATTAATTGCATTGCAACCATTGTGCCAATCGTGTGCCATCATTGCTAATTTTTAATATTTATTTAAAATATTTCAGAAATCCACGCGTTCATCCTCGCACGTTGCACGTATCCGAGCAGTGCCTTGGCCGCGGCTGCAGCGTGCTCGTGGACGCTTAGGCCATTGTTCCAGCTGCTTGCCTGCCTCTGCCACGCTATTGCCATTCGCAAACACGCTATTTGCAAATTTAAAATTTACGTATCGTTCTAAAAGTTTTCATATTTAAATTATAAAAAGTTTTAATTGTATTTCCTTTTATTGCAGCTAGATTCAAGGCTACTTTTTGCCAAAAATCTTGCACACAATTTCAAATTCTTATTGCATTTCTCGCACAATGGATTTAAAAAACTTAAAAAAAACACGTGCTTCTTACAAATCAAAGGTCACCATATTTAAATCTTATCTAGAGCCTCTTCTGTCTTGCACTACGCTAAATAGCTTGCAAATTCACGAATTAAATACTAGATTTAACAAAATCCAAGATATGTACAATGATTTCGACTCAGTTCAAACTGATATAGAAAACTTGACGGAAATTTCAGGTGACGAGTACACAGAACGGGAATCTTTCGAGACAAGCTACTTCGGGGCCATGGCTGCTGCGCAGGAACTGCTCAGCAGGCAGGCCGCGGCCGGTGCTGCCTCTGCGGCGCCTGAGGACAATCGGGTAACGGGTTCCAATATCGTTACTGCACTCACAGGTGGGCCAAATATTAAATTACCTACTATTCATTTACCTACCTTTTCTGGGCGCTATCAGGACTGGTTAGAATATCATGATACCTATAAATCTCTCATACACGACAACCAATCAATTCCTGTTATACATAAATTTTGAGGTGTGTACGTAGTTTATGTTATAGTATAGTATGGACATAGAGTTAAGTTTGCATGCCACATTGTATAGACAGTCTTAATACAGTCGTCTACGGAATCGTACATGTGTTTCATTTAATCGGCTCCACACCACATGGCGACCGTGACATCGTTTTACGCGAGCGCCGCCGCGACGAGGGCGCCTGACATCAGCATTTTTAGTCGTGTGAATATATAAGTAACAGTGAGACGCGAGCAAATGCACAAGTGATTGCACGAGGGACATAATTAAATTACCAAGTGAAATACATTAAATAAAAATTTAATAAATAACATGGGTAACAGCTACAGCAAACAGGAGGAGAAAGAGGTCGTTTATAACCCAAAATGCGGTTGGATCAAACGACGCAACAGGCACAAACGAGCATACTAGAATAAATAACGTTCTTATAACCGTGTTGTTCGTGGTTTTGGCTCTCATCGTTTGCTGCGGACTGTACAAGTTCTTAAAGAAAGCACATGAAAAATATGTGCAGAAAGCAGTGAGGCGAGAAGTATGGACACGTCTGTAGACCAGGCTGTCAATGAAGAGGTCGACGCCAACCACAGACGAGGCGGAGGAAGGTGTTTAAGCAGAGCACGGGAGACGGAAGGACAGAGGATGAACTTTAACGTGAATACGCGCGTGTGAAGTGGAAAGTGTGAAAGTTTCTGTACGTCAAAGTGATGTCAAGGGTATGGATTTAGATTTAAAAAATATATACGATAAGTTAGAAAAAATAAGAGTTGATCTACGAAAATTAGGTGAGGTTAAACGGCAACAAAAGCTAGGTTTAGAAAAAATCAATGATGCGCAATTAATATATGAGGACTATAAACAGATAATTGCATCTCTTCATGTCGATGACCTGTCAAAAGAATGTGTAAGTTCGGAATTATTGTGCGAAAAAATAGACGAAGTTTATAATAAAATTTTACAGTATAAAGCTATAGAAAGTGTATCCGTAAAACCAACTACAATGGCGAAACAATTTGAAATACGAGAAGCTAATAGCATAATCCCAATTTTAGATGATAAAGAGGAAACTGTCGAAAGAATGATAGCAGGAATAGAAATGTTAGATGACATGTTAACAGATAGTAGCGAAAAGAAATTGCTGATTTCTTTTGTTCTAAAAACACGACTCAACAAAATTGCACAGTTAAAACTTAAGTCTAAATATGACACCGCTACCCAACTAGTAGCCGATATAAAAAAATATTTGCTACCCAAGAAATCCGCAAACTCTCTTTTGCTACAGTTAAATAATATATCACAAAAGGATATGTCTATTGTCCAATACGGTGATAAAATAGAGGAGTTGTTCATTGGTCTAACGATAGCGCAAGCCGACGGGAAATCGGCCGCTTGTGATATTTTAAGACCAATCAACGAGTCCCTGGCCATAAAAAAATTTACAGATGGGTTGAGAAACCGCCGCCTCAGTACCATTCTAGCTGCAAGAGAATACACTGAGCTGAAGGAGGCCGTCAGAGCGGCCCAGGATGAAGAGCTGGCACGACCCCAGCACGAGCCCGTAATCATGAATGTGAACCGCGGCTACACGCGAGGTACACAGCAGCCCCAGCGCTACGCCTGGCGCGGGCGCGGGACGAGCTACCAGTATAATCGAGCTCGAGCCTACCAAAACACATGGACCCGCTACTCCACAAATAGAGGTACTGTCCCTAGCAATAATTTCCATAGGGGTCGCGGACAACGTGCGATTTTTAGGGGACATAGCGGAACTCGAGCGAGCCGTGGACGCCGAGGGAACGTGTATACATGTACACACGAACCGCAAACCTCCCACGATACAACAAGAGACGAGACAGACAGAATACAGTTTTTTCGATCATAAAGTTTTAACCATATGTGACGGATTAGACTACATAAATTTCACCGCCGGTAGCAAAAATCTTGTTCTCATGATTGACAATGGCGCACGTATATCAATTCTACAACAAAGTAAAGTTCCCATAGAATCACGGATATATGAGAAGAGTACTATAATATCAGGCGTTGGTGGTAGTATCATAAGTACACATGTTGCTGACGTGACTTTAAACTACGGTAATACAATATCAACGGTACACATTATCAACGGTATACGGTATACATTATTTGCGAAGTTCATTAAAGGACGGTGCTTCACTCGTAATTAAATCACTAGAATTCACGTCTGATAACTACACAGTCGCGTGGGACTTACTTTGTGAACGTTACACCAATGATAGAATATTGGTAAATAATCACTTAAATGCATTATTTAACATACACCCTGTGCTTCAAGAGTCTTCAAGGGCTTTGCGCAATACTATAGATTTAGTAAACAAAAATCTCAGGGCTTTGAAGACTCTTAACTTACCCACGGAGCACTGGGACATACTCATAATTCACATGGTAGCTAGCAAACTCGATTCAGCCACTCTGCGCGACTGGGAGACCGAGCGCAATGACATTAAACATCTACCAACACTAACAGAATTTACCACTTTCTTGAGAAACCGCGCAGATTTGCTAGAAACCATGGAAGAAGCACGAACACTAGACAAACCACGTAGACACAGTGACGTTACCCATAATCGTCATAAAACATTTCTTATAAATCATACTCAAAATCAGACACAGTACAAATATAAATGTATTGTCTGCAACAATAACCATTCAATATATCAATGTACTAAATTCAAAACAATGCCAATTGAGTCGCGAATTACCAAAGTAAAACAATTGAACCTTTGCACAAATTGTTTGCGATCAGGACATGACGAGCAACGTTGCAGGCTGAGCTCATGCCGGCTTTGCACACAAAGGCACAACACCATGTTACACATGAAACATGACATACATGCAAACAATAAGCCTTCCACATCCACACCTTCAAATGACTGTGTGGCACAATCAACACAAAAGGAGTGTACACAAGCACCACAGGCTACTAATAGCATTGCTTTATGCTCCACTCTGGGTAGTTCGAGTATACCCCTAGCTACAGCTGTCATAAACGTCAGCGACTGCGATGGCAACATGCACAAAGTCAGAGCTCTCTTGGACAACGCAAGCATATCGAGTTTCATAACGAAAGATCTTCAGTCAAAGCTAAAATTGCCTACCTATTCTACTAATATGTCAGTCTCAGTTCTAGAAAAGAAAAGGTCACGCATCACCGAACATTGTGATGTAGCCATTAAATCACGCACACAAGATTACACAACAGACGTTACTTGTTTCGTTGTCCAAGATATCACTGACATGATTCCATTCACTAAAATAAACTGTGACTCATTCACTATTCCCCCTCACATCCACCTAGCGGATCCGAATTTCCACGAGCCATCCGAGGTGCAGATGCTGCTGGGTGCACAACTCTTTTGGGAGTTGATGACATTCAATCACATAGCCCTGGGCAAGAATAAATCCATCTTAGTTGAAACAACACTCGGATGGCTTGTCGTAGGTTCTATACACACACAAAACTCTAAACAAAAGCAACCTTATACAGTCCACTGCAATCTAATAAACAACATTGAGCTTGACGCAAAACTAGACAAGTTCTTTGAACTAGAATCGGTTCCATCCACTCAACAAATCCACAATAAAGGTGAGAGTGAATGTGAACGCATATTCACACAAACAACAACACGCCACCCAGATGGTAAGTTTGTTGTCACAATACCCCTAAAGGAATCCCCTGAATGTTTGGGCGATTCAAAAACACAAGCATTACTCAGATTTCAAGCACTAGAGCGTAAATTCAAGCGCAACCCAGAATACAAATAAAAATACATTGAATTCATCGAAGAATACCTAAGGTTAGGTCACATGTCAGAAAACACTAACATACATACAAACGAAATTTCATATTTTCTGCCTCACTTTGCAATTTTGCGTGAGTCTAGTCTCACTTCACGCTTGCGCACTGTTTTTGACGGCTCTGCAGTTTCTAGCTCAGGAAAATCGTTTAATGACATACAACTCGTTGGGCCGACTGTACAGGATGACTTGCTGAGCATATTAATTCGATTCCGACAGCACAAGTTTGTAGTAACTTCAGATGTCCAGAAAATGTACAGACAAATCTATGTAACTGAAAACCAGCGAAGTCTACAACAAATCCTGTGGCGGCCAGACTCATCACAGCCAATAAAACAATACAAATTAAACACTGTCACATATGGCACATCCAGTGCCCCATATCTTGCCACTAGGTGTCTCGTACAATTAGGTCAAGAATCTGCAGACAAAACTGTAAGTGAAACAATCTTACATGATTTTTATGTTGATGATTTCATCTCGGGCAACGATGATAAAGACGCTTTGTTAGAAACGTGCAGAGGCGTCATAAAAACACTAGAAAGCGCACATTTTCACTTACGAAAATGGCGTTCAAACACACCAACACTACTAGATAACTTGGTTGCAGATAACAGCAGTGATGAACTATTTAAATTAGACAAAGAAGATAACTCAAAAACTTTAGGGTTACTTTGGTCATGCAAATCTGATGAACTGCTGTTCTCTGTAACTGACACTTTAAAACAAAAACCCATAAACAAACGTAGTATTTTATCCACCATTGCCACTATTTTTGATCCATTAGGACTTATAAACCCTTGTTTATTGCCAGCCAAGATAATTCTACAGTCGTTGTGGGCTAAAAACATTTCTTGGGAAAGCCAATTACCCGACGAAATAGAGAGCCAGTGGAACAATTTTGCTAAACAAATACCTGAAATAGTCCAAATTCGCATCCCGCGGAGAATATTATGTGATTTTTACGTCAAGGTCGAAATGCACGCTTTTAGCGATGCTAGTAACAAAGCTTATGCATCATGCATATATATACGCTCAATTTCCAATGCAGGAAAAGTAAATGTTCACCTAATACTAGCCAAAAGCAAAATTGCTCCACTGAAACAGAAATTAAGTACCCCACGATTGGAATTATTAGGAGGCCTTTTGTCAACCCAACTAGCAAAAAAAGTGAAAAATTCACTGCGCCTAACAATTGACTCACATCATTTTTGGTCTGATTCAACTATAGTTTTGTGCTGGATAAAAACATGTAAACATCAATTAAAACAATTCGTCCACAATAGGGTCACAGAAATAACTAACAACTCTAACCCCACTGATTGGCACTATGTACCCACAAACATGAATCCTGCCGACATAGGCAGCCGGGGTCAGAGTGCATCTAGCCTCAAGGATTCATCCTTGTGGTGGGAAGGACCGACCTTCCTCCACGAAACCGAAATACAATGGCCTACTCAGCCTCAAAACTTACCTTTGCACGATTTGCCTGAAGTCAAAACACATTGTCTTGTTTCAATTAAAGAACAACGTGAGGATAATTTCACTTCTAAATATTCAAACTTTTGTAAACTGCAAAGAATTATAGCATACATGAATAGATTCGTTCATAACTGTAGAAATGAAACAAGTAAAAGCACTGGCCCATTAAAAGTGTCTGAACTAAATTTAGCTTTACAAATGTTATGTCACCAAGTGCAGGCTGACAAATTCGCTGAGCAACTCTCGCGTTTGCAAAAGAAATGCCCGCTCTCTCCTAAAGACACACTTTTGAAATATAACCCATTCGTAGATGATTTTGGAATTATGCGAGTAGGCGGTAGACTTGTAAATTCATATTACGATTATAACACAAAACACCCTATTCTATTACATGCATCACATCACATCACTAAAATATTGGTACACTACTACCATCGAATGTTGTTGCACACTGGACCGCAGCTGATGCTAACAACATTACGCCACAGGTATTGGATAATTAACGGCCGTAACCTTTGCAGAAAAACCTCACAAAGCTGCATTACATGTTTAAGATATGCAGGGAAAACTCATCAACCTATTATGGGAAACTTGCCGCTGCAAAGGGTACAGTCTGAATATGTATTTGCTAACACATCTTGCGACTACGCTGGGCCGATCCTGATAGCGAGCAAAAAGGGTCGTGGTTGTCAATTAAAAAAATCATACATAGTGGTTTTTGTCTGCTTAGCAGTGAGGGCGGTACACTTGGAGCTCGTCACTGATTTGACCGCAATGGGCTTTATTGCCGCTCTAAACAGATTCATAGCCCGCAGAGGCAAACCAGCCACCATTTTGTCAGATAATGGTACTTGCTTCGTAGGGGCTTGCAACGAATTAGCGAAGTTCCTCAAAAATAATTCTGATGAAATAACATCATATTCAGCTGCTAAGGAAATAGAATTTAAATTTTGTCCTGCTTATAGCCCGCATTTTAATGGTTTGGCAGAGGGAGCCGTAAAGCAGGTAAAATATCATTTAAAACGAGTTACCTCAATGGCCCACTTAGATTATGAAGAAATGGTAACATTTTTGGTTCAATGTGAAGCTTTGCTTAATTCTAGACCTTTGCAATTTCATCTGATCCGTCAGATCTCACTCCTCTCACCCCTGCGCATTTTTTGATAGGTCGAACTCTCACAATGACACCTGCTCCCTTGGTGGAAGATTCGCCGATCCACACCCTTGCAAGATACAAAAGAATAGAAGCGCTCAAAGCGCATTTTTGGAATCGCTATTATAAAGAATATATTTCAGAACTGCAGGTCCGAAACAAATGGCACAGGGACGGAGGCCAGCTGAAGCTCGGTGAGATGGTCCTCATCAAGGACGACCGCTTGCCGCCCAGCAGGTGGCTACTCGGACGAGTCGCCGCTGTCTACCCGGGCGACGACGGAGTCAGCCGCGTCGCTGACGTTACCACCACCACAGGGACGCTGAGACGAGCCTACAACCGGCTCTGCCCGCTCCCATTCACTTTGCACCAGGACGGTCCAAGGGGGCCAGCTTGTTAACGCCCTACCACGACTCGCGGACCGGTTCCCCCGCCTCCAGCTCTCCCCGCGCGCCGCCCCCGCCGGCTGTCTCCACGCCGCGCACCGCGCCACCATTCCTCCAACGGCACTCGGCATAGGCGCGCGCGCACCGATCTATATAATTGTCATTGTAATTTAATCGCTAAAGTTTGATTAAAATTGTTAAAAGTTAATCGGTGTCGCCTACATTTATTCCGAACCTTCGTTAACAACGCATAATACCAAAAATCTAAGCATTTTCTAGTCTAAATAAGAAGCGGACTTCAACAAGCCTGGAGAATAATTTTTTTAATTAGAATACGGGTCGGTAATACGTCGGTCGGTCGGTAGATTCCTTAAGTACATCCTAATATATCAAAGACTATTCGTTTGACAAATGGATGATATGGATTACTCTTCTAAAGCTCCTTGTGGCTTCGAAAACTTTTATACATTACTCAACAGCGTAAAAGTCACGGACAATGCAGAAAATTGTTGGATACTTAGAACCAATAACATTACATGTATTCATACTGATTTAAACTAAACACGATTTGCACTCATAACTGCACTCATTTTAGAACAAATATCTTTTGAATAATCAAGTGCGGGTAGTTCGAAAAATGGCGCGTGGCTAGATGTTGATGCAATTCCTCACCAGTCTACCCGTGACCACGAACATAATGTTATGTTCGAAACGTCGGGCTAAATATAAATGTAAGTGTTTACGCGATTAAGTCCCGTTTAGTTCTAAAATTATGATTACATGCATTTTCCATGGCGTTTACGCCATCGAGTAACATATTCTCTAACGTCAAAAATGCATGGTAGAGTGAATATAGTTAGCTTATTATATTTTATTAGCAATGCTAAGGTCATTTTAATTATACTTGATGATACCCATTTATGACAGTCATACCAAGCTTTTGTAAGTCAGGATGCAGCATTCTCACTCAAATTGACTGAGTTAGTTGCTGTTGACAAACAATCTAACTCTATTTATCTTTATCTAACATATTGACTAAAGTGTTTGCAAGAAAAGGATTTGAACATATTTGAACAAACAGGACAGTAAATTTTTATGAATAAGAGGTTGATGTTTCCAATCCGATCAATATGATATGAGGGTACAACAATATTCCATTTATGTCTAACACGGTTTCCTTATACCATAAATGTTATAAAGTGAATGCATTCTTAAGCGAAGTTATTTATAAAATGACACAGCAATCCCGCGGTTTATTATTTGCGAAGTGAAAAGCCATGTCGTGGGACCGTTTCCAATTTATATCCCTATTTAGAGCTCTTCCAGTTTCCAATGGCAATTATTGCGTGTTTGCCTTTTTGCACTTTTTGAATGATGGAAAATTTTGACTTTAATAGGAACTTAGGTACACTTATTTTTATTAACAATCACTGAGTTACTAATATTTAATCTAATGAGTCCCTTTATGTAAAGTACAGAATCCAAAAAAAGGAACTAGGATGTTAAATACTAGTGGAAGAATGCTTTTTCAGGCCTTGGATTGGACTACTATACTCACCACACAATGATACACACACGTTACTCATTTATGCGATATGTAAGTACATCCCACTCCAAGGAATTGTGGAGGTCGAGTGTTCTCAGACTCAAATAATTCCAAAACGTGTAATTTGGTGGCAATAGACAGAAACTTCACACCGCTCTCACTTGCCTGCCATCCTGCCTCGCATATATGAACTAGTTACGACTCGATTGCGAAGGAAGTTTTGGTGATGAATACATGTCGAAGATTATCGCTGAGGACGGTCCATCCCAGAGGGTCACTCAGGCATATTACGTTCAGTTGTTATTTTCTTGCTACCGGTGAGTATTACGTATCTTGCACAGGCATCGTCTAGCAGGCAAGATTATTCACCAAGAGTCCACCTTTTACAGCCTTGTGGATCGCGAATTAGGTTATCAAAATGGTCGTGCCACGCTCTATTGGGATCGATCTATCAGCCAGTAAGTCTGACATTGTAATAACAGATTGCTCATCGACGTCACCATCCCCCCATAATGAAATCCTCGTAAATGCCATAAAGGACAAATCCGCAAATTGTCACGATATAACCGCCATGTGAGATGTTGATTCGACCATCGATCGATCTTTGTCCCGATAGTCGTTTAGTATACCAATCTACAGCTACGGAACCTTCTCAAATGCATATTCCGACACGAACTTAGCCGATTTTTTTCAATTTCATTATATCCTCTTTCTGACTCCTAGGACTCCACCGATTCCTGAATTCCTATACAACGCTGACAGAATATCCACTCTTATGAGAGAGGTCTATCAAATTGCGTTATCAAATTTCGAATATTTTTGAGCTAGCTATGCTCGCGAGTAGGTGATTATTGGGAGTTTCAAATCAAAGATTTGAAAACTCCCAATATCACTTCATATTTAGGACTCGTACTCAGGTTTATTGGTGATTTAAAACTCCCAATAGGTTTTCAGATGATTTAAAACTCCTAATCGGCTTTCTCATGATTTGAAACTCTCAATAGGTTTTCAGATAATTTAAAACTCCTAATCGGCTTTCTCATGATTTGAAACTCTCAATAGGTTTTCTGATGGTTTAAAAAGCACACAAGGTTTACGATTGCATATTTAGAATTAGAACTTGTGAACTGTAAAAGCGCAATCAGATTTTTAACTTAACATTTCGGATTCGTTCATTTGATTGAAACAGATGAAGTATGGTGTTCGTTGTTAAATGGTCCATTTCGAAAATGTAAGCCGTAAAGTTAAGTTAGGTATGATATTAAATAGCAAAAGCTTAACGCAACACACTCTCCGAGGTGGCCAATCTCAGATGTGGTCTCTCTCAAGCGTTTGCTCGATTGACAGTGGCGTTTACACACAACGTGTCTGATCAGCTCGTCAGCGTCGCAGAACACGAATGGACCCCCAAAGTGTGAACTCTGGTGTAGTCGCGTTTTACATGCATCGATTGAGTTTGACCCCCTCCGGGTATGGGATTCCATATCTATCGACCGCGTAAATACAGAGATCCCCAAGTCTCGAATTCAACACTACATGCCTCGGTTGGCCAAGCCAAGGAATGGTTTACGTGTTGAGGTTGTCGGTCGTCACAACCCGACATACTACACATCACCATTTTTATTTATATGAAACATTGTAAAAACTTTATAAGTGTGATGTAGACCCAGTTATGCTATTGGCTGTTTCGGATTACGTACTCCCACGTCATATCTACTACGAATTTTGTAATATATGGTTTAAAATAACGTATATAAAATATGATCTTCTTTGACACCCATAACAAAGAGTTCATTATAAATTAAAGGCTAGCGTATGTCATATACTGCACTTTGCAAAGCAGAACTTTTCATAAAGATATAAGGTTCAAATTTTGATTATATTAAAATCATGACATACATTGAACAGTATGCGAAATTGCAATCACTCATTTAGTTGTAATTTGAGTCAGTTTACCTGGTTGCTCACTCGCTATGTTTATCTTATAAAATGATCACGATTTACATGAATTATAAATGGTTTTGATATAAAATAGATCTCAGTATACATATTTCAACTATATTGTGAGTGGTAAAACTCTAAAAATAATATCGTATTTATTCTCTATGTTTTAGTATGTTAAAAATAAAACAATTAATTTATCATGAAACCATTTTATTTAAGTAATGAGAAATATTACAAGCACGACGACTAACTAAAAAGTAAAGTACATTTTATAATATAAAATTTTCTAATAATTACTCACTTCACTCAACTTTTTTACAATTTTTTCTACCAGACCTTCAGTTGCATTTAATAACTCATCATAGTCATCTTGAACAACATATTGTACTGTAACCCCATTAGATTCGATATTTGATTGCTCCAAATCGGATATACTGATTTTAATCAGACGCTTTCCTTTTGTAACCTTTCTGATGACATGGGAATTTAAACCTATTTCTTTTATTTTCCTCTTTCCTTTCTTAGCGATTTTCTTCTGACTTTTTGCTGGTGTACCTGATAATGGAATTTCTAAAGATGGATTCAGGAGCAAATCCTGGTATTTCAGGTACGCATCCATGTCTTGAGAATAATTGAGCGGATCATTCGGTTTTTCACAAACTTGCGAATAAAATGGTGTGGTTTCAGTCATTTCAGCAGCGTGGTTAATAGGTTGCGAGCCCTGTAAAAAAATATCAAGTTAAATATACTTCAACACCAAATAAAAGTACTCAAAGATACCAGAATATAATAAAAGTAAAATACATACCATTCTGATTTTGAAACTGATAATGCACCCGGCTTGAAATCTCGAACTGTTGTAATTTTAATTTATTAAATGCTCTATTTATAACTTCGTAGTAACAAAATATAGTATAGCTATTAGCTATTATAGCTTGCACATTGAACGCGGTCTTAACGCGGCGACATTCGTTTGATTAGTGCCGGAACCTTTATGCGGATCTTGTTTCCGACAAAAGAAATATTACACTTTTGTTTTTCAATAATTAGCTGAGTTGAATATTATATTACAGTGATGATCAACCTTTGTATTATATTGGTTTCTTACTGTATTTTTGCAAATGTTGTAGTTTATGTTAGTTATAGTTTGCTTTTAGGTTGTTAACTCATGACTTTACGTCAGTTTCGTTTTATTAATAAAACCCCTGGCTTATTCATTTCCTGTACTATTTTCTAACAAGTGCAAGTGTTACAGTGCGAGTTTTACGTACACGGAGAAATTCACCTTGAAACAATGTTCGTAAGTTTGTAATATTTTATTTAGCTATAAACTATTCTGAATATGGTGTTGAGTGATGTTTGTTCTCGATTAAATTTACCGATAAGTATCCTTCTAAGTAGCAGTTTTATGCGAGTTAAGTGCGTATTGGTATTAACTTTAACTTAAAATTTATAACCCTCGCTGGAGAGAGGTACAAGTACAACTGTGAAATCTCGTTCGACTGAACATAACAGAATCTTATTTTTTATTTTCAGGTCTGACTTTGAGTACCATGTAATCCAGTCTAAGAAAGACCTCGACTCTGAGGATGAATCTGGATCATTAAAGTATGTATTTTAATTAAATTTAAGATTTTATTGACTTATTATTAATTTTTGTTATTATTAATGATCTAATGGATAATCACTATGTATTGTAGGACTCAGAAGAAAACAACCAAAAGGAAAAACGCTTCTCAGATCCCGAAACGTGACGCGGGCTGGTCGCTGGACAGAAACGTCGTCGAAGAATGTGCTAGTAAAAGGTAATTAATTAAAACTGTGTTTGAAAACTTGTCTACAAATGCGAACTTTTTATTTATTTCTCTTTATTTATGAGAACTGGAAGTAATATAAAGTTTTTAATATTACAGCAAGAAGATCAAACCAAAGAAAACTGTGAAAAAGCACGCATCGTCCGTGTTAATAACTGATACGTTGCAGGACAGTGACACTGACCTTGATGAAGAAGACAAAACTAAAAGGTAATTAATTCAATTCAGTTATTTTATATGTAATACATATATTTACTTAACTAATTGTAATTAGCCTTTGAATCTAAACATTTTAAACCATAGTATTTAAATTCTTAAATGTTAAGTACTTACCTAATTAACTAATTATATTTTGTTGTATTCGATAATATAAATAAGTTTTTAATATTCCAGTACGACAACCAAGTCGAAGAAAGAGACACCTGATTGTAAGCCAGGCTGGTTTTCAAACTGGGGTGACGAAGGACATGTTGAAGCCCAGCGTCGAGCATCCGCTGCCAACTCTCTGTCGTCCGTGCTGATACGTCGCGTCCCAGGCGGCTACGTGCGTCGCACAGCTTCGTTAACCGGTGATCTTTTTATTGATCTTAAACTGTATAACGTAGTAGATATTCAAAACGTTCCATCTGAAGCCCGTTGGGAGAAAGCGCTGGTTAATTTTAAATATCGTGTGGATTCCGTTTCGGATATAGTAGATGGAATAAATAAGATTCTAAAGCGTTGTAAGGACGACTTTACAGATGAAGGAACCTTTTTCCCAGATAAAAAAGCCAATAATCTTTAATCTTTTTTACGTCTAATTTAGTCTATTCCTATGTCAATAGGCAAAATGCCTCATAATAGCTCCATATTTTGTTCAGTGTGTGACATAAGTATTCCAAGTAAAGCCTTTTCTGCTCACTTGCGCACTAACTTGCATAAAAATAATAACTCTGTTCAATTAACTCCTGATATTGAAAAAATAAGCAGCGCTTTCCGTAGTAGAATAGCATCATACAGAGTGCGTGGACCAGAGAGTAGCCTCCATGACTCACCGGTAAAGTTTCTGTGCGCTCTTCGTAGACATATTAAACATATTCTCGAAGCGAGAAGGCTTGCTTTTGGATCTATAAAGGTTAACTTTGAACTGTTTGCTGAATTTGGTTTGCCGAAAAATGAAGCATGTGAAATTAAATCATTCGCTACGCAAAATATCATTTTACATCAAAGTTACGAATTTAAAGAAATATTTTCAACCATTTTGAACACATTGAGCACGAAAATTGATGAATTTCAAGAACGGGACAGTGGCTGGAGCTTTCTACAAAACTTATATCTCGAGATAAACATAAACAAATATAATCCTCTTAGAGCGTCTAGATTTATAGAATTACCAAAGTTAATAAAACATCGAAGAGCTTGTGTAAATATTAAAAACAATGAAAGTAGCACTATCTTCGAATGATGATAAACGAGTAATATTAAAAGACAATATTCACACACTTGCGTGGGGACATGCTTCATTTTTCTAAATATAGTTATATAGTGATATTTTAAAGGAAACTTTGAACTAATTTGTAAACACCTACTTTACTTTTTAAGTTAGCTATGCCAGTATGTATATTATTATTAAATAAACTTAAAAAAAAAAATAGTTTTTCTTTTTTAAACCCACCATATTTATGTACAATGTTTAAATCAACTCAGGATACTTATGTTATGATCGTATACCTGTATTATGAGTACAATATCGTATCATGAGTTGATTTAAACATTGTTTTCAGGAGTATAATTTACAGGTTAATAAAATGCGTTTTATTTAGCACATTCATTTATTCAAAGAGGAACGTGATTTTCTAAATACCATTTTTTCATACATATTACATTTTTTAATGCACAAGTTTTTTTATGGTACACACAATTAAAAATACAATCATTAATACAATATTTTTTATACAGTTCTTGTAAATTCGGTGCACCCTTTTCACTTAAATCTATAACAGTACAGTTTGAATATAATTCTTTAATCCATTTAATTTTTTCCATACCTTTAACGAATATTATCTTATCTTTAATATGATTATAAATAAGTCTTCTAAATTCTCTATAATCAACATAACCTTCGTGCCACAAAATACCTAAATGTTTTTCAATCCATTTTGTCTGCCTCTCTTCACTTTCCGTCAATTTAGAAAATCGAAAAGGGGGTTTTATTAAGAAAACTTGAGTGTATTCTAGCGTGCTGTATGCAAATTCTTTGATAATAAATTCGTTTTCTTTTGTTTTAAACCCTTGAAGGTCTACAAATATATGCTGCATTACGATACTTTTTTCGTAATATTACTTAAAGGCTTATATTCAAATACACTATCATTTAAAATCAGACAGTAAGCTGCAGTGTTCTTTGGTATATCAGATTCACAATCCAATTCAACTCTCACATCTACTGAACCGGTTTTTAAGGTTTCGTTTTGACGAGAACAGTTGATAACAAATAAAGGAGCTTTATCTTTAAAATCTTTAGGGCTAAGCAACGGCGCTTGTAGACGATTATAATAAGACTGTTGAAATTTCGCATACTGTTCGTATAATATAGCAAACTTTTCACCCGAAAAACTAACATCAAAACTTTCGTACGGAAAGTAAACTGAATTCAAGAAAACTTTAACATCTCTCAAATTACAGTGATCAAAGTGTGATATGTCTTTATTAGCTTCATTTTTTCGTCCCGTTTTCAATCCAATTATAATATAACGCGGCTTTTCAATTTGCGATGAAGTTTTGATAGACCAAGAATGTTTTGACGTCTCAGGCAAGAGCGGATATTCATACAAATCCCAAGTCCTAAATGCTATCTGAACAGCACGATCTCTTTCTAAACATTTGAGTAAATTTAATCTTTCACGATCAGACACTTTAACATGAGGCATGCGCCATACTATTTTAGATACAGTAATATTGTCTATATATTCATTCGCATTTAATTTAACACTATTCAAATTAGTATTGGATCTTAAAAGAATAAGTTCATGCTTGCAATTAATTATGATTTTGCTGTAATCCTCAGCAAACCCGAGAATCTTGTTTAAAGGTACAGACACAGAAAATGTACCTTCCGTGTTTTTTATACCATTGACATCAAATCCCCATAACTTAGACATGGATGCTTCCAGCCCATTCATAGATACAAGAGATTTCATAGTTGTTGTAACTCCTGCGTTTTTAATTTTGTCAATTTCGATTCCATTTAATTCATATCGAATATCTTGAAATAGATGAAGTATGGGGTTGTTTGTAAGAAGAACACTTTTTACCTCGGCTTTTGTTTCTCTATTGAATGCGGTTATAGTACCTTCTATGTATAAAGAACTTGCTGATGGTAGTACGTAAAGATCTTGTTGGTTTATAGGTATACGTATTTCATCGTTGAAATTGAAACTTGTGACGTATGGTTTATATGAATGATATTCAAAGCTCTCGATAGAATTATCAAAGACAAAAGGTTCTGTTAAGTTTAATATACTCATTTTAATAGGCGTAAGCTTTGGAGGAATTGCTTATTTTGTTTTGTGAGTTTTACTTTAGGTCTTCTTTTCGTGATTGCAGGATGAGTACTGGTTATGTTTTTAAGAGAGACTGAAGTTTTATTGAAGTCTATCATTTTTTTCTTAAATGTAAATATAACTGAATTTCTTCACCCCGTAAATTAACTAGATTATTGTTAACGTCTAAAATTCTTATCGATATTGTGTTTAAGCTATTTTGGGTCACAGGGAAATAAATAACGTTTTTTGGTGTTTCTATAATCCGATAACCAGGTGGCACGTTTGGTACAAACTCGTGAATTATATGACTAGGTTTTCCGTTAACGAATGAACCGCTCACTATGTCACATTCGATGCGGACTATGGTTGTTGAGAGAATGGAAACAGGATAAGGGGATTCAGTTAATATATTAGCTTGAATAGATTCTGAACCGAAGCCAAGTATATTACCGATGGAGCCTTCTTTGTCGAAATGAATATTTTCAGAGCATAAAATAGATGTTTTTAAGGTATTATTATTGCATGTTAGTGCAAAAGAGCATCCTTCAATATGTTCTTTAAGGTAATCGTCAATATCTTGAAGTTCATATGATCCTTCAGGAATTTTAATTACTTTGTTTTTACCATAATAGAATTTATTATTTCTGTCGTCTATGTTGGGTATAGAATTAAAAGTTGACATATACAATAGCCCACACTCATATTCACCATCCAGGTGAAAAGCTGGTGAATAGTTTGTTAACAGAGTGGAAGATGTTCCAGTTATAGACAAAGTGAAAGACATTGTGAGAATGATAAACTGATTATTGTGCGATGATATTTAAACGGTTATACCAATATTGTTTTAAATACTTTAGGCATAAGTGTCCACAATTGACAGTGTTAAACTTTTGATATGTGTCATAATTATAGTAAATATCATATTTTTTTAAATACCTCTTTAATTCTAGCGGAGGTGAAAGGTCACCATAACTATTAAAATATTCACAATAATTGTTATCTTTTACGTAGGCTACCCAGTGTGTACCATTGTTTTTAAAACTGTCTAAATTAACAATTCCACATTCTACTTTTTTAGGAGTCTTTGGTAAACTGTCTCTCATATAAACTCCTCGAAAATATGGAATATCTGATGAGTGTTTTAAAATGTCAATATTTGAAAGAGCGCGCCTGGGTAACCTCTCAGTTAGTTTTTTGAAAGTTT
Source organism: Leguminivora glycinivorella (assembly GCF_023078275.1). NCBI lineage: Eukaryota > Metazoa > Arthropoda > Insecta > Lepidoptera > Tortricidae > Leguminivora > Leguminivora glycinivorella. Next base: position 18,355,286 of record NC_062973.1, read on the forward strand.
CAAACATAATCCTTTGCCATTTTTATATGGTTTAATGTGTAAGCCTTTTCCTAATGCAATAGATTCCATCATCTTGTTATGTCGCTCCGATTCCGCTAAATTTTTTCTGGCGGCTTTGTAATCACCTACAGCTTTAGCAATTCCGGCAGCTCCTCCTGCTAATGACCCTAGCGCAGACAGACCAGCAAAAATAGGTATCAGCGGTAAGAAGCCTCCAGTTTTTGGAATTGGTATAAGACGAGGTACCCGTACCTTGGAATTGGTTTTAAAAATTTTCGTCGCAGCAATAAGTGCCCGGTCAATTATATTACTACCTTTTGTTTTTGGTTTCTTTTTTAATTCACTGCGTATCTTGGTCACAAAACGTTTAAATGGTTTTATACCCGCACCTGCCTTTATTTTAGATTTCATCACTTTGCTAACTAACCACGAAGCAATTTTTCTCCTCTCCCTGCATCTTTCGATTTTCTTCTTTGTTTCGCCATTTCGTATAGTTCTAAATCAGCACGATGTCTATCAGCTAAATCCGAATAACTATCATATGCTATGTCGTGTTTCATACACGCATTATCTAGCGCATTAATTCCTTTATCGCCTCTCTGCAACCTTTTGCGCAATTTTGTTCCCGGACCACAATAGTTATAACCAGGTAAGTGTAATTCAAAGGGTAAATTATTAATAGCGCTGTTTAACAGTCCTTTCCCTTTCATATCTCGTGAGATAATAACACTATCATTAAAAGGAAATTATATAAATATCTTTAAACAACCGCACTTTTATCAATCCAACTGTTTTCGCTATTATTAAGGCCCAACCATTTAACATACAACTTTCTACCCTTTCTTTTAATAACCTTTTCTACAAGGTAAACGTTTGGATGGTTGGTTTTCAGAAGTTCTTCCTCGTAAAATGTACCGAGTATAGTGTTTTTATGCTGGTCTTGAATGTGATACGTAACAGGTTGAGTGCGATTCACGTGAGTAATAGTGAAAAGTTCTGTTGACCAATTAGGTGTGTAACCTTTGTGAAAGGCATTTTTATACTTGCTAATGCGTACACAATCTCCTATATTGAATTTGTTCGATTTATAAGACAAATTGGATAGTGATTTTTTAATATTTTTTAATACTTGCATTTCATTATCAAAATTTACATCAATAGGTTTTATTTTTGTTGTGCGATGTACAGTCTGATTATATGATTTTACTACATCGTCTAATGGCTTACCAACCCATTTATAGTTACCAACTAATGCAAAATGTTTGTAGAGCTTAGACTTAAGTGTCTTTATCAGCCTTTCAACAATAGATGCCTTCTTAATTGAATAAGTTGAGTAATGATTAACTTTTAATAATTTTAAGTAGAAATCGAATTCTTGATTGTAGAATTCTTTTCCTAGGTCAGTTTGTAAGTTTTTAGGTCTTCGTTTAGATGTTTTTATTATTAGTTCGAATGCATCTTTGACTTCTGTTTTAGTTTTAGACTTAATAGGTGTACACCATGCATACTTTGAAAATGTGTCAATAACGGTTAAAATATATTTATATCCTCTGTTAACAGTATGAAGCTTTTGTAAATCTATCAAATCGGCTTGCCATAAATCATCAATTCCTTGTAGTACAACCGATCGTCGCTTAAAATTTCTTCGCGCTGACCTGTGGATCTCGTTCACTATTTGTTGTTTTATCATTATTATATTTTTTAAAATATCGTCTATCTCCTTCTTCGTGTAAAAGTTCAGTTTTAACTGAGTTACGAGTTGGTGAATTTGATTATTTATTGTGTTAAACAAAGAGTCTATATACTTCTTTTCGTACATGTTTTGAATGTGTTCATCAACGTACTGCTTGTTAACTGCATCATCGGAAGATAATGGTTTAACAACCCCTTTTAATCTTATAGTTTTTAGATCAAAATTTCCTGCTTCTGTTCGAAGCAAAGCCTTGTACTTGAGCTCAGAGATTTCATCAGTACGCAAACGTTTATGAACATGGTGACCGAATTTGTCTATATTCATTTTTTACTTGAAAGTCAAACTTCAACTGATGGGAAAGGTAAGAGTATATACATTTATATATTATTTATTAAGCCTGCTTCACGTAATTCTTCAATTATGGATATTATCTCGTTATCTAACCCTGTATTTCCAGCGTCACGCGATGCTATAAGCAGTTTTAATCTGTCAACTAATTCGTTTGGATCATCCCAATATACATATGAAATATCTCTTTTTACTTTTTTCATTGATGGTAAACCTTTACCGGATATATATTCTTCACTTACTGTGCGCTGTTTGGATAATTTGAAAAGAGGTTTTATAAGGTTTAAATATTTCATACCCTTGTTGCTTTTTATGGGTTTCTTTGGATCAAAGTCGCGTCTATGTGCATTCGTTTTCATTAACAATGTTTTATATAATCGTTTATCATCTTCAGTTACTAGTTTTAAGTCAGGTACTTTCTTAAACAACAAATCATATAAGCCTTGTGTTAAAAAATAACTTTCTCCACCTATCGCGAGTTTATCATCATTAACAGAAATTGGGTAAGATCCAAGCATTAGCTTTCCACGCTCATTTCGTACACCAAATGGAATGTTCATGATAAAATATTGTTTCTGCCAAGCGGGATCATCGCGAGGAGAAGGAAACGAGTCTGACGTTCTAAATGAAATATTATTTGTTGTATCAGAATCACTTTGGTTCACACTTTCTTGAGATGAAGAATCACTATCATTTAATTCATTTTCACTATAATTTGGTTCAGATTCAAATGACTTTCTCAACAAAGTTTTATTATCCAAACTTTCTTTCATCCCACCTTCTGAAGGACTATATTTCAATGTTTTTACTGGCTTGTTCCATTTAAACCTATCGTTATCAAAATCTGAGTCACTAATGATTAGATTGTTATCATTACTACTATGTTTTTTTACCATTTCACCAAGTGGGTCTGTGATTGGTTTTAACATTGCTTCCAACATCATATTATCGTTTGATTTAACATCACGAATGCGTTTAACTTTTTTCTTACTGCTTCAGCAGATTTGAGTACTTTTTGTTTAAATAATTTTTCTTCATTAATTTTATGTTCCATGTCTGAACTAGATGGTTTCATTTTAAGCAATAAGTGTTTAATCTAATACTATGCTTTATATATCAAGTCAATCTAGAATTATAAATGTATCAAATCCTTTTCTATAACAGCCTGAATTTCTATTACAATCTTTATTTATGACTAAGTAATCAAACGGGATCTTCCATACTTGTGCACACATTTCACGAAATTGAGACCATGACATATCACTTCCTACATGTTCATCATAAACATGCTTTAAATTAATATCATCCTGTTTAAAAAGAATAATTAAGTTAGCATTATCTCTTATTAATTGTTTAGGTATTTTACTATACGTCTGATTTAGATAAAAGCTATCTATATTTTTATGCCTTCCCATTGCAAAGTAATCTCGTATATTATTTTGATTTTCACACGCAACATCATCAAATATTATAATGGAATTCATGTTTGCTGTATGAGGACTTAATATTTCATCATTTGCGTTATATTTTTGAAATGATACTGAAGGAACTAGCTTTAAAACTTGCTCTAGAAATTGATACATTGGTTGAAATAAGGTTTTAGAATATACATAAACATTTTGAAAGCGTAGACCATGTTCATGTAGCAGCAAACCGACAATTAAATTTGTTTTTCCACAGTTCGATGGGCCACATATTATACAGCGAATGGTGTCGGGTAAAAGCGAGCCATGTCGAAAATAACGTTTATTGGACAAAGAACAAACAGCATCCAACTGCAATTTCTGAGACTGTTTTACGAACTTCATTTTGTCAATAGGCACGTGCAACTAACTTGAAAGGTGTTTTATCATTAACGGAGTTTTATAAACTTTTGTCTATATATTCGTCATGAGCGTTTTAAATCATCAGAAAACCTATTGAGAGTTTCAAATCATGAGAAAGCCGATTAGGAGTTTTAAATCATCTGAAAACCTATTGGGAGTTTTAAATCACCAATAAACCTGAGTACGAGTCCTAAATATGAAGTGATATTGGGAGTTTTCAAATCTTTGATTTGAAACTCCCAATAATCACCTACTCTCGCGTTTTGATTCTTAGGCGTTGAACCTACTATGTGCTGGGTATGTACATTGTACACACCTATAATCTGACAGGCCGACAATTACATTATATATCAATATGAGATACTTCTTCCCTAGATATGTAATATACTATTTCTTAACTTACCCAGATCCTATAGGTAACTAAATGAAGCACGAACGCTTGTCAGTGTCGTCTACTGATAAGCACAGGTATAACGTACTCTATTTTAAAGCTTTTAAACTACCCTCACTCGTATTCATCCTGTCAATTTGGGCGGCTTGATGTAACGTGAATGCCATTACGGCTTATTCAATTGAGTGTTCGATGGCTGACCATTATTTCCGTTAAAAGAATTTCCTTGTATCTGAATATTTGTTACACCTTCTGTTTTAAAATGATAAATATTTAAAGAACCGAACTTTTAGACGGCTTTAGTTTTCTGCGTTGAGTTTAGTCAAACATAATATTGTTTATTTCTGGAGCTAAAGTAACTAGAATCTAGCTAGCTAGTAGCTTTATCTTCAAATGTTTTTTTTTAATCTTATACTTTTAAACGAGCAATTCTTGTATATTTATTTATTTATTTATTTATTTATTTATTTATTTATTTATTTATTTATTTATTTATATCTTATACTATTAAACGAGCAATTCTTGTATATTTATTTATTTATTTATTTATATATACCGACGATCTCGGAAACCGCTCTAACGATTTCGCTGAAATTTCTTTCTTATGTGGGGGTTTTCGGGGGTGAAAAATCGATGTAGCGTAGCCTTAGATCCCGGAAAACGCGAATTTTCGAGTTTTCATGAGTTTTTCTTTCGCGTTTGTAAACGTAGAATATGGTCCTTAATTTCGCCGCGCGCGCATCGATTCCGCTTAGCTCAGTCGTACGAGGTCGGTCTAATGTACGCAGATAGATCGTAGGTGTCAGGGTTTCGAATCCCGGCCAGAACTTAAGTTTTTGTTTTTTGTCTTTTTTTTTGTTTTTGTATTTATAAGAGTTTTTTTTATCTAAAGACGTGATATATTAAAATAGAACCGAGCGAAGCTCGGTCGCCCAGATATTATATATTTATTTACACTGACGATCTCGGAAACCGCTCTAACGATTTCGCAGAAATTTGTTATGTGGGGGTTTTTGGGGGTGAAAAATCGGTCTAACTTATCCTTAGGTCCCGGAAAACGCGAATTTTCGAGTTTTCATGCGTTTTTCTTCGCGCGCCATCTCGTGTGCAGTAGTTGTACTGTTAAGAAAGAATTCTTTCGGTCGATGTAAGTACTATTTATTGCAAACACTAGATGGCGACACAGGTCAAGGCTAAAACGAATAGAAAATACACTATTTGAGTTTTTGTGGCGAAATGCGCGCCATCTCGTGTGGAGTAGTTGTGTTGTTAAGGCTGAGAATTCTTTCGCTCGATGTAGGTACTATTCATTTTTGAACTAGATGGCGACACATGTCAAGGATACGAAACAGAACCGAGCGAAGCTCGGTTGCCCAGATATTAAGAATAAAGTTCGTTTGGTTTTTATAAATTTCATAATATGTACATATGCACAACATGCTCCATAGTTGTATTTCATATTTACGTCATTAGAACAGAGATTATGCCCGTTACAATCTGTAAAGTATGACTTACCTACATAACCTACCTATATCCCATCAGTATTCTTCTGAAAAAATATTCAAGAAATGCACGTATTTCGATATTACTTCCCTAACATCTCAAACCATGCGTCAACTTTTCCGACAGCCGTATGGTTTGGCGAAACCAACAACAACTAATACAAAAAGGCCCTGAAATATTTATCAATCAATTTCCTTTTCAGTATTCACATCGCGTCACTGCGGATCGACTGAGTACCCCACGGTTTACCTTGGCAAACACGATATTTCCACTACTTCATCATTCAATTCTGAACCGAGCCGTATAGAGGTTAGAGGCGTTGATCGATATTGGGAAAATAAAAATATGAGCTTGAGAAAGCGAACAGAAATGTCAATAAAAACACGTTTCTGCTTTATTTTTTTAACACCACGGGGTCCGTATTGTGGAGACTACGAAGACATATTCAGATTTCAACAATTATGACACCAATTTGAAATTCATTTCAGTGTACCGCAATTTTTTATAAACTTGACGACAATAATATACTTACTGCGGTGTCAGTAAAGTAACATTGAAGTGGCCGCAATGCCTTTTTTGATCTAAATAAAATTTATACATTATAATCAGTTAAGAAACCCTTTTCAATCGGAAATACTTATGACAAAGTAATCTCTCATTCTGCAGTATGTTTCAAATATCTATAATTTTGTAAGAGGACCTACAAATGGTTAAAATACATGCAAAATTCAGGATATTTTCACAATGCCTGATAAAGGAGTCATTATTTGTCAAGCGACACGGAAGCGATGATAAAACCATCATAAAAGCGATACCTCATTAGAATACGCCCCAGCCTCGGGCCAACAGGAAATTGTCAACAAGCAAGCGAGCGTTTTACTGTTTTTGAATTTATGAAAATCGTGAGTGTTACGTTACGGATTTGTTAGTTATAGTTGTAGTTGATACTTTGGCGTGAGAACTCGCGTGCGATTTCAGTTACATTGCGCTGTTAAGGTTACATACAATAATTGAACACAATCGTAAACCGCAATGTATTTAGGTACATAATGAAATTCGCATGCGAGTCCTGGCACTGTGTATATATAAATGATTGATTGATTGATTGATTGACCCCTTAGGTTTAGTACCTACCTAATCGAATAAATTATGTAAGTAACGGAAACATAAATCTATATTCAGCTACATTGCCTACATTCTTAACGAAGCAATAAGACCAATACAAACTTCCACCAAATGGTACAACATCAAACCGATATTTGAATCATATCATTAGCTGTCAGTTCATATAACTTAGCTGTCAGATTGCACGTTGATCTTGATTTTGATCTCTTCTTATATAGGCCATATTGTGTTAGTACGAGCGAGACATCTGTAGTATGAATGACAGCTAACTGATATGACTTCAATACGTTTCAGATATTTAATGTCATGCACCTTTGAATTGACCTGTTAGGTCAAACGAGCTAAGGGAAGTTCTTACATTCACATAGGAATTGCTAGGGACTCGCCCCGGCATTGCGATGTTTTGAACCTGAACACTAAGAGAAACTTTTGCAACGCGAGAACGTAAGTAAATATAAATTATTTGAGAGGGTTCTCGCTGTAATCCTTAGCAAGAAAGTAAGCATGGCTAGAGGTGGGCTGTTGTCTGAACTTTATTCTTTCGAGACACCTATTACTGCCCACCTGAATCTAGCCTTTTCCCAAGTAGATAAACACCTATACCAATTGTCTTGACCAGATGTTGGCATTCTCCTCGTTTGCCTAGTTTACTTATTCTTAATACATACACCATGGTTATTTTACTAGTACATGAACTGTAAATATAAATCATAGCAATTAGACATAAGTATTTTATAACACTTCATTTTAAGAAACTTATCTCCTACTCGTACCAACATGAAAATGTTACCGATATGTGAACGCTTTAAGTCACAATCCCCAATCCACTCAGTTATATTTGGCCAATTTGCGAAGTGACATGTAGACTCAAATTCACCCGATCAAATATATGCAATTTGTAAGCTTCGCTGGCTTTATCACGTGAAGATTCCCTTTCCCCTTTCGATACGCTCTGACATTAAACCGGTGTTATTTCCAACAAAATGCTTGATAAATTTTATGATACACAGCACGGTAATGTACCCAGGGGTGGTATCGTGTTTTCCGCATAAGCAAGTGCTATACGAACATCTTGTCATGCAAATTTATGCAAAGCGCAAAAGTCGATACGAAGTCTCTTGATAGAACCCGGACTAGCATCTTGTAATGTCTATGTGTGTCAAGTTACACAACTTTGCCAACTCTATTCATTAGTCTTGTGTGAAATTGGCGTCATTAAAATTGAATTTGCAGCCGGTAAATAAAATACATATTAGATTCCCGCTGCTGGTTCACCACATCAGAAAGTTTGTTCCGATTTTGTGTCTTGTTTGTAATCTTGTCATTATGAATGTCTCAAGTATAACTCAGTTAACGTGTTTACAGTGTCTGAATATTCAATAAGAGTTTTGAATGATTCACGGTTATTTTCATTAGACTTATATTGACCGGGATATAGACCGTGATTACCTTTTTGATTTTTGTCGAGCTCCCGATATTTCGACGCAGTTGCATGCATCATGATCACGGAAAACTGACGAAGGCGGGTGGATGTTAAAGTTGTATAGACAGCGCGCGATCTACCCTCCTTCGCGCGCGTCGGCTGCGTTCACTTTCAGCGTTACCACTGGTCGCGTTCACACTCGATGGTCGCTGTCTATACAACTTTAACATCCACCCGCCTTCGTCAGTTTTCCGTGATCATGATGCATGCAACTGCGTCGAAATATCGGGAGCTCGACAAAAATCAAAAAGGTAATCACGGTCTATATCCCGGTCAATATAAGTCTGAATATTCATTCGGAGTTTAATATTTAAGACAGACATTGGTCGACGGATTAGTTTCTGCTTGTCATGTCACTCCGTGTACCAAGAAATATCGAAGGTTTAAGAGGTTTTAAGACATTTATTATTTTAATTTCTAGCTTTGTAAGATTACAAAATGATTATTTTTTTTTCACCATTTTACTTTAACATGAGTTCAGTAGTTGCATTGTTAAACTACTACTATTATGGTAGGTACAAAGGTAGCTGTACTTAGATTAGGTAATCAAGCAATTTTCCATGGCTATTTTCAGATTATTCTTAAATTATCGAAACATTATTCACCAACATTCGCACGCAATCCATAACAAATACAACGACAAACTTACCTTTAAGCTCGCAGTAAACATATCAATCAAATACTCAATTTTTCACCACTCAACCATTATTCGTGCGGTGGCCATTTTCACTCGATGATTACCATTTCTGCGCAGGAACTGGCAGTAATTTCGTACAAAATGAGCCGATGTTGCTGGCGATAAACACCTTAATTCTGTCGTTTTCACCTCACTAAAATGAATATAGTATTTATATTTATAATGGATAAGATCAAAGGTCGACTGTCGCGTGTGCTTTTCCAAAAGCTGGCAAGTGTTAGGTATTGTAGGTAAATCGTGTTAGGTGGTGGGCACGTTTCATGTTACGGAGAAATTATATATGCGATGACGTCCCTGCCTGTACCTGTACAATGTACATAGCGAGTAGAGCTTTTCTTTGAACAAACGGCTATTACTTGCTACCATCATCGGTGAGCTTTTGTTGAATATTAATTAAATAGCTTTGTTAAATGTTAAGAAAAGCCTAAAAGTAAAAAGAAGACAAGCTTTTTTATCATTTTTTCTACTCCCGTGTTGTTATTCGTCATTTACCGTGTCGTGCATAGATCGTTAAAACCCTACATAAAAGATGCCCGCCCCCGGCCGGCGCCCCGCGCACCCACGCATACGATATAGCTCTTACAGCATTGTTACGATGCCTTTAAGGGATATAGCGGGCCGCGTGGCGCCGGCCGGGGGCGGGCGGCGGCGCGGGGGAGTGCGAGCGACAGGGTGAGTGCAGAAACATTGCAGAGGACATGTCAAAATACTTATAGGAAACAGTGCGTATTTCACGAAAGTTATTCTAGAAAACTATTCAAAAGTAAGTGCATGGTCGTAGAAAAAGTATTGTATGCAACGGTGTTTAACTGAGTCAAAAAATTCTCGTGGCGTCTTAGTAACAATTTTCGGCTTCGCCTCAAATTGTTACCCACGCCACTCGTCTTTTTTGACCTCCTTTAAACGCCTGTTGCATAAAATACTATAACAGCATTTATCCATTTCTATTATAAAGAAAGAGTCATTGAATTTATAAAAATCGAATGTAAAAGCGAACTGTTTCTATAAATAATTAATCAGGTCAGGTTGGTACATGATAAATATGTACATACAATTGTCATCACTCGTCTCTACTTCTTAAAGTATTTTCAGAAAGAATAGAGTCGTCGAATGTATGGAGTAATAATAATTATTCATTCAATTATTATCATTCTGACACTTTTGACAGAGTGCGCGTGATCAATTATAAGATGGTAACGAGCTTTGCAACACGCCGCCACAGCGTAACATAGGTATTATACGTATTCATAGATGTTAATTATTAAAACAGCAAAATTTGATTACAGTCATTTATTCAAAAATTAATTATCAAGACACCCAGCAGAATAGACACGGGAACATCCATTATATTTATTTATTACGATAAAGCAGAACCAAATCTACTACGAGCACCGAGCACCGGCCCGGCACTCGAGTGCGGAAAGTTATGAATCCTCTCGCACGAGAAAGATGTAAATCACTTCAACATTTTATTTCCCTTCCGTTTACAAAGCATAAATCACGAAATTTTAATAACAATTCGGAAACTTTTAACTTCCATCTGCGTTTTCCAAGTTATTTTGCTTCGACTGTATTAAACTTAAATATAAAACGTTGTGTTGGTGAGATCAGGTTTTAAAAGCTATTTCATTAAAATATTTAGGTAATTTATTTATTTATTTTAAGGTTATAACAATAAATTTGAAACATAAAACATTTTAATAAAAGGTAACTTAAAATAAATATTTACAAATAAACTAACTATTAAACCCCGCTCCTTATCGTTTCTGGCGCAAAAGTACCCATAATACTTATGGCGTTACCCCTTTGGATGATTATGGATAACTTTTGCACCAAATTTAGGTAATAGGTAAGTATAATAAAATGTCCATTATTTTAATAACGTTATTTTAAAAGACACTCAGCCCGTCTGATGGTGAACGGTTAGGAAAATAAATAAATATTCAAAACAACATCCATCGGTAATATTTTTGGCAGTAAAATCTGTCATTTTTTACTCTAAATAATTTTGGTATAACTAAGTAACCATAAACTTGCAAAGAAATATTATTACCAACAGATATTTCCACAGCTGCTTATAAATGTTAAACGCAAAAAAAGCCTTAGATTACTTAGAACTAATTGTTCCTCATTTACAGTTTTAGACCTACGATTCTAATTTAGATAAGTATGTACACGGTTCAGATCTGCCATTTCATATTTACTTAACGTACAAATACTTATGATAAAATCACATTTGCCTCCAAGCATCGCATGCCAAATGAACCTAAACACTATTTCTGTTAAATACACTACCTTAGAACACTAAGTAATATAAAAACATTTTAAATATTAACCTGTAGTTAAAAATATTATAGAACATAACCTGGAATATAACTGAAGAAATCGAAAATGATTATATCACTTATAATTTTTTTCTCAGTTACCTGACCCCGTAGCCGAATGGAATTTCTACGAAGCGAAACGAAAACGAAACGCCGCGAAAGGTAGTCTGGCTCTGTCGCGCCAATAAGCAAGAGCGATAGAGATAGATATCTACGAGCGTTTCGTGAGCGTTTTGCATTCGGCTACGCACGCTGTTGACCACGAACTCTGTAGAGGGTTTGGATCACCCGAATGTGTTATAAATTAATTATACATGATATAATCAGTTTTTATTCTATTATTTCATGAGTAACTACCGCGCTAACTGAAGAAAATATGTTATAAAAACGTGGATTAAAATTATGAAATAATATAATTTAGTCATACATGATAGTTTCTTACCTAAATGTATGGATTTAAAATTATAATTAAGTAACACGTTAGGTACTCATTTTGAAACTGGCACGTAAAATATCCAACATTAAAAATAGGGCAAGAATTATGACTAGTTACATCATATTTACATTTCAACAAACATGGACACCGATGTTGTGTCACTTGGTTTATTAGCAGACTTGTGACTTGACAGTGAATCTATTTACTAAACATGACGGGAAAGTACTTTAAATACCGTAGTTTTTTTTTTACATGGGCTTACTTTTGGCCACAGACTAGCCAAAGGCAAAGACGTGGCCTACGATGGAGTGAGCTCGCCCAGAAGATGCCTGTTCACCCTAGATTTGAAAGTTGGATAGTGGTTGGTAGGATAACTTACTGAAGGACGACCATGTTATTTTTAAAAGTTAGTCATATTGCATTTAAAGATATTCTAAAAATTACTTGCTTCCTCTGGGAATCGAATAAACTTCACTTCTCAACCTCCAATTTTATGATGCTAATAGAAAGAACGAACAAAAAAAAGTTTTCTTAATTAATATAGTATTTTAAAAGAAAGGAACAATTTGAGTTATAAATAATATAAGGTATTTTCACTTCATGCCTCATAGTCTTGGAACATCCTGTATAACTCTTTAATTATATAAAGATTGTGTCAAGCACACGCATGTGGGGATTAAAGCCTATATCCATTAATTAAACCAAACAATAGCGTGAATACTCTATAATTACAGCTGTCTATCGGTTTAATTTACTTTATGTAAACAAATGAAAATCACGCACTAATGTCCATTGTTTACTCTAAAAATAGATTCTGGGAACATGATAATGATCGGCTATCAATTTACTAAGCAGTAAATATAGAAACGGAATTTTGAATAATGTTTATTTACTAACAATAATTACATTTAGAATTCATTTTTGCCTCTCCTAAATATGGATTATTCAATATCAAATTCAATTCAAATCATTTAGTTTACAGGTCTCATACAACAATAATATAATAGGTACCCTATTAACATTTTAAATATCGAAGTACTGCGGACATATACATACATTCCGTAACTAGGTAAAATTGTTTACTTACTTATACTAATGTATAAAATAGGTACGTTTAGAAATACATATAATGACTTATTTCAATATTTAGCAATATCACAAATTGCCATCTGAGCGTATTTACTTGGCTCTCTACTCGTTTCTGAAAAAGTTCACCCGGGCGAGTAAAGTTTGTTTTTCTATACACGCGCGAGAATAGTTTACCTTCGACCAGCGGTAATTTCAGTAAAGTACCTATAATAAGTAAACTGACTATATTCGTTTGCTAAATATATCAACGCTTATTAAGAAAAAGAATGCAGTTGAAATGCTTTTCTTTTGAAACATGATTGTGGGCCTAATGTATCTATTATAGTGTTTTCATACGCCGTATTTTATATTCGATTTAATCTATTGTTCGAGAATACGCGTTATCTCAGCATACGGTTAGCTCAATATTTTTTTGTTTGTCTATCATCAGAGATGACAACGGTCTAAAATCCGGTAAGTAATGGTTTGAAGATAACCTCATATGGGAGGGCACAGAACTGCTAACTTAACTTATCATCTGGTAAAACTTGAGCTTGGCTCTTGTAGAGATGTCACATCCTAAGACTATCGAAATCGATTGAGATCTCAAAGCTCTTATAGAAATTTAAGTATGGACATGAACAAAACCAGCATTACAGCGATGGGTGCCTCGAGCGAAGCGGCGCGCTTGGCGGCGGCGAGGGCGCTGGCCGCTGCTTCCACGCACTGGCGGTACGCGGCCAGCTCGAGGCAGGTGATCGCGCAGAAATGCTGGTGGGCGCACGCGCCGTCGCACTCTGAGCTGTCGTGTTTCACGCTGTACGCGCGGATGTATCTGTGAAAAAGCTTGTGATAGACAAAGGTCTAAAAGCAAAAATGACATTGTTTGCGGTATAAACTGCCGTGGTACGAGCGTCGAACATAATATATGTACAGTCAGCATCAATATTAGCGGAGAAAGCAACGCTTAAAAAATAATAGTCTTAATACTTGTGTCCATGAACTGAACATATTTTGCAGAAAAGTTATTCATGATTTCTGATACTTTTGGTGCATTGCTTTATCTTATTAATGCTGTATTTACTTTGATATTTTTGCTCTTTAACAGTACGTGGTTTCAATATATGGACTGTGCTATTCTAGACTTACTTGTTGAAAGCCATGGTCTCGTGTGGCGAGCCTATCCGCAGCTTGTCGGCCAGATTGTGGAGCGCGTCTGCTGAGACTTCTTGCAGGCCGTAGTATTGAGTGAGGTTATATTCCGTGGTCCACTCGGCTGCCCCGGCGCGATTGGCGGCCGCCAAGTCTAGGTAATATTGAGTGTAGTCCAACACCTGTAAAAAACATTATATATTCAGCTCTAATCTAAAATTACTGATTTTGTCAAAATGGTGCCTAAAATGTCATAAGAAAACTGACTTCTAATAACACTTGTATAATATTTTTTATCCTAATTTGTTCGGTGGAAGGAAAGCGAGGAAAATGGTCGTGGTCCAACGCAATCGATGGGCGGACCGAGTTAGCGAGTTTTCCATCAAAATTCATGAAGCTTTAGAAATCGCAAGGGATATGCCTGGAAATCTGCCATCCGTAATAATTTGGTCCACGTGAAAGGTGATGACTCGTAGCATTTAAGAACAGGGATTACAAATTTCTTTTGCAGAAATATAAATAAATTACATCCTAATAAAATCTGGCCAGAAATATATGACTTAATGTCAAGAGGGGGCACTGTTATTCTGATGTATGCGGTGACAATTCAGTATAGTATGAAAAAAAATTCTAATTAAAGTCATATATATTTCTGGTCAGCCGGCGTAGCCGAATGGCAATCGTCGACGCCAGACGCCGACAGAAATGCAGTTTGGCTCTGTCGCGCTAATACGCAAGAGCGATAGAGATATAGCTACGAAACAGATAATTATTATCGTGAGCGTTAGTGCATTTGGCTACGTACCCAAGCTTTAAAATGTAGCTGCACGTACCTTCCCAGTGTTCGTGTCGAACTTATAAAGCCTAAGGCCGGGGTTGGAGGCCCCAGCCGGCTCCCGGTGAGGACTCACGGACGGCGCCAGCAGTGCCCACGAGACAGGCCGATCTGCAACAAATGTTAACTTTTAGTTCAAGCGCCACTGGAACAAATATTAGTTCATCAGTCTTTACATAATAGTTATTTGTTATACAAGGGGGCAAAGTTGTATTTTAACGCCGAGTGTGGAATTGAAAAACGAGCAAGTGAAAGGATTCTATAGTTGAACCATGAGCGAAGCGAGTGGTTCGAGAATAGAACCTTGAACTTGCGAGTTTTTTAACACACGAGAAGTAAAATACATTTGCACCCGAGTATAACACAAAACTTTTCCCCTCACTATAGCGAGGAAACTACAACGCAAAAAATGCGTTTATCGCTGCTTCCAGTAGTTCCACAGGTGGTAAATCATCTTTATTACTAGATTCACCTACTTTTATCAATTTTAAAGCAGTTAATTTGACTTTATTCAAGGTCAAATTACTTTACCCACTAGTGGATAAAATGCGTTTTTACCCGCTGGTATTAAAGGACAAAACACGTGTTTCCGAGCTAGTGAGGGGAAAAGATACTTACCCCCTTATTCATGAACGTTCACTAAAGTTATCACGACGACGACTTTCGACGCATTGGTGTGATAGAAAGGGACAAACGAACTTTATCGGCTTGATAATTTCAGTGATGGTTTATGAATAAGGGTTCGTTTATTCGTGAGTTTATCATTATTACAAACATTGTTTACCCCTTAATTAATGATTTCTATGAATTTATCAATAATTACCCTTAATATTCAAAAGTGATAGTAACATTTGACACATGAAATGGTATTATATTCTGCTTTTGCTACTTTAGTTCTAAAAATTCAGATACTTTCAGTAAATAGGTATATTATACCCTTCTCCTTTACATAGAGCTGATTGTATTACGTTTAAAGCACGCATTCGTGTGGCCGTCTCATTCGCAAAAACTTATGCGAATGTTTGATCCCTTTTTTTGCAAAATAAAATCGTAGAAAACGTTCGAGGCTTTGACTTCACTTACACCTAAAATCTAATACAATTTCGACAAAAAGTACAAAAGGAGGTATAAAATAAGTACTTTTTAAGATCACTGCTACGAAAAAGGTTAGGTCAAACATGTGGCAGCGCTACGGGATAATCGCCTAATAATTTATCCATAGGCTATACGTATTTATATTAACCTATAAGGGGACCCCGTGTGGTGACGAAGAATTTCACCACCCCCTTTCTTCCCGTGGGTGTCGTAGAAGTCGACTGTGGGATATGGGTTAAATTGTGGCGTAGGCGAGAGGCTGGCAACCTGTCACTGCAATGTCACAATTTGGATTTCTTTCAACCCCTTTTTGCCAAGAGTGGCAATGAAACTTAGTAGTTCATGTGCTCTGCCTACCCCTGTATGGGATACAGGCGTGATTATATATTATGTTATGTTATGTTATGCTATAAGGGATCTATCATGTAATCTGGAAGAGACCCCTTATAAAAGATAAGTTCACGTTTGTATAATTATTATACCTTACCTATACTGAATTGTTATTTATGTATTACCTTATTTTGCGTATAATAAAGCGTATACATACATAATATTTGAAGGAGAAGCACAGATTGAAATATGACTAACGGACATTGTTACCAAACTTTGCCAATTAGCATGTTGTGTCGCCGCCCTAGCTGTGCGAAATCCACGACGCCACGCTTTGCAAACAAGGCTACACAGCAGCAGTTCTCGAAAAGTTTGTACAAAAATTAAGGGAAAAGTTAAATTTGTTTTTATTAATTCCTATTTTGTTACCAAGATTTTGTTAATGAATTGAGATTTTATTAAGTTTTATTTCGTCATTAAGGTTCTCTAGTATCTATATTTTCTTAATTATAACAATTATCCTGTATATATCTTACGAAAGTCGAATTATATTACTAAATGTTGGTAACAAAATAGGATCAATTAAAATTTGATGACGTGGCATTGTACAAAGTTGACGGGAATTGCTGACATACACAGTATGCAGGCACTTCACAATGACTTAATCACTATCAAAATATAAGCAGCTGCTTTTGATGTTTCACAAGGGTTTTTCGAATTGGATTTGGCAAATGTAACTTAGGCGTTGGTCGTTCTGAACCGCCGCTGACGGCATCTAGCAGCTTACGATAGGTACTGGATGCCGCGAACAACAGAATCATAGGTGTAACTACATATACCTATGTATCCCATTATATTGAAATAAAAAGTTTCGGGTAATTCCATGGCAGAGAGCGAAAAAAATTAATTTTTTGAGGTCAGAATTTTTAAAATCTGGTTATGGGGTAATGTTCTTTGGCTCTAGACCTTACTTGAACCGATTTTTTTTTTTAATAAACTGAGTTTAACTAAGTATGCCAATTTTTTTAAAGTTTAAAATGCGTGCTTTTTAAGATACATGCGTAAACTGAACTAATTAAGACTCACATTATATTCAAGGGATTTTTCTAATTATAGAAAGTAGCTGACATTTTTAGAAAAATACTAAAATAACATAATATTCAAAAAATCCAAAGAATAATTAAAAACTGAATATCTTTTTTGGGGGAAATAATATAACCTTCCCTCATATTCCTAAAAATCAAGGAATCCTGTATTTTTTACTTCTGTAACTTTTACTTCATATTTCGATCACTAACTATAAAATAATTTTTAAGAAAAAAAAACCGCCTTCCTTTGGGGTTCTGGGGATAAATACTTTCAAATTTTGGATTAAGTTATCAATTCGTCTGTATATTTTTAATGTTTGTTATTCGATATCTCCGTCATTTCTGAACCAATTTTGAAATTGGATGATTCTGAAGTACTTACAGATGAGAATGATTTTCAGAACGGAACTCTAACCAGGAGCGGCTCACTCTTCATCAGCAGTTCCACTGCACCAAATGTCACTGTTCTGGACGTAAGTGCATGCTGTTCTTATAAAAATACCAAAGTCACTATAAGTGTGCCGTTCAGATTTGAGGAGTTCCGTTCTGACCATCATGAGCAGTTCCACTGCACCAAATGTCACTGTTCTGGACGTAAGTGCATGCTGTTCTTATAAAAATACCAAAGTCACTATAAGTGTGCCGTTCAGATTTGAGGAGTTCCATTCTGACCATCATCAGGAGTTCCACTGCACCAAATGTCACTGTTCCGTACGTAAATGCATGCTGTTCCTTTAAAAATACAAAAATCACCATATGTATGCCTTTCAGATTTGAGGAGTTCCCTCGATTTCTCCAGGATCCCATCATCAGGACTGGGTTCTGAGAAAAATGGGACCAATCTGTATGCATATACATTCAATCAAAAAAAAATTTCAAAATCGGTCCAGTAACGACGGAGATATCGAGGAACAAACATTAAAAAAAATAAAAAAAAATAAAAATACAGACGAATTGAGAACCCCTTCCTTTGAGATTTGGAAGGCGGTTAAAAATACGTTTCATTCGGACGTAACAAAAGTTACTGATTTCTTGAAACGCAAGTTACCAATGTTTTGCATGTTTATTTTCATAATTGAAAAATATTAAGATTCCTTTTTGCTACATAAACATACCTGTACTCTTGACTGACACGATTTAAGTTACAAGAAAATTCGTAAACCAATATGGAAATAAAAAATCGTATTTAAATGATGCTTTAAAAACCCATGTCCAATTTCTGTAACGAAAGTTACCACCTCATTTTAGTGTACTGAGGCCAGAAAGTGTTTATGTTTCAAATAATTTCCACTTTAGTTTAATGAGATTTAACTGAAAATAAATGGTGCACCAGCAAAAAAAGATATTTAAGTATGAATCAAGCCACAAATAACCTTTGTTTTACAACTTTGCGTTCTAAATGTAACGCAAGTTATCATGGAATTACCAAGGTGACATTAAGGCGGCAAATTACAGTATGATAACCCCATTGCATAGTTGAAAATTCAGATCTAAATATAGCTGTATTACATTTTGTGCTCAATATTAATTTAGGGCAATCCTACATTAAGTTTTGGGTAGGCAAACAAAACACAATTTACAAGTTTAGTTTACACGGAAAATGGTCTCGTGCATTAAACAGAAACTGTCTGACATCCAAGCTCTACATAAATGTACGAGTAGGTAACATAAATATTGTAAATTAATGATTCAATGTGTACCTACCCTAGACATACTAGTGAATCATTACCGATAGTTTGATTGATTTACTAATTTTAGGTGTCAGCATGAAGATGCCCGAAGAACTGGCCGGCGATGATAGGAGCGTGCTGACACACGGTGCGTTGAGCGTTTGTGTCTGTGGCGTGCGTGTCGTACGCGTGCTTCGAGCTTATCTACTTGGCTGCTAATTATTCTACTAACCGTTATCGTAGATGACGCGGAAGGTGTCAGCATGTAGATGCCCGAAGAACTGTCCGGCGATGATGCGAGCGTGCCGACGCACGGTGCGTAGGTATTGAGCGTTGGCTCCCGTGGCGTGCGCGTCGTACGCGTGCCGCGAGTCTGACCCGGGCGCCGCGTGACCCACTATGTACACCTGTGGGATACAACGGATTTCATATTATTTGGTTAAAACCGAAATCGAATGTTTGGGTCGAAGTTGAAACTTTAATAGACAATAGGCCCAGCTTGTCGTATTGACCCGAGACCAGAGGGCTGGGCCATATCTGGCACAGCGGATCAGCATTGCCATACAACGTGGCAACACTGCCACCCTTCTGGGCACATTGCCAATGGACAGCGTTTTGGAGCAAATTTTAACGCCATTGAAACGCCAGCAACATAATATGTTTATGCCGAAACCTCCCAAAATCGAATATTTTCCGGACCCGCTAGTCAGTGACATTATAACGATATGTTCGAAATGCGACTTCAATATCAGTATTGCAATGATTGCAACATTACTGGCATCAACCGGATGACATCACCATCAACTACGAGCTGGTATATATTTACATACTTATATAAATTAATGACTCAAGTTGAATTTCTTCAGATTACATTTTTAGCTAATCGTTAAGTTTTTAAAACAATGCACATAGCCGCTAATGTTTTAGAAGCAAAACAATACGATTTTCATCTAATCAAGGCGCACGGCGCCTAATGAAGGCTGACCCACTTCTGTGCGTATGAAGCCACTCTCATACATCACCCGCTGCATCAAATTACGCCACATCCGCAGTAGGTACTGTATCGTAGTTATTTGCATCAACTATTTTACTGCCCCGAGGAAATGGTATGGAATTTGCTCGGAATTTGTCGAAGGATATAATAATTCAGCGTCGAGTTTAGTAAAGTAGGTACAACAATAATCCAGAGTCAACCTATATTACAAATGTAGTGCGGAAAGGATTTCCTTCGTATTTTTCCGGATACGTTCGTATTTGTCTAGCATATCGTCAGTACATCTTGTTCTGAGACTGACTGAAATAGCATGACACGTTCGTACGTTTCCGTAACAATACGAAGGCAAATTTTTTCGCACTGTAATCTGTACAACCTATTTTAATATGATTGTATTAGAGAATAAAAGGAACCTTAAGCCCTATACTTTGGCGAGTTAAGAATTTCACGACCCCTTTACTCCTGTGGGTTTCGTAGAAGCCGACTGTGGGATATGAGTTCCATTGTCAAACGTTTTCTTTAAGAGTGGTACTGAAACTTGAGCAGTTCCATGATGTGATCTGCCATTGTCCCTGTCTGCCTGTGTCCATTTTGGGAATATTTAGGCAAGATACCAAGTATTAAATATGGACACTAACGTCATTAAAAAAATATTTTAAAGTAAGAACATAAATAAGTAATTACTTTGGAAACTCTTATAATAATTATTTCTCCACTACGCCATTCTATCCAGCACTCCAATGCATTTTTAGTTCTTACTTTAATAAGAAAATATTAAACATTACAATTCAATAGTACGGAGTAAATATTATAGTTATATTAAACATTAGTTTCAATAGTTCAGGAGTTCACTTCACATATTTTTCATTGTTTCACTTCTTCCTTTTATAAACAAACGTTACAGCTGTTTGCATGTATAAAATCACTAATAGAAATAAATCCCTATTTACCGTGTATGTTTCTAAACACATCAAATTACTTCGACGCGAGTAATGGCGGCCTATTTGTATGATTCACGAGCCTGGCGCGATAATTCATGCCGTTGTTCGCCGAGAATTATGTGGCAACACTGGAATATGTTTCCAAACATGCTTGTTGAGGTAATAGGAGATATTATGCAAAACTCTACCCAAACGGCGCTCGACGTGTTTCCTCTCTGTCGAACTTGTTGCTGTGCAAACGTTAGTGTGACAGGGAGGTGCACGTCGAAAGTCGTTCGCGGTAGACCCTCTAATAACGAACCGCTTTGTTGCACCAATGTCATGAATTTTCTCAAAAAACTGTTTAAGGGCCCATTTAGATTAGATGAAGATTAGATTCTATGGCGCGGACTCGAATCCAACTTTAGTCACATTGTGAACTGTTGAGGTTACCCAAAATAATAATTTAGCACACTAATCAAATACCGCAATGTATTGAAATTCGCATACCGGTTCTTGCACTGTGTAAATGGGCCCTTATGCTTTTGTAAAGTTTGCCTTTTATAACTAATTCCCGATATTACATTACTGCTCCATTGGATGAAATACGATACCTAGGCCATTGCCTTGTAATTATTGGGTATTGCAGATGAATTAAATTCGAAGGTATCAAGTTCGGTTAAATTACTATATTTATCATAATAACGCGAGACATAATAAGTTGTGCAAACGATAACAAAATTAGGCTCACATTTCAGGCTCTTTCATGATTGTAACGGGCAACAAAAGAAGGGAAATTGTGTACTGCTAATGGTTGATAATTATTACTAGCAACTGGCTTCGTGTTGGCTACAGTTCTAGAATTGTACATGGTTTACAGATACCATCATTATCCATACTATTTAATATTATAAATGGGAAAGTGTGTGTGTGTCTGTTTGTTTGTCCGTCTTTCACGGCAAAACGGAGCCACAAATCGACGTGATATTTTAAGTGGAGATATTTGAAGTGACGAAAAGTGACATAGGCTACTTTTTGTCTCTTTCTAACACGAGCGAAGCCGCGGGCAAGAGCTAGTACTGTATAAAAATGTTGTAAAAATGCTGTACTGTAAAAATAACATATTACACGCCAACACGTAGCAGACATATCTTCACAAAATGTGTCTCAAAATCTTCCAATATCAGTAGTGTCTGCTCTGGTCTGATGTCTTCACAAAATGTGTCTCAAAATCTTCCAGTATCAGTAGTGTCTGCTCTGGTCTGATATCTTCACAAAATGTGTCTCAAAATCTTCCAGTATCAGTAGTGTCTGCTCTGGTCTGATATCTTCACAAAATGTGTCTCAAAATCTTCCAGTATCAGTAGTGTCTGCTCTGGTCTTGATGTCTTCACAAAATGTGTCTCGAAATATTCCAGTATCAGTAGTGTCTGCTCTGGTCTTGATGTCTTCACAAAATGTGTCTCGAAATATTCCAGTATCAGTAGTGTCTGCTCTGGTCTTGATGTCTTCACAAAATGTGTCTCGAAATATTCCAGTATCAGTAGTGTCTGCTCTGGTCTGATGTCTTCACAAAATGTGTCTCGAAATATTCCAGTATCAGTAGTGTCTGCTCTGGTCTGATGTCTTCACAAAATGTGTCTCGAAATATTCCAGTATCAGTAGTGTCTGCTCTGGTCTTGATGTCCTCACAAAATGTGTCTCGAAATATTCCAGTATCAGTAGTGTCTGCTCTGGTCTTGATGTCTTCACAAAATGTGTCTCAAAATCTTCCAGTATCAGTAGTGTCTGCTCTGGTCTGATATCTTCACAAAATGTGTCTCAAAGTCTTCCAGTATCAGTAGTGTCTGCTCTGGTCTGATGTCTTCACAAAATGTGTCACAAAATCTTCCAGTATCAGTAGTGTCTGCTCTGGTCTGATGTCTTCACAAAATGTGTCTCAAAATCTTCCAGTATCAGTAGTGTCTGCTATGGTCTGATGTCTTCACAAAATGTGTCTCAAAATCTTCCAGTATCAGTAGTGTCTGCTCTGGTCTTGGGATTTTAAGATATTGTGAACCCGATGGCGTTAAACAGACAACTAGTTAAATAAAATACACTGTATAAACAATGGCTGCTTTAATTCTAACCATTACTTTTTATACAAGTCGTTGAGTCTTACAACATTTTTAAACCCAGCCGTCAGCCCAATTTAAAATCACACCATAAAAAATAACCAGCCGGAAAATTAACAGGGCAATAAATTTCAAAATAAAATCAAGTCCCCCGTAAGCCAAGAACTCTTTGTAAAATTACGTTTTCCCTTGCATATTTGAAAGGCGATTAGATTAACGAGTTTCTAATCTGTAATTTATTAGAGAGGCCGGCGCCGGATTTCCTCCGCGGTGGGTAGTTATGAGTCCGGCTTTAGAAATATGCCTTT
Organism: Leguminivora glycinivorella; assembly: GCF_023078275.1. NCBI lineage: Eukaryota > Metazoa > Arthropoda > Insecta > Lepidoptera > Tortricidae > Leguminivora > Leguminivora glycinivorella. The sequence goes on from NC_062973.1 coordinate 18,378,686, forward strand.
TGCGGGCCGTAACTAACTAGTGACGCTCACGGCAAGTGCTGCATGTTAATGGAAATCTTTTTAGTAGTTTAGTTTTCCTTATTTACTCTTGGGTGAGAAGGGCTGATGTTTGTTTGGTTGACGAGCAGGACAAATTAATCCGTTCTTAAGTTGGATTTTTCTGATGTCTTCGACATATACATTTTTGTAATGTAACACTATGTACATTTATTTTATATCCTTCACAGCCATCTCAAACTGTTCGGAGTAAGTTCACTATTAGTTTTTTTTTTATATTATAAGACATTCTTAAACCGATTAACTGAATCGCTAGGTAATTTCAAGAAAGTTTGCATAATGGGTACTTACATATATAACAACATACAAAATATACTTGATAATATGCCAATGCCTTTACCGAGACTTGAACCCACGACCATCGGCAGGCAGGGCCACTAACCCATACGTCAGACCGGTCGTCGATGTAGTCGTAGTAATCAGATTTACATCTTGTATGATTTTCATGACACAAAGTTTAAGAAAGATGATAAATCATTACTACAAATTCTGGAGCTTCTCTTACGTACTTTAAGCTCTCAGTTTTTAAACGACCAATGATTATATATACAAGCTGTTCCACTGCCTTTCGCACCCACATTCGAAATCCTTTGTCCTCCAAAATAGTAAAAGAAAGCGGAACTATCGGCGGAACACGTTCAGAACACGTGTCCACGGACTCAAAGCCGTATGTCGGCGGCTGCCAGCCGAGGATTGTGCAGATAAGTCCGTGGAAACAGAATGTTTATCCGTACAAATGTTTTGTGTACGGTGGACAGGCGTAGATAAATTTGAGAGATTACAAAGCATGATACTAATCTACCGAATAATATAACCTACATTTGGTTATTTCTGACTATACTCTGAAAGGTAAAAAAATATAAAAAACGAGCCTGCGGTAATCTGTTACGCCGGAGGATATCAGACCGTCAGTTATTTGCCGATACACCATTTGCGATTAAATGATCGGCAGCGAACTGGTAATAGTGGTAATCTGATTCTTTAGGATATGATTTCCTTTTCCGATATCGTTTTAATAATTTATTTAATCTTTAGTGAACATGAATCACAATGTATAATAGGCGAACTTAATGTCACAAGGCATTCTCTACTAGTCAATCTTTGGACAAAGCAGAAAAGTTATAAGCGGTGAAAAATGATTATATAAACACAAAAAAATATATTCGCCAAAATTTTGAAACATCTGATTTATATTTTGTGTCTGTCGAGAATTTGTGTAATAGAGATCGGATCGGATTGGATCTTCTTATAAGATCCCTAACAATCCGATCCGATCTCTGATTTCTAAAAAGGACAACCGACATCAAAACATTAACGACAAAGAATTTCGTTACAAAAGTAATAGACAGATTTTTCTACACTAACTGTATGAATCACAGTCATATAAAGATCCTATCTAGTAAAACTAAAGTATTTTGTTAATAAATTATGGTAAAATGTAGTTTAACACATGTGTTACTCACCATTTCACTATGAGACGCAGCCTTCTCGAGGACAGCGTTGAGCCACTCCCACTGCGCCTGGGCGGGTCCGCCGTTCGATTCCCGGACACTGAACAGGTTGGTGTTCAGTGCAACTATCCTAAGCTTGCTGTGTGACTGCTCTATTGTGTAGTAGCCACCTGTTGGCAAATATCACACAATTAACTATACGAGAGCTGGCCGAGAAAATGTCGTCCAGTATCCTTGGTACAATAGCTTAAGAACTGATTTTAATCTTAGTTTCGATATAAAAATAATAAATACTTATAATCCGAGTCAGTTTAATAGAATACACAACTCAAAACATTTGTCACTCAAGCAAACGTTTCGATATACATACCTATCATTTGTTTTCAAAATTTTAGGTGAAATAAGAGTAAATCAATAAATACGTATTATTAAACATCTTTACACAGATTGCCTGAGTCCCACGGTAAGCTCAATAAGGCTTAAAATACGGTTATAAATCTTTGCTCATTTTCTCAATTTTCAGGCCAATGAGATGCAAGAGGCTGAAATATATACCTATATTAATTTCATAAATATACAGATGTTCTAAACAATACGAAACAAAACCTTTATTATCCAAATAAATCTTATAACAAGTTTTGACACATGGGCTATCCAGTACCCAAACTCCGAATAACCCTTATCGCGAGCAGGTAAAATTATATTGATACTAAAGTTCTAAAATCACTTAAAGGTTGAAAACTTATGCCAAATAGCTGGATGAATATAAGTTAATTGGACAGAACTCAGGCAGGCAAGGTTCAGATATAACTCTGAAGCGATGGAAGCCGGCTTAATGGAATCCACTTTTTGCATCTTCGGTTCTCGCAAGCGTCGATAGAAGTTAGCTAAATCATTGTGTTGAAACCCCTTTTACTCTTTGAATGATAAAGTGAATCCATTTATATGCAATTTGACTCTAGCCGTAGATTTCCGGCTGCTATAACTTATCACCATAAAAAGGTGCCGACAAGTGACATAGGTAGGTTGGGTTCAACTTTTTGATGTGTGGTGATCGCCATGACATAGCAAAGTAACTTTATGCTTTCTGTACGCGATTGCTGATTGTAAAAACCAGTTTCTAATATCGATGACCGTAGTCTCAAAGGGCGTAAGGGACAAAATGGTGAAAATGAGTAAAGAATGCAGTTATATTCAGATTTTTTTTCTATATCGAATGGTATATTCAACGTCTCGATACCTTTAAAATAACCTAACCACAAAATTAAAATTTTGAAAAAACCCCCAACCGCGACACAGTGGACCGATTTTCATGAAACATAGCTAAGAACACTTCCGACTAACTCAGCTTTCAAACGATGCCACAGACAGACACACATACAGACAGACAGACAGACAGACAGACAGACAGACAGACAGACAGACAGACAGACAGACAGACAGACAGACAGACAGACAGACAGACAGACAGACAGACAAACAGACAGGCAGACACGTCAAACTTATAACAGTCGTTTTTGCGTCGGGGGTTAAATGTTTGATACGCCCTAAAAAAACATCGGCATTTCTACCAAGTTTGAAAGAGTTATAGTATTTCATAAAATATCACGTATTCGGTACATGTCAAAATTTAATAATATTTACTTTTAAGGTACGCTTTCTCGTTGAATACGACAATCTGAATGATGCATCAGAGCCGGGGACCGTACTTACCAATCGCAATATTTTAGAACTGTATTTACGAGGAAGAACGAGTTAACAAAATATAAAAATAAACACAAACAAATGACATACAATAAATTAATAAAACAGTATTTACTATGCGATTTCTAATCAGAATGAGTAATTTTTATTTGTATATCACTAACTTACATTGTGGAAAATTAATGCTAATTGCATTTAGCTTCGCAACTTTACGTTAAAATTATATACGGTTCAGGTAACTGGTGACCGAAGAGCTGGCGACTTCCTCGCACAACGTATCAGCATTGCGATACAATGCGTTGGTACAATGCCTCAAGTCATTGCGATTGGTACAATGCCTCAAGGGCCTATTTTAGACATTAGCTAGCTTTTAAGTTTAGTCTTAGTTTCTTATATAATTATGTAAATATGTTCGTTAAATCCGAGTTCAATTTTCTTTATCCAAAATTACACTGTGTAGCGTAACCTTATACGAGTGATAAATTAAACCAGCGTGCGTAGCCCAATGCACAAACACTCACGAAACGAAGCGCTCGTAGATATCTATCTCTATCGCTCTTGCGTATTGAAGCGACAGAGCCAGAGTAACTTTCGGGGCGTTTCGTTTTCGTTTCGCGTCGTAGAAATGCCATTCGGCTACAGTATTTTTCTGTGTCCTCCATTAAAATGAATGTGATTGCTGGTTGTTACACAGTTACCAGAAGCAACATCACTTTTGGCCACTGCATACCTGATGAATAATTTTTATAGTGGTTCAACCTACCACACACTTTCGTTTATATGATAGCCAACTTAAGAGGATACGGTAGCGAAAATGCTAAAATGGAAAGGAGCCCTCCTTTCAACTTGGTAATTTTAGTTAAATATACAAGTGTTATTAACTAGATTTATCAAAAAAAATTGCCCATTAAGAACAACTCAGTAAAAAGATATTTCAAAAAAATCTTTAAAATCGCTCTCTACTCTTTCCTCCTTAAAAACTTAATCAATTGGAACGAAATTTGAGAATCTGAATGACAATGAAATAATCTATGTCGGACTGTTTAGCTTTTTTGGTTAATTGTTACCAATCTTCAGTATCTCACCTTTTTTTGCGCCACAATGAAAAAGGCCGTTTTTGGAAATTTTTGATTGGCTCTAGAATCTTTAAAAAGCAGAATATCAAAAAAATCAAAACGGTCCGACACAGATAAAAATAATAACAATCTGTGTTGAAAAAATCATTGCTCTATCTTCAAAAACCAGGGAGGAAATAGTCTATAAATAATTGTATGGAGAATTGACCCCTACCGTATCGTCTTAACGCTGCACAACACTTATTGCCACATAAATCACAAGTATGTCTAACAAAAGCATATATATGTCTATCAAAACATAAGCTTACGTTGACTAGAACTTACCATTCTTAAAAGTCTGCAAAGCCTCAAGCGGCAGCCAATGCCCCCAGAGGTTGGTCAGGTTCTCCGACGGCGCCGGGTCCAGGTGACCCAGTACCGGGAACACGAAGTGCGAGCTGAAGGTTCTGCCCATTAGGTCTGTCATGTTCCTTATCGCCTGGTACCGCTCTTCGTCGCTGCCGTACCGGGATGCTATGATATCCCTGTAAAATTTATAAATATTAAGAATAATTGTGGCTATTAATGTCCCATTGCTGGCACAGGCCTCCTCTCTAACGCGTGAGAGTACCGACTTTAGCCCAATGCGGATTGCGCACTGCATACATCTTTGAATTTCGTCGCGGATGTAGTGTTGGAAGATTTTTTTATTTACTTTGAAAAAAATATGCCTGTCGTGGCTTCTAACCCCCGTGGTGACTAGACATAGATTGACTGACTTAGTGATAAACATATTTGGAACCACATAAGTTACCTACATATAAATTCTAACATGACAACAAGACAAAATTAGACGACTAATCAGAGAATGGAACAGAAAGGAGGTCAGACTGTTTCAAAGCCACTTTCCTGGATAATCTACTGTAATAAATAGTTATCTAGTCAGTTAGCCAGTAAAGCTTTGAACATGCTACGAAATTTTGTTCATAACGAATCTAATTAATAAAACTCACTTGCAGTTGGAAACGTAACTTTGGATAATTTGAGCTTACCTAACCATAATTTCAGTTTCATTGTTAAAACTAACCATAACTATGTAACTATTTTGTAATAGTTGGACTAAATGCATTTGATTAATGTAAATAACGGCGGTTATAATGCTGTCAGCAACTTATTGTACGGTATTATTTAAGTTAGCGCTAAATTCGCGTAATGATAGTAAAGTTTAAAAAATCTCTCTCTCTCTCTCTCTCTCTCTCTCTCTCTCCCTCCTCTCTCTCTCTCTCTCTCTCTCTCTCTCTCTCTCTAGCATAGGATACCTATCACCGCAGAGCTTCATTAAAATAAGTTATTCTTAATCCCTTCCTAGTCTTTCGTGCATCAGGTTCCGCAAAAGTTCCTAGAGTATGTGTGAAAAGTTTTCTTTTTGCGTCAATTCATGGATCTTTTTTAATATTAGGGGTTTTACAGTGGGTCAAAATATGTTTTTATTTTTATTTTTTTAGAATATCTACGTAAAAAATAACCTGAAAATGTCGTTAGACTTATATTGACCGAGATATATACCGTGATTACCTTTTTGATTTTTGTCGAGCTCCCGATATTTCGACGCAGTTGCATGCATCATGATCACGGAAAACTGAAGAAGGCGGGTGGATAACCGGGAATCATTCAAAACTCTTAAAAATGTCGTGAACTTGAACATACCCCGTCCACAGCACGAACTCGACGTTCTCGGAGTGTCGTGTGCGCATGTGGCGCGCCGCGGACTCGATCAGCTCGAGCGAGCTGTCGCACGAGTAGTCGCCGAAGCGGCCCAGCGCGCGGTGGTGGCCCGAACTGCCGCGCTCGTCTGCTCGCCGACAGTCTAAACAGAAATGTATGTCAAATTCAAATCCTAAATAGGCTTACAATAAATACTTTTAAATCGTCTACAATGTACTATCAGCTGCAAAAGTGCATGACGAATTTATCAATGAATTCATTCATAATTTCTTCATGCAATTTTGCAGCTCAATTATCATCTTAGCTAATCGCAACAGGGAAGACACTGCAAGGCTAGCACACAGGCAGCAGGTTCGAAGGCGAATAGTCAAGTTTCGCGGAATTTTATTCGGCCGAATGTTCATTTCCCAACTTATCATATTATTTTATTTGCCAAGCTCACGTAAACGGGTAAACCACGGGGCGTTGGTAAACCAACTTAACATTTGGCCTTTTTTAGGGTTTCGTAGTCAACTAGGAACCCTTATAGTTTCGCCATGTCTGTCTGTCCGTCCGTCCGTCCGTCCGTCCGTCCGCGGATAATCTCAGTAACCGTTAGCACTAGAAAGCTGAAATTTGGTACCAATATGTATATCAATCACGCCAACAAAGTGCAAAAATAAAAAATGGAAAAAAATGTTTTATTAGGGTACCCCCCTACATGTAAAGTGGGGGCTGACATTTTTTTCATTCCAACCCCAATGTGTGATATATTGTTGGATAGGTATTTAAAAATGAATAAGGGTTTACTAAGATCGTTTTTTGATAATATTAATATTTTCGGAAATAATCGCTCCTAAATGAAAAAAAAGTGCGTCCCCCCCCCTCTAACTTTTGAACCATATGTTTAAAAAATATGAAAAAAATCACAAAAGTAGAACTTTATAAGGTGAAATAGGCTGAGAGCCTGGGAGTTGGTTGATGGAAACACTGTAGTCAGTTCCGGTCTAAACATGTAATCTCTCCAACCTAACTCCTAACTCCCCACTCTAACTCTCCCCCAATACTAAAGTACATTATCTTATATATACTTAATCTACGTGACAGAGGCAATCCCTTATCGTATGGAGAGGTGGTTTATCTGCATTCAATCACTACTACGTTGTCTACGTGATCAACGTGTAGGAATGTCTACTAGCCTATCACACCTCCCCTGAAAAGGTAAGGGGTTCCCTCCCCCCGAAAGAAACTAAAGGCAATACAATTAAGTCCTATGCTTATACACTAAACACTTTTCACTTTACAATCTAATATTTAACTTATATTAGTACTAACATTCCATACATAGTCAATAACATTTTAACAACTATAAACTCACTACGTAATTACAGGTAACTATTTTAAAACCAATTATGAATATACAGTAGCTAATATTATACTAATGATTATAATAATGATCACTTATCGGTTGACACAGGGGCTAGTGTATCAAGTGCAGTTGCATTGTAGAGGATTAAAACTTATATTTTAACTAACGAATTCTAACTCATCATCTTACATCACATACCTAAAACCTTAAGTAAGCGTCTTTTATTATATAAGTAAATTAATCTGCCAATTAGTCATGTTACAAAACTTATCATAACAAATCCAGTATATACCTACTTATAACGATTTTAACAACAAAAAAAAAATAAAGATGTCATAGCTAGTATTACAGTTTATTCAAACCATTTGGTCAAAACCCATTATTCTCAATTCCCGATCGGTATTGTATGTCCATGTCCTTTTCTTTATGATCACCTAGGTAAATAAATCCATTTTGTCTCTCGCGCGCGTAAAATCCTTTTTAAAATAATTATAACATTTATAACATATTATGTACGTACCCTCATTTTATTTGAGCTCATCTTTTTACTCTTTCACAAACATATACATATCCTAACCAAGTCTCGGGACGCTACGTCTTGGCGTGCCTTCGTCCATGAAGAATCTTGATTTATGTAATTTATAGAGTAACTAAATATTCATAATATCAATTCAAATATCATTATTAATGATATATATATTCATTCATTAAAAAAAATGAAAATCTTATCTTGTGTATTTCTAATAATACCTCGAGCTGGTTAAACACCAAAGGCAAATTATTGAATTGTCATGTCCGGTTAAACTCATCTGATGAGCGAATCATCGAAATAATATTATTATTTAATTAACTGACTTCCATACGTACGTCATGTCATAATTTAACATTGACATTATGCAGTCCGTCTGACCTAGAAAATTATGCACCCATTTTTTATTGCTTACTCGAAACTACATCAGTCTTCGACCTTGCTGAATTGGTTTGAGTATGCACAAATGAATACATAATATTTATTTATAGAACGATACTGCTATTTCTTATTTGAACGTAATATTAACACTACAAATTACATCACATTTAAATACTATTAATTATCATTATAGGTAATATTTATATCCAATAACAATCAAATTAAATTAATAGACAAAAAATAAAACATACAATCCTAACAATAAACACAAGTAATTAGAACCATAAAAAAAAACATTACATTAAAACTAAACTTCACCTCTTTGCCGCTCGCGCTCGACGTGCTGTGCTGCATTCGCCGAGTCGCCTGGCCGGTGCCTACGCCAATCCCGCGCCAAATCCTGCAGCCATCTCGAACCTCCAGTATGCTCCATACTCTCCATAGCCACAACGCCCAATCTCGCAGCGATACTTGATGATCCATTTCAACTTTTTTTTTAAAAACACTGGTCCAGCTGGTCTTCCGCGTCGTCATCTGCGTCCTCGCCATCCATGTTTTTAAGTGTTCGCAGCAACAGCGCGTAGACAGCTACGTCACGGTCGGTGTCACAAAGTCCACGGTCGCCATGAAATAGGCTGAGAGCCTGGGAGTGGGTTGATGGAAACACTGTAGTCAGTTCCGGTCTAAAGATGTAATCTCTCCAACCTAACTCCTAACTCTCCTCTCTAACTCTCCCCCAATACTAAAGTACATTATCTTATATATACTTAATCTACGTGACAGAGGCAATCCCTTATCGTATGGAGAGGTGGTTTATCTGCATTCAATCACTACTACGTTGTCTACGTGATCAACGTGTAGGAATTCTACTAGCCTATCACAACTAAATGAAACTCGGCAAAAAATAGTTCTGCGAAAAGGCAGAACACCCTATTTGTAAGACCCATATTTTGAAAAAAAAAAATGTATATGTACTTATTTTGTTATGAACTTTGACATCGTCTTAATAACATTTTTGGAAATTTTGTTTTAGTGAAGGGTCTTACATATATGAAATCTAGACTTTTCTAAAAATGCAAGAGCGATTTTAATGTTGAACTAATTGAGGCAAAAGTTTTGACCAAAGAACCAGTTTTGGTCCTAGAATAGTTCAACTTTGATGCTAAATATCACAGAATAAATGAGCTGTGAAGTCATTTTATGGGATACTACTTTGCTTAAAGACGATGCTGTTAATATGATAGGCTTTAGAAACTATCATAATATTCACAATACCAATGGATTCAAATCGAAGCTCATAGGAGTAGAGAATTCCCTTAAGAAACGTCGTTATTTAATATATCGTGGAAAAAATACAAATGTTTGCAAACAACGGTGGCTTTATACTATATTTGTAACTGTAATAATTTCATGTCAGAACGAAGTAATGAAATGTACAATGGAGGTCAAATAGAAATGAAAGCGCGAGCGTAGCGAAATTTTTTTCATTGTAAAATCGCCGCCCCTGGCGGTTTGACCCTAGTGTAAATTAGCCACTGGCAAGGACCCCAAAAATATAGTACTTTTGCGTACTATATATTTTTCATATAGAATATAGTACGCTGGGCCAAAATATAGTACAATACTATATTATAATTATACTACGGTTGGCAACCCTAGTGGTGACCGACAACGTCGATCCCAGCGCGTCCTCACGAACGGCAAATCTCGTCGCAACTCGTACTTGTATATTCTACATAGATCACATGTTCGTATTTTTAACCCCCGACGCAAAAGCGACGGGGTGTTATAAGTTTGACGTATCTGTTTGTGTGTGTGTCTGTCTGTCTGTCTGTTTATCTGTCTGTCTGTGTGTGTGTCTGTCTGTGGCATCGTAGCTCCCGAACGGATGAACCAATTTCGATTTAGTTTTTTTTTGTTTGAAAGCTGAGTTAGTCGGGAGTGTTCTTAGCCATGTTTTATGAAAATCGGTCCACTATGTCAAGGTCGGGGGTTTTAAAAAAACTTTAATTTTGTGGTTAGGTTATACTAAAATTGTATTAATGATATAAGGATTAGCAGTCTCTGTCTCGGCGATATAATCATGGAAATTATAATGGTGTTGGTACAAAAACGCTACACCCCGCCACACATAAACGCGAAACCAAGATCATCGACGCATCGCGTATATTATTTAGGTTCTGGGATCGAATCCTAGTTCGAAGGTTTCTATATATTCTTAATTACTTACGTCTTCTAGTGTCGCCCTGTGACGTGTACAGCGGATCATAATGGAAGTCCGTGATGTGCCAAAAATAACCTGCAACAAACAAAACATAACGGTTAAGCATCTCTTCTAAGGGTCACTTGCACCACTGAATATTAAGTTAAGCTAAGCGGGTGGTGCAAGTGGCCCTAAATAAGATAGAATACTAAGGTCAGATAATTATAGTTTAAAGCTTTCAATGCATCTCAGCAGTTATATGTAACTACACAGCTAACCTTAACTTATCAATTAATTTATAATATGAATGGTCCTAGTGATTTTTCCAACCCGCATATCCAATCATATTGTCAATTTAAAAACCGGCCAAGAGCGTGTCGGGCCACGCTCAGTGTAGGGTTTCGTAGTTTTTCGTATTTTTCTCAAAAACTGAACCTATCGTTCAAAAGTTAGAGGGGGGGGACGCACTTTTTTTTCCTTTAGGAGCGATTATTTCCAAAAATATCAATATTATCAAAAAACGATCTTAGTAAACCCTTATTTATTTTTAAATACCTATCCAACAATATATCACACGTTGGGGTTGGAATGAAAAAAAATATCAGCCCCCATGTAGCCATTTACATGTAGGGGGGGTACCCTAATAAAACATTTTTTCCATTTTTTATTTTTGCACTTTGTTGGCGTTATTGATATACATATTGGTACCAAATTTCAGCTTTCTAGTTCTTACGGTTACTGAGATTATCCGCGGACGGACGGACGGACGGACGGACGGACAGACAGACAGACATGGCGAAACTATAAGGGTTCCTAGTTGACTACGGAACCCTAAAAAACTTGTATCTTCGTCTGAAAAGAAAATTGTAGTAAGTATGTATGGAATGCATATAGACTTACTGCGTTTTATCTTTGAGGAACAGCGTGAGATACGAGATTTTTTAAAAGTAGTGACGATATTTCAATGACCACTTTATTAATATTTGTGACAATAAAGTGTATGTTTTTAGTGCTTGCAGTCAATTTTACCTATTTTACTATACACCTATGTATGTAAATTTGCGTTCTCGGAGTTTTTAATGGAAGTTGTAAGGTGTTCATTGTTATTATATTTTTTAAAGAAACGGGTTTATGGAGGATTTTTTCTCATAAGTCATATAAAAACTAAAGGGGTCAGAATTTTCGGATACGCAATATTTATCATCTCAATCTGAACCCATAAGTCAAAAACGAAATCATTTTAATTATGTATTTGGCCCGACGGCTTGCAAAAGCGTCTAGCTTACCACTTTCAAACGGTCACAAATCCTCAAATACAGATTACAATTCAAATAGTTATACTATACCTACCTCTCAAAATAGCTACAGAGTTATGATTTTTTTTAAACTAGACATTGCCTTGTATTGCATGTTCTCTAAGAAGTTTCGCATGACCTACGCGAAAATAACACAAAAGAGCAAAATATCAATTTATAACCAGCCTTACAAATAGCACTAGGTACATTACAGAACACCCACATCAACTTCTATTGTCCTTTATTATATTAAAGAAAGCACTATCCTGTGAGATTCATCCCATTTCACAAATATAAAAATACAGCTCAGGGAGTTGAGCAATCCCACTTTCCTGCGCCTACATTACCCATTAAGACCCACTCGGGTCGCCGTATAATAAATTAAGACAATTTAATCCGGCGCAATACAAATCTCTTGTCTAATTTATTTCGCAAGTCGAATTCTGCGGGATATAACTTTTCGTACTCGAGTGCGTCGATGTCGGGATTCTGGAAGAGACGGCTCCTCCGCATATCGATGATTGAGTCCAAATTCAATTTATTTTCGGGACCCGTTTTTAGCAAAGAACGTTCAATGGCATTATGTTATTTTTCATCGATCGCATGCAAGATGATGCTCAAAAATAGTGGTGATCTTTATAGTATCGATAAAGGTTCAAGATTAAGTATTTAGGTACCCACTCGTAAGAATTGGTCTATAAAACAACGTTGACAGAATCTAGTTAAATAGGGCAAAACTATTTTAAACTTGTTTTTTTGTAGATTAAGATGCATTGCGTCAAAATATCACAGTTCAATAACGCAAAACAAAGATTAAGACGAATAGAACGAAAACATTTTCTATCAATTTCTTACTTTAGTCTGACACCAGGATTATTCTTAAATACCACTGTAGCCTCAACCGACAAAATGGTGTGAGAAATATCCGCTACGTTAATTTCAACGCAGTGACAACAAAATAATTAGAAGACCAAAATTAGCGCCATGGAAATGCAAATTAAACACACAAATTTCGCCGCTGGCGTGGGTCCAACTCAAACCTACGTGTCAGAAGCGAGCCCTCTAAAATTAACAGCTGCACAACTTGTAATGTATGTAATTGTAAAAATGCCTATGCCTTTCGCGTCGCGTTGGGTCATAGTGATCATCACTATGACCCAACTCTCACGAGGCTACTCTTAAGCTATTTGTGTTTCGTACACGTATCCTACGCGTCGCTTGTCTAAGTATCCGCCATGTGTATCTACTACGTTTCGCACACAACGAGATGTTTGATATCAGTTGCAGGACACTGTAATGCTGGACGCACCCTACTCGTGTCGTAAGCGCGTTACATCTCAATCGCTTAGCTATTCAAATAATAGTCTCGTGAGAGAAGGGCCTGATATTTAAATGTTATATTCAGATGTATCTGTCATGGAAAATGTATCTTACATTAAAGACTTTGTGATATCACCATAAAACATGACTTTATACTACATAAAAAATGTATTTATTAGTAAGACGGACACACTAAGTAGGTTAAAATTAGAAGACTTAAAGTTAAAGTTTTGAAAAAAAAAATTAAAGTTTTGTTTTCATAGTAAATACAGCTTCTTTAGGAATGGAACTGAGAGAACTTAACACTTTCGCTACCAAGAACCCGACTGTCGGGCACACCGCTCGTAGAAGCGTAGCCGATTACATGGGTTTCCCCGTATGTAGCGAAAATGTCGTAGCGCCGCGTAGAGCCCGGTTTCGAAAGTGTTAAAGATACTTGGATTTTTATAGTATAGCAGCATTCAGCAATATGGGGATTACATTGACAGCGATAAAGGGCTAGTGCCAAGATAAGATGCGCGAGAGGCCAGAGCCAAATGCTCTGTGTTGGCAATGCTTTGAAGCCAATGTTAAATAACGAGCAAGTAACAAAAACTCGCAGAAAATTCTAACAGGAACGGAGCCTCGAGGATCAAATTCATCTTTGCATTTTACATCTTGAAATTATCCAAGAATTATGCAAATGGCGTTTTGTGCTATTGATACTGTTCAGTTTTAGGACACACTTTGTGAGCTACTGACTACGTAGCCAACATACAAATCGTTTTCACTTCGAAAAGCAACTGGTACTATTGCAATAATATGGTTGGGCACCTTGATTAGGCACCCTTATCCTGTATTTTGTATACAAACAAAACGATTCACAGTAAAGGAACGATTAATATTCAAATCGTTTTTACTTCGAAACGCAACTGTTATTGCAATAATATGATTGGGCACCTTGGTTAGGCACCCTTATCCTGTAATTTTTATACAAACACAAAACGATTCACAGTAACGGGACGATCAATACTAACAACGTGTAAGTTCATATTTAAGTAAAGTATTATTGTAACCTAAGGTCTGTCTTTTCCAGTATTCTGTCTTTACATCCCCGCAGTGTTTGAATACGTAACGTGTTCATCAGCCGCCTGCTCTCTCATTAATCACACGTTTTTGCCCCATCTCCGGCAAACGCAAACTGTGATAAATCCGAACGAATTACTACCACAGTAAGCCAATGTGCGAGTAGAGTATTCTCAAACAAAGCGTTCACGAGAGTTTATACAACAATGAGGAGGCACACTCAAAGGTTATGACAGATGGCGCCACCCTATTAGTCCATTGCATAGATTAAGAATATCATACGTGAGAGCGAGAAGATGATATTTGTTTTCTCTCTCACACATTGAATGACAGTGACATACCTAGACACTTGCACAGGCGCCGCCTGGCGGGATACAATGTCAGTCTCCTCATTAGTAACACTTCGCCACTTGAAAGTCTGTGGTGTGAAAGTATTCAATTCTATTAATATAATTGGAATGGCCAGTAGTGGAGATTTTATTGACCCTCGGGTTAACCCTCTATTTTCGTTGGCGCAAGGGGCCTTAAACCACTATAACTACTTCTATTACTAGTATAACAGTTTCAACGAAATCTATCTTAATGGAAAATATCGTACGAACCATTATTAGCCGCGTCTACTATACTCAAGCTGCTGTTACTTCTATAATTTGAACATCGAACGAAACTAAAAAAAAAAACATTAAGGTAGGTTACTATTTTTAATCCTTACACTGTGCACGTAAGCTCCGGTTACGTCGCGCTGCGAAAACATAACGCACATGAGTGACAAATTTGTTTTTGAGGGAACGAGGGATCGATGGAATATGGAATTGGATTTTTGATATACCTGAAAACAATTTGTTTTGAAGTCAAATATATTCATCTAGTTTACGAGAGAATTCGATTTGTCAAAATAGCGTACATGCATTGAAAGTATGATTTTATTTTAGGTATACACATATCAGGTATACACCGTGTTATTATGATTTCTGTTAAAGGGAAAAGTCCATTAGGTGAAATAGTATTAATTTCTCTATGAATCTATAATATTGTCTATCTCAGTTGCTCAAATATTAACTGGAAGAGATCCCTTAAAGGGATAAGTTCATCTTTGTACATACAAATTGTTTGTGAAATACAATATTTAAAACACAAAATAGTAATTTAATATATAATTATATGTATACCTATTTCAAAATGTAAAGCGAGTGTCATAGATTTTATTGCCGACTACTGACCGCGTGTAGAGTCATTACTGCGGATATACTGTTTAATAATTTAATATGTGAAACCGACTTCACGAGTCTTTATTTAAGAAGTATAATTAGGTATTATTGAAGCTAAAAAAACACAGAATATTTTCCAAATAATATCGAATATACATATTGGTTTGCATTATGTAAATAGTAATTGGGATTTTCAAGACTATAATCTATTTGAAATCGTAATATAGACAACTTAGACGACTAGATTTTAACTTTTGAATGAATATGAAGCCGAATCTTCTTCTTTTTCGTTTCATTTGATAATCAGGATGATGATCCTTAAAACGTTAGGAAACCACGCACGCGCCGAATTTATTATCTGCAGTATAATAGAAGGGAAATAAATTGTCTTCCTGTGAATAAATTAGGACTATAAAAGCTTTATTACAACTGACGTGCTCACACTTAAGGCAACGATACACCGAAGAGACCGCGACTCATGAACGTCATGATACTCAAAATTATGATTAGCAAAAAACTAACAATCCAATTCTAATTTTAAAATGTAGTTAGTTCCGTAAACTTCGCTCTAGATTAGACGTCAAATACATCAGAGTGACTTAATGTTAAAATATTTAAAGTTAGTATATATTATTTTTAATTCACAAAGAATACGTACCTAAACCATAAAAATCGTTGTAACGTATCCGAAATTTTAGTAAACTATTAAACTGGATTAAATTAACATAAAACCATTGAGTGAAATACTAGCAATAATCATTATTGTAAATATGCAATCACTTCCCAACATTTCCCTACTAAAAGTTGTTCCACCAACAAACAACGACCAGCCATTTGAAAAGTTTAAACCATCACTCTCCATCGCGCGTATTGCATTACTCGTAGCTTCCCACGTGAACTTTGACTCCAATAAAATCAAATGTAATCGTACCTGGGTATCGTTCTTAATTTAAAAAGTCTCGCTTCAACCACATCACACGTGCAGAGGTCCTTGCTCTTTGGTAGAAAATAAGCAAACGTAGGTAACATGGATCAAACTCCAATTTTTATTGTAGTCACCCGAGATAATTAAAAAAGCATTTCTTGTCAAGTTAATACCTAATTTCATACACGGCTGAAACTGTAATGAAATGTGTAGGTATTGTAGAAATTATTCCGTGGTCTAGCTAAAATGACAGTTGGTAAGTAATCGAGAATCAAGAAAACTGTGTCGATATGACTGAACAAATGTCATCACATATTATTATTACGTAGAGTACAATGTCAGTTCTTAATTAAAAAAACATACCTCTCTATAACAGCAAGTTAAGGTTCCTCTAAATATGAAAAAAAAACAGAAATACCTACTAAGCAAGGCAAAGTGCCGCAGCACATGTACCTAATCTTAAATCTCATTTCACTGTAATTGTATTAAAACCGTTTCGAGCGAAGTCATTGAACTGATTAGAGAAGAGTGGCACATCTCATTTTAATAAATTTCAATGAAATATGTATCTCCTGTCGGTAGAAATAATGGCGGGACCCGCTTGAATACTAAAAATAAATCACCGTGGTTTTTTAATGCTCGGGAGAAAAGACTCGTTTCTTGTCCTTGCGAGGAAAGTGATTTTCTCACAAAGGAATGTGGCATAAATATGATTTCTAGCCTGTAGCTTTGTGTTGGAAATTATTACACTGTTATTGCACAATCGCAATGTTTTGGTTCAGTGAATGAATAAAATGATTATGATAAATGACAATGGATTGTAATTATTGAGGCTACCAGTAGAGTGGTCCGTGGCATTGAATGTAAGTACTCATAAATAATAGGCCCATGTTAAACATTCAGGATTGTATACGACACTCACTTTATCGAACGATTCGAGTACGATTATAAAAGATACTTATAAGTAAGTACCGATCCACATGTTACCTATTTAAACATTATAATATATCTTCTTAAACTGTAATTACGTTCTAACATTACAAATTATTAAAATATCAAGACGAACTTATTAGAACGCGGTATTCAACTTTTGTAGCCTTCATAAGGTTACCATTATATAATATACTATTAGGTACACACAACAAATGATCCTCAACGCTTCAATCCAGTTATAAAAATATCAAAATCATGATAAATGTATCTAAGGGGCACTTGCACCACCATTTTATATTAAAGACAGTTAACAGCCTACTAACCTTGAGTTAAGCGGTGCACCACCCGCTAGTGGTCCTAAAGAAACTATTTGTAAAGGTACCAGTCAATTAAATGAGTAAGGTAAGGTAAAAATCAATCCAATAAAAAACAATCCACTGACAAGCGTTGCTGCTTCTGCAATCGTGCGGCTAGAAATTGACTGATACTAAATGAGCGAAATGGCCCGGGTTTGTTGTAGTCATCCCTAAATATGCGTACGTGTGTTGTGTTACTTGTATTAAAGTTTCCCAAAACCCACCCAGAAAGTTCTCGAAGCGGTAGCACAGTTAATCAATCAGTCTTTGTTTCACCTCCGGATAATATTAATGGTGGTAAGAACCGGTTAGGTGATTTGTTAGGCGGAATCGGTTTTTGTCTAGGGAAATAAATGTGTTCTTCAGAACGGCTGTGTTTAGTTTTTATGGTCATCGCTCTTCGTTCGTTACTTTAGTGTTCATATAAAGTAAAGCATGTTATAAATATTGGTCTACTGGGAAAGCTGTATATAAGGCTAATAACTGGCTAACACACACACACACACAGACAGACGCGGCGGGGGCTTTGTTTTATGAGGTGTATCGATATCAATTAAAGTTCTCTTTATGACAGCTAGTACCCATTTTAGCTTTTAGCTCTTCTCGACTAGTGAACCCAATTCGAACTTTAATACACCTGTGTTAAAAAACAAAAATTAGCTCTAGGTAGGTAATATCAATCACTCTGGTCACTGAGAGATCGGTATCATATCACAGTGACATCTTATTTATGGAGGGTAATTGTTCTGTGTAATGCGTGCACGAATACGCAAAATGGTTGCCAATTATCTTTCCAGCACGAACTGGCGAACTACCTAAGGTTATCGTGGAAGCGCGTCTATCAAAGCACTTTGCGGCTTTTAGGGCTGTGTGTGCAGGATTTATTTAGATAAGGAGATTATTTTCATGGTAGATAACTAATTATGTCGCATTATCATTCAATGAGGTGAAGAAACATTATTTTAAATAGCATATATTTGGAGACCACTAGCATCTACATACAATTAGTAACTTTGTTGTATTTTAAACGCTAAATATGAATTGGTAGGACAGCGATCACTATATTCAATCCGAATAGAAATATAACATGATTTGATATTATGAGTAGTTGTAATATTACTCGTGGTACTCCGTACTCGTTATTTGACTGACATGTAAATGTGGCCTCACGAATAAAATGAAAATTATTTTTCCCATCACGGAAACTGTGGGAGTTCCGTGGGACCTTTGGGAAGCGTGCGCTGAGACAAATCCACATAGATGCCCTTTTGACGCTTTAATGAAATGTAAGAGGTACACTAGTTTATTTATTTTTAATATTGGATCACTAACATTTGCACAATTGAATAAGTCACCACTGCGTAAGAATACCTCGTATGATTGTTAATTTTGTACTAGCAGTCACAATGTATAGGTACATATCATAATAATCTCCATTGTACACGTATGTAAAAGCAACATGAAACTTCGCAAGGTCCAACTCTAGAGATCAAGTTGCAAGTTTCAATCCGAGCGCCGTAACTCAAATCGACAATACATATGTTGTAAAGCGAGAGATCGGTCGTTGCCGTCTCATGTCATTCCATAACAGACCCTACGGTCCTACCATGAGTCATTGACGTTTTAGAATACATTACTCGATAGCGTACCTAAAATTTATTGCTTTGAGTATGTTTGGTTGAGTACCGTTTGTGGGCGCTATTCACTTTCTCCGTACAATTAATCTTATTTTCCGTGACAATTACGAGCAATATCATCATCATCATCAGTCACATGCCCTTATCGCAGACGTTTGGGGTCGGCGTAGCGTGTCCTTGTCTTCCATATCTTTCTATCATTCACTTGTTTCCGTTTCAAATCATCTTCCACACAGTTCTTTCACCTTTTCTTCGGTTTTTCAATTATCAAGTAACGTAGTATGTATTAAAAAATGTCATAAATTCACGATAAGCCTCTATCGTAAGAACGCTTTTTTAATAGGTATCGACACAAAACGGTATAACCTTTTCGTGCGAACCCCTGAGGGCGTGCGTGCACCTTAATAACCACTTGATTGATGAACATATCCAACTCCAAGTTTTCTAATTATACTTATTGTTCGGTTTATTGATGTACACGCTTGTGCGAAATTAGTTTATGCACTATTTTCTGTGTACACTGTGTAAGAAAATCAAACTTATTTATATTTTACATGCACCGATAAGCAGACAAAATTAAAATCCATACTTTAATACTATAAATTATGGGAAAGTGTGAGTGTGTCTGTTTGTTTGTCCGTCCTTCACGGCAAAAACTTTATATAAGCATGTTTTTATTTGTATTATAGAGGTATTGCATGTATTGTTAATGTGTAGGTGTATTGGTTGAAACTGTAAGCTTACACTATGTTCAATAAATAAATCTAAAATAAATCTAAATAAATCTAAAAACGAAGCGACGAATTGTCGTGATTTTTCAAGTGGAGACAGTTGAAGGGATGGAGAGTGACATATGCTAATTTATGTCTCTTTCTAACGCGAGCGAAGCCGCGGGCAAAAGCTAGGTAGGTT
Organism: Leguminivora glycinivorella; assembly: GCF_023078275.1. Classification (NCBI taxonomy): domain Eukaryota; kingdom Metazoa; phylum Arthropoda; class Insecta; order Lepidoptera; family Tortricidae; genus Leguminivora; species Leguminivora glycinivorella. The sequence goes on from NC_062973.1 coordinate 18,398,790, forward strand.
TTTTTTTTTTTATTAGCCTACTGTAGTGTCCCACTGCTGGGCAAAGGCCTCCCCTCGCTTCTTCCACTCAACCCTGTCATGTGCGTAATTTTGCCAGCTTGGATAAAATGCGTTCAAGTCGTCCCGCCATCTCTTTTTCGGTCTGCCTGAACCCCGGCCTGCACCCTCCACGCTGTTCCGTGGGTCCCACTCGGTAACCATTTTGGCCCACCGTCACCGTCACCGTTGGTCACCGTTCGTTCGTAGGTTATAAATAAAAAACCTCACCGAAGTCGCTGCCACTGGAAAGTGTGCCCAGAAGGCTGGGGGGAGTGGGGGACAATTCGACTCGGCCAATTTGACGTTTCACTTTGACTCTCCGTTGATAGGTTCCGTGTTCCGTATCATGGGTTCCCGAATACGTACTTGCAACTAAGCTGTCATCAGCTGTCCACATTGCAACTTTGGACGGATACTGATGTGATGTGGAAATTATCAGTTATCTTTTAACGAAGTAATTCACGCAGTTTTCAAATGATTTGTGTAAATTTATTTAAACTTCCGTTGATATAAATCCATTATATCGTAAATTAAAGTTACGTTCTGAATAGAACACAATGTGTGCTTTTATGAATAAACCTTTTAAAATTAATATTTTTATATTACAAATGAAACCGAATTATGTTTTCTCTTTAAATTATTTTCATACCGCAAAAAGTACCTTACTAAAATAAAATTAAAATATACGCAATGAGAATTACAGTTCAAAAATAAACTAGGTACCTACATAAATGATAACTGGATGCTGATAAGCAACAATGTGTCAACTCACACGCCAACCATTTTGAGAAAATGGCGTCTAAAGATTTTTTGTGTTTCTCTTTAAAAAAATAGTTTTTATTTAGATTGTTGTGTTTTTCAGCTATAATATGTTGACTAGTAGTGATTATTGTAGCTTAATTTCAAAACAAACTTCAATTTGACGAAATAATGCCCTTTTCTTTTATTGCGAATTGTTCGATGACGTTAAACTTTTTCAAGACTGTGTTATATTTCTTTCATGATACTTAACTCACTTTTGCTAATTGTTTAAAAATATCTATGAGACTTAAATAAACATGTTAAAGCACATGACTTGTTGTTGTGAAATACTCAACCTATGCACAAATTTAACTTTATACTTAAGTGTTAAGTTATCATATCAGTCATGGTTATGTTATTAGGTATGTAGGAATCAAAACATTATTTGTTAATCAAACCTTGTAATGTTTTTTTCTACTCCCAAACTGTTATTCGACATTTACAGGGTCGTGCATAGATCTTTAAAACCCTTCATAAAAGTCTATTCCCCAAAGCCAGCGTCCGCTGGCTTTCCGCGCGTGCGCTCAGTATCGAAAAATCTGAAAACACATTGTTTGGTTCTGTAACCATGGAAACGCATTGTTATAACGATACTGCGTGCGTGCGCGGGAAGGCTTTGGGCAGCTGAGCTGACAGTGCAAGCTTTTGCATCAAAATACAGGAAACAAGAAAACTATTAAAAACGAAGTGCATGGTAGTTGTAAAAGTATTGTATTGTATGCAATGGTGTTTAACTGACTCAAAAATACTCGTGGCATCTTAATGACAAATTTCGGCTTTGCCTCAAATTGTTACCCACGCCACTCATCTTTTTGACCTCCTTTAAACGCCTCTTGCATAAAATACTATAAATTAACTATTAGAGTAATGATTATTTCTAGACAGATATTTAATTTATCTGTGCTTTTTCAACAAAGAATCGGTACTAAAACTAAATAATCATCTTTTATCTAAAAAAAATAAACTACTTATCAAAAATATTAATCAAAATATTTTTTTACGCTAAGAAATGGACTCAGTCATTTAAATCATGAATAACTCATGACTTGTACAAAAACAAAAAATAAAATATCTTTTAACAAAATAATAAATGACCATTTAGTAAGTATTAATCAAAACCTATGACTTTTTGACATTTTATGTTCATGGTGAATGTTACAGAATTGCCGTGTGGTTGCCGGCTCAAGAATAGCCCACTCCGTGCTTTCCGTGGATGTCGTAAAAGGCGACTAAAGGAATAAAATAAAATGACAGCCACCTATGTCAACTAGGAATTCCCTAAGGAGGGTTAACGTCAGGCAGGCGGCCGGTTGTAAAAACTAAATGCCAAATCCCCTTGCAGCATGATTATCGGACAGAATGAGATGAGCGACAGGGCTAGGGCGTACCCCGCAGGCGACGCGCAGGGGCAGCACCCGGCTCCTGTGGGAAATGGACTAGGGTTGTCGCACCAGCCCGGGTGGGGGCGACGTAAGAAGCGAGCCCGGGAACCGAAGTATGTGAGGTTGAGGTATGCGAGCTGGAATATAGCGACGATGACTGGAAGAGGAAGGGAACTAGCAGATGTGATGAAAAGGCGACGTATAAATGTAGCTTTTTTACAGGAGACAAAGTGGAAGGGTGCAAGGGCCAGAGAGATTGGGGAAGGATATAAGTTTTACTATTGTGGAAGTAACGGCAGACGGAATGGTGTAGGTATAGTTTTGGACAGTCAGTTGAAACAGGGTGTCACAAATGTTAACAGGATGAGTGACAGAATCATCGCTGTAAAAGTAATGATAGACAACGTGACAATTAATTTGATAAGTGTGTATGCTCCTCAGACTGGATGTGATGATGTAGCGAAAGAGAAGTTTTGGGAGGAATTTGATAGTATTTTAATGGATATTCCAGACAGTGAAGATGTGTTCGTGGGTGGCGATTTTAATGGTCATGTGGGAAGAATGAATGATGGGTATGAAAGGGTGCATGGGGGCTTCGGTTTCGGAACCCGTAATATACAAGGTGAAGCACTACTGCAAGCAGCCGCCGCATTTGACCTAGCGATCGCCAACACCTGGTTTCTAAAAAGAGACGAACACCTGATCACCTACAAAAGTGGCAGACACACAACGCAGATTGACTATTTCCTGGTAAAGAGAAATAAAGTCAACTGCGTAAAGGATGTTAAAATAATACCAGGTGAACATCTTACTTCCCAGCATAGACTGCTTGTAATGGATGTGAACATAAGAGTCAATTTACATAAAAGGATAGAGCGGCCCCCTGTAAAGATAAGATGGAAAATGCTAGAGAAGGATGAATGTGCCAGAATGTTTAAGGAGCGTGTGATAGATAAAATGATAGAGATGAAAGATATGGACGGACTGCAAGCGGACGAATGTTGGAAAGAAATGGCTAACTGTATACGGAGTGTGGCAAAAGATGTGTTAGGTGAATCGAAAGGCAAAGGTATCATAGATAAAGAAACGTGGTGGTGGAACGAGGAGGTGCAGGAAACCATAAAGAAAAAGAAACAAGCATTTAAAGAATGGCAAATTGCTAAAAATGGACAGGAAACCGAAGAGGAATTAAAAAAGGCCACGTATACCGAATGCAAGAAGATGGCAAGACGTGCAGTTGCTATAGCCAGATCAACAGCACAGGACAAATTGTATGACTCTCTAGATGGTCCTAAAGGCGAAAAGCAGTTGTATCGTCTTGCCAAAGCGAGAGAAAGAATTTCCCGGGATATATCACATATAAAGTGCGTGAAAGATGATGCAGGAAAGGTGCTGACGAATGACGAAGTCATAAAAGAACGTTGGAAATGCTACTTTGAAAGGTTAATGAATGAGGAAAATGAGTGGAGTAGACATGTACTGGATCACAAACCGATAAATATGGGTACAGTGAGAGAGATATGTATGGATGAGGTAAGAATGGCTGTGAGAAGTATGAAAAATGGAAAATCGGTAGGTCCAGATGATATACCTGGAGAAGTATGGAAGTTGTTGAGTGAGGATGGATGTAAGTGGCTGGCTTTGTTCTTCAATAAGTTGTTGCATGAAGAAACTATCCCCGATGAATGGTGCGACAGTTTACTGGTGCCCATTTTCAAAAACAAAGGGGATGTACAAGACTGCAACAACTATAGAGGAATAAAGCTAATGTCACATACAATGAAAATATGGGAAAAGGTGATAGAGAGACGCCTGAGAGAAGAGAGTGAAATAGCACAAAACCAATTCGGGTTTATGCCGGGAAGAGGTACAGCAGACGCCATTTTTGCACTTCGCCAATTGTGCGAAAAATACAGGCGCGCAAAAAGGAACCTGCATATGGTGTTTGTTGACCTCGAAAAGGCATACGACCGCGTACCCCGAGAGGTTTTGTGGTGGGCTCTGAAAGAGAAATGCGTGCCTGGGAAGTATGTAGAGCTAATACCGTCAATGTACAGTCGATGTTGTACACGCGTCCGGTCAGCTGCCGGCACCACCGACAGGTTCAGTGTCGCGGTGGGCTTGCACCAGGGATCGGCTCTAAGTCCTTACCTCTTCCTGCTTATTATGGACGCTTTGTCGTCGGACATACAGGAGGAGGTACCCTGGTGTATGCTTTTCGCTGATGACATTGTGCTTGTTGGTGAAGACGGGCTCGAGGTACAGAGCAGACTCGAGAAGTGGCGGCAAAAACTAGAGAATGTTGGCCTGAAGATCAGTAGATCAAAAACAGAACATATGTTTTGTGATTTCGGCGGTCTCTCTGGTTTTGCTGCCATAGAACCCGATGGTATTTTATTGCCAGTCTGCTCCGACTTTAAGTACCTTGGTTCGCTCGTACAGTGTGATGGCGATATCGACCGCGACGTGAAAAACCGTATTAGCACGGGGTGGATGAAATGGCGACAGGTCACGGGAACCATTTGTGACGCCCGGATGCCTCTTCGACTGAAGGGCAAAATTTATAAATCAGTCATCAGACCTATCGTCATGTATGGATCAGAGTGTTGGGCCCTAAAGGTGACGGATGAAAAGAGATTGCACGTAGCAGAGATGAGAATGTTAAGATGGATGTGTGGCGTGACAAGAATGGATAAAATAAAGAATGAGTATATCAGAGGAAGCCTGAAAGTAGCACCGATTGTTGAAAAAGTAAGAGCGAATCGACTAGCATGGTATGGACATGTAATGCGGAGGGATGAAAGGCATGTGACGAGAAAGGTATTACGAATGAATGTGGAAGGTGGTGGAAGTAACGGGAGGGGAAAACCGAAGAAGAGGTGGATGGACTGTGTGAGACATGATATGGAACTAAAACAAGTTAATGATGAGATGACGAGTGACAGAGATGTATGGAAGAGAAAGACATGCTGCGCCGACCCCAAGTGACTGGGATAAGGGCAGGAGAATGATGATGGTGAATGTTACAGAATATGTATGAAAATATTAGTAAAAATGCGTTTTGGCTTGGAGTGCTGTTCAATATTTCCATACATTTTCCGCAACCCTCACCGTGCTAGTAAAATATCAAAAAGTCATGGTAACCGTCCTGGTAGCCACATAAAGGCACATAATCTATTTAGTAGCTTATATTAGTTTTTTATATAAACACGTATACCAAAAATGTATGCAAATTATAATAACGGATATGTACATTCATGACTTAAAATGTTAAATTTCGTACTGAGTTACCATTAATGTGCAAAAATATACTAACGGACTGAGTCATAACTTATTCAAACATAATTTAATATGATCAGTTATATTTTACAATATAGTGTCATGGTACTTACACCAAAAAACGAACAATTTATGACCCTAATATAATTTAACAATAATGACTTATGTTTTATAACACGAGTCGTAGTATAAAACAACGAACAAAATATCATTTTGCAATAATCATTCAAGTCTCATAGTGGGTAACTATGACATTTTTTGCGTTTTACAGGAATGAGTCAAGTGTAAAACATTATTTAAAATCGTTTTAATTATAGAAATAACATTATTTTTGAATGTGAATACATGTAAATTATTGTATTTGGCATTTAAAATGAATACATGACAAAAAAGACAGAAATAAGCTATTTTACTATATGTTTTTCGGAAAACTGACCTCAAAACGTATTCCGTAAAAAAAGTATGATTACACCTTATAAATACCGCATTTTTGTCACCAGTAGTATTTAACACTTGAAAACCGCAATAATGAATATATTTTTGCTGATAATTTGTTTAATTACTTATTATAAACACTATTTTTAGGAACACCTACCTTTACACCGCTTGTGCTAAAACAGAACTAGCGGAATGTGATTTTCGCAATAATGAGTCAACCCTCATAACACATTATTATAATTTAAATATGTCTTCTGCCAATTACTATAATAAGTTAAGGTTCTTGACACATTAATGCAAAACAGGCAACACACGATAAAGGATTTGTGTTAACCTATTTTTTTACTTTTGGGATTGTGAAAATTTTCAAAACGAAAAGGAAATTTTTGCAAATTGAAGTTTAAAAATCCAGCTTTAACATGGCATTAAAATCTCATTTTTTTAGTTTTTGTGGGTTGACACATTACCTATTGCTTATCACCATCCAACTGTAAATCATTCTGAAATCGATAGGTTAGGCACTAAAGAAATCCGATAGAACGGAGTGTTGTTTTTTTAAATTTAAATATACATTATATTTCAATTTAATAGGTACCTACACACTTTAACACAGCTGTTTAATATACGTATGACCCATGAAATAACGAAATTCGCAAAACTTATATAAATAAGGCACAGTCGTTTCCTCCCGAATATAATACTTCACAGCCAACATACATTATTCAAGATGGCTGGTTCACGAGGTGACACAGATGAATGGCATTGGCCCCAAACCAGCTTGGAGGCATCTCATTCAAAGTCAACAATGGGACAGGGAAAACGCATAGAAATTACAATCGCTGGAGACTGACAACTCTTGTTTAACGTTTATTCCTTGTAAGCCAATCCATCAAACACATTGAACTGAGGAAAAACTAGATGTAGTGCGAAATGATTTTCCTTCGTATTTTTCACCCCCGACGTAAAAACGACGGGGTGTTATAAGTTTGACATGTCTGTCTGTCTGTTTATCTGACTGTCTGTGTGTGTGTCTGTTTGTAGCATCGTAGCTCCCGTACGGATGAACTGATTTAGATTTAGTTTTTTAGGGTTCCGTAGTCAACTAGGAACCCTTATAGTTTCGCCATGTCTGTCTGTCCGTCCGTCCGTCCGTCCGTCCGTCCGTCCGTCCGTCCGCGGATAATCTCAGTAACCGTAAGCACTAGAAAGCTGAAATTTGGTACCAATATGTATATCAATCACGCCAACAAAGTGCAAAAATAAAAAATGGAAAAAAATGTTTTATTAGGGTACCCCCCCTACATGTAAAGTGGGGGCTGATATTTTTTTTCATTCCAACCCCAACGTGTGATATATTGTTGGATAGGTATTTAAAAATGAATAAGGGTTTACTAAGATCGTTTTTTGATAATATTAATATTTTCGGAAATAATCGCTTTTAAAGGAAAAAAAAGTGCGTCCCCCCCCTCTAACTTTTGAACCATATGTTTAAAAAATATGAAAAAAATCACTTAAGTAGAACTTTATAAAGACTTTCTAGGAAAATTGTTTTCAACTTGATAGGTTCAGTAGTTTTTGAGAAAAATACGAAAAACTACGGAACCCTACACTGAGCGTGGCCCGACACGCTCTTGGCCGGTTTTTTGTCTAAAAGCTGAGTTAGTCGGGAGTGTTATTAGCCATGTTTCATGAAAATCGGTCTACTATGTCGCGATCGGGGGTTTTTTCAAAATTTTAATGACGGAAACGTTCATAATTATCATGCTAGTCAATGTCAGTAATTTTTTTACTGATACTGACTAAAATAGCATGACTCGTTCGTAAGTTTCCGTGAAAATACGAAGCACTACATCTATATTATCGTCACTTGCTTATTTTTACTGCGCACTTTGTCAAGTCACTGCCAACTTAGCTTAGTATGACCAAAGACATATGTAACTCCGTATAGACGGATAAAATCTAAGAAAAAAACGTACCTCAAAGCCATAAAGAAAAAGGTACGGTGGCCTAGATGGCGTTACACCTTTGAGGGACGCTCGGCTAGATAGCGCTAATTTTAATATTTGACATGTGTGTTAACACATATCAAGCTAAGAATATGGACCAAATTGTCAAAACTAAGGTTCAAAAGATTTAAGGTTGTGTCGAGAGATGGCCGTCCATGCACTGTGATTACACATTTTACTTTGACAGTAACTCTCTATAATATTCGATCCTCTTTTTTATGACCATATTTTGTTAGTGATCAACTGATCACGATTGTATATTCCTAGAGCTTTTAAAATTCCATTTCCGTATCCATTAAACATCTAGTTTTATTTTAAACATGAGTGCACACGTCGAGCGGTTTTCGGCTAAAATTATTTTATTTTACTAGGTTTGCATAAACCAGACTTACAACGTACAGCTAACACCATTTATTAATCCATACTAATATTATAAATGGGAAAGTATGTGTGTCTGTTTGTTTGTCCGTCTTTCACGGCAAAACGGAGCGACGGATTGACGTGATTTTTTAGGTGGAGATAGTTGAAGGGATGGAGAGTGACATAGGTTACTTTTTGTCTCTTTCTAACGTGAGCGAAGCCGCGGGCAAAAGCTAGTACTTTATACACTGTAAAAATTTTACAAATGGCAAATTCAATGTCAGTACGTAGGCATTGTCTACCAGATATGTGATATTACAATTATAATATTATATTAACCTAGATATGTACCGTTATATTAAAAATTATTACGTCTTTTAATGTATCGCAACTCGTTCCGAATTCCCTTTTTCCGAACTTGTATGGGTACCTATGTATCTTGTTATAGTTGTGATATGAAAATCAATCGTAGAAAATAGCACGTATAAGTAGTAGGTTGATACATGTCTGGGCCTAGATTTTGAACAGACAGACAGACAGACAAACTGACAGACAGACAGACACGTCAAACTTGTAACACCCCGTCGTTTTTGCGTCGGGGGTTAAAAACGGAAAAAAAAAATTTTTTGGTAATCTTCCAATTATAACAGTATAATCTATTCTAATTTTACGTCTCTCATCATTATTTTGTAATTACCCGCCTACGATTTTAGTGATAGGCTCATTACGTACTTTGATATTTTTGTTAAAAGTTTGACGTGTCTGTCTGTCTGTATGTGTGTGTGTCTGTCTGTGGCATCGTAGCTCCCGAACGGATGAAACGATTTAGATTTAGTTTTTTTTTTGTTTTGAAAGCTGAATTAGTCGGGAGTTCTCTTAGCCATGTTTCATAAAAATCGGTCCACTATGTGGGTATTTTTCAAAATTTTAATTTTGTGGTTAGGTTAGGTTATTACATATAATAAAATGCAATAACGTGAAATTAAGCTATTTATCAAGTACGTGAATCAAGGTCACTGAAACAATATAATGATAATATAAAAACTTAATGGTACGGTGTGTACATCTGTCGATCGTAAACAAACAGACAGGGTAGTACAAAGCTTGATTATTCCATAGAAGCACATTCTCACCATTCATATCCCTAATTTAAACGTCCAAAGCCATTCTGATTATACATAACAACCAGTAGTATTATATAAAGCTGGGTACATACATGCTTAAATATGTATATCTATTTCAAAATCTATCACGTTGAATATTTTAACTTATTATAAAAGCTCATCTTCGTCTCTATTGTGAAGTCTTACTTTATCTGATTGATATAAATTAATTAATGAAAATTACATGAAGTGTAAGTAAACTACTTAAGTACACCCATCTTAAGCACGCACGTATTGTGATATGAATGAATAATAAATAAATAAATATTATAGGACATTCTTACACAGATTGACTGAGGCCCACGGTAAGCTCAAGAAGGCTTATGTTGTGGGTACTCAGACAACGATATATATAATAAATAAAAACTTATATACATAGAAAACATCCATGACTCAGGAACAAATATCTGTGCTCATCACACAAATAAATGCCCTTACCGGGATTCGAACCCGGGACCGCTGCGTTACAGGCAGGGTCACTACCGATGATTTATTCACAAGTCAGAACATACATAATATAAGATACAGATACAGAGCATGCACTTATATTATAATATACTATATTCTGCCATTCGGCATGTGAAATTCGATTGTATTCATGCAAAAACAGAAGGCCTGAGCTACGTTTTCTTGCACAAATACAGCTTTGACATTGACCGTTGTCATTTGAAAATACAGCTTTGACATTGACCGTTGTCATTTATATACAGTTGATACCAAATTTAATATGAAAATCAAAAAAATCGTCTAGGGTATAAAAACAATAATCAGACAATAACTTGTAGGTACAGTTTGTTTTTTAAATCCGTTTAAGTGAGGGTTTTTAAATATGCTGGAACTTTATTAAATATTCGAATACCCATTATGTAGGCACTTCTCCTTCTGACTAGTGGATAATCCGATGGCACTGTTGTGGCGGTCAGACCTTTGCGGTTAGATGTCTGATGATTCGAAGAGTTTTCATCTGACACCTGACATGTGCTAAAAAACGATTGATTATTTTTCCTTGTCACAAATGTTTATTGTATTTATTATTTAATTATAGGAGTTTGGCAATAACTATTAGTTTATATTATCTGCCCATAATATCTCCTATATTGGTGACCCCGTTTAGAACAGTAACTCGAAATTTAATTTAAAATGTCGGAAGATACCGAAACCGTAACTGAAAAATATGTAGTGTGTAAAGTGTCTGTACGCACGCCGCCGTTTTGGCCAGAAGAGCCCGCGTTATGGTTTTCGCAGATAGAAGCTCAGTTTGCTCTGGCCGGCATATCAAGCGATACCACGAAGTTCAACCACGTCATTGGACAGTTAGAACACAAGTATGCAATAGAGGTAAAAGATATCATAAGTAACCCTCCCGCCGAGAACAAATACGAAAAAATTAAAGCCCAGCTCATATCTCGAATTTCTTTGTCTAAAGAGCAAAACTTCCTACAGTTGATGAAGCATGAGGAATTGGGTGACAGAAAGCCATCACAGTTCCTTCGTAACTTATACAACACGGCACGGGGCTAAACATGCAGAAACTACTAATCCCCGATTCCAATATCAAAGTTTACTGCGATGTCTCAACCAAATACCCTAGACCATACATCACTCAAGGTTTTCGGCGACTAGTGTTCAATGCAATTCACAATTTAAGTCATCCAAGTGTGAGAGGAACAATACGCCTAATAACAGACAGATTCGTGTGGCCTGGTATAAAGAAAGATTGCCGTTTGTGGGCTAGAGAATGCACAGATTGCCAAAAAAATAAAATTTCACGTCATACTTCATCACCCATATCATCATTTGTCACTCCATCGCAGCGATTTTCACACATTCATATGGACATAGTAGGGCCGCTACCTTTTTCTTCTGGTTACAGGTACTGCCTCACAGTCATTGATCGATTTACGCGTTGGCCTGAAGCATACCCTTTGAACGACATCACTGCAGAGACCTGCGCCCTGGCTTTTGTAACGGGCTGGGTTGCTCGTTTTGGCTGCCCCACAAAAATCACCACAGACAGAGGCAGACAATTTGAATGCGAACTGTTTCGAAGTTTGGCTGCCATTCTAGGATCTGAGCATCGACCAACGACTTCTTATCATCCAGCTTGCAATGGAATGATTGAGCGTCTCCATCGACAATTAAAAGCTGCCATAATGTGTCATACCAATACTCACTGGGTTGAAGCTTTACCCTTGGTACTTCTTGGAATCCGCAGCGCTTGGAAAGAAGATGTCCAGTCTTCGGCAGCAGAACTCGTGTACGGCGAGCCATTACGTCTACCTGGTGACTTCTTCAAGCTTCCAGAAAACGCTCCGGTTGACTACTGCAATTTTGCAGCAAGGCTTCGCAATCATATAACCAAAATAATTCCAGTTCCTGGCACTCGTCACTCACAGAAGGCTTTTTACATTCCAAAAGATCTGTGCTCAGCGGACTACGTTTTCCTACGTCATGCGCCAGTCAAAGGAGCTCTTGAATCTCCATACACTGGCCCATACAAAGTATTAGAAAGAGGAAACAAAACATTTAAAATTGAGATTGCAGGAAAAGCAAATACGGTGACTATAGACAGGTTAAAGCCAGCATTCGTATCAAAAGACGATTTAGAGGGTTGTAACTTCCGCTCTGCTTTGCGTAATACCCATTCAAATTCACAGCCGCCCGCACCAGAGCAAGTTAACCAAGAATTGCCTGCACCTCCTCCTTCCAACCCGCAGCCAAACCATGAACTGACAATGGCAAAAAGGACTGGAAGTGGCCGAAATGTACACTTCCCGCCTCATCTTCTCGACTATCGACCGTAGTAACGGTCTTGGTGGGGGAGTAGTGTGGCGGTCAGACCTTTGCGGTTAGATGTCTGATGATTCGAAGAGTTTTCATCTGACACCTGACATGTGCTAAAAAACGATTGATTATTTTTCCTTGTCACAAATGTTTATTGTATTTATTATTTAATTATAGGAGTTTGGCAATAACTATTAGTTTATATTATCTGCCCATAATATCTCCTATACTGTCATTTGGAATTGCCTTACAGGTCTAGCCTGGTGAAGAGCTTACTATAGATCGCGCTGGACTCTGATAGCTACCACCGGAGGAAACTGACTGAACTGAAAAGACCTGCAGGTAAAAGACGCGCCGGCAAGCCAAATAGCCGTTATTATGTTATGATTACAAAAATAAAGTAGCAGCCCCTCTAGCACAACTTGTCTTGTCGCGCGCGAGTCCATACTTGAAGTCGTGCTTGATGTTATGGACTCGCGCGCGACAAGGCAAGCCGTAAACTATAATTTTTTTTGGTAAACTATAATTGTCTAATCTTCATAGCAAAAATAACACATTATAAATGTGTATTTTTAAGGAATGGGCACTTTTAAATTAGATGCTACTAGTTACTACCATAGGTATGTGAATAGCAACAGCGTAAAATAGATTTTTCACCTCACTAGCTCGGAAAGGACTTTTTTATTCTTTAAAAACAGATAGCAAAATCGCATTTTATCCACAAGAGTGCAAAGAATATTTGAAATCCGAACATGGTCATTAGTTACTTTCTTAAATATAATAAGACAGGACAATTTTCTCCCTGTGCTTAAAATTGTCTTAACAAATCATATATAATAATAATAATAATATTTATTTATTTCATAAAGATAACATTGATCTCATTATTGTTAGTAATCGCTTATAAAATAATGTTAGTACTTAAAAACTAGATTCGATTTCACATTTAATATTATTTTGTTAAATACAGGACAGCACACATGATTTGCAATCATCTTTAGGATGCTGTTTGGGCTGTTCCTCGTTCTGTTCAGTAGTGACGCTGCCTTTTTGCGCAAGATTGCTGCGAATCCGTCAGTACGAGCCACCGCAAACATTGTGGAGGCACTGCAGAACCTAGGCAGACCAATCAGCATCCTAAAGGCGTTGTTGTATTGAATTCTTATTGCATTGTATGACTTTTGGGTATATCTGATCCATAGGCTGCTAGCGTAAAAAGATGAGCAGTATGCTTTGAACAATGCTATTTTAACTGGTCATATGATGCGAACGTAAAAATAATTTCATATCGAATTGTGTCCGACTAAAAACATAAAATTCAAACAATTTTATAACATGATTTCACCATAAGACACTTGAAATCGTACAAGAAATTGTATTTTTGACTCTTCCATTGTACTTATTCAGAACGCACCTTAAGTAACATTGCAATCTCAAAACGCGTGAAACGGAACGCACCTAAATAGATTTTTCTTCTTGATTCTTAATTTGAAACTTTTGTGGTGTCGGTCGGTGCTTCGTGGAAATTGTAATAAACGCAAATAGACTTATTTCTGTGCAATTATGTTCCAGTTGTTTTTATTGCGTGTTTCCTCGCTTTACGCCGTGTCTTGCGTGGGCGACGGTCGCACGACCGTCGCCGTCGCGTCTCATACGTCCATATCGATAAAGTTTGATTTCGTATGCGTCGCATCGCCGTCGCGCGACCATCGCGCGACCGTCGCCCACGCAAGCCACGGCGTTAGTGAGGTGAAAAGTAATGTGTTACACACGGGATGCAAAGTTATTTTAACTCGTGTGTATTGCAACGCTCATGATTCTATTTTCGAACCATAGAATCCAGTCGCTCGCTCGTAGTCCAACCCTAGAATCCATTCGCTAGTTCGTGTTGCAATTCCACACTCGGTTAAAATACAACTTTGCTCCCTTGTATAACAAATAACTATTTAGTTATACAATGTTTTTTCCCCGATATTTCCTAGAATTTTCGTCTGACTATTATACCTATTGTTCGAACATGTGTTCATTTCCTTGAAATTAAAATTATAATGTAATGAAGTCATTTTTGATGTAACGTGGAAACATTTTGTTTTGAATATGAATTCATCACAATACTTGGCATGGCTGGTTTCACCCACACAGGTATACCTACCGCTCTCGTACACATTGTACCTGTGTGTTTATACAAGCTAATTTCACAAGAATCCTATTAAATGAAAGAGTTTTGTCCGCATGTGTATAATAGTCATGGATGTACGTAAATATTGATGTATTGTATAACACCCCGCTATCCCTTAATTAATTCACCCTTTATTACCCATACATTACCTAACTTAAGTCCAAATTGTTAGCCCTAATTAAAACAATACACTATTAAAAATTGGCCATTAAAACAAATACTGTGATCGTCTAGTAAGTGGAAGGACCCCGTAGCTGTGCGCAGTAATCCAGATTCTTTTTACCTTTAGGAACTTGCTATTAGGGTTAAATTTTAAGTAGATAAAAACTAAGGCAGTAATATATTCACTAGAGGTATAATAAGCAGAGTGAACGACATTTATGAAAGAATTTAGTGTGTTGAGATAAGAGTGTGTAAGATAGGTAAAATTGTGTAAGGAATATAAATACAGGAAATATATTAAAAATATATACAAGACATTATTTAAAATGGGGTTATTTGCTTCCGACCCACGAGTCCCTTATACGTAGGAATAATAGGTGTATAATATAATATAGCCTATTATAAAGACCTCGCTCGAGCATATGGACAAACCAGGTTGCCGGTTCAATTTATGTTTTATCAAACATTGAACGAATGGGTTCCTTAGAACAAAAGTAAACTGATGTAAAGTGTCTTTGCACTACTTAAAAAATGTACTACCATAGTAGTAGATATCAAATAATTAGTCAAGGACCCTTTAATCCCGGTATAATTTTATATGTTTTGGGATGTTTCTGCAACCAAGTTCTCTTCCGTCAGGATGAAAGCTGCTCTGCCTATTCCTGGTCTATCAAGGAAACAGAATATCTATTTTGATATCCATTATTGGGCCTATTCATTGACCTTCTTTTGATACTAAGACAAATACTTCATTGAACTAGCCTTTTGAATGACAAATCCCTAGACTCACACGCCATCCCATATATATATTTTGGTTCGGCCTTAGCCATCGAAAGTTGTCCAAGATCCCAAAGTATAAATTCTATATGCATGCAATATCCCACGTTCCAAGTATAGTGGTCTATTGCTTGACATCGTGTTACACTAGTCAATGCTAGAATTGTTTGATTTCCCAGACAACGTTATCGTTAACCATATTATGAAAATGGAATGATGATTCCAAAGTCCGCCAATCTCGAGGCCAGTGTCAATAATTCAACTTTTGTGAACAACCTTATTTTTGAATCAATGATTCTCCTTGATAGCGACAGGATCCTAACATCCATAGATGTCCTATGCCTCCCTAGTATTTAGTATTAGTATTAATTCCCACAAGTTATCCTTTAACTCTAATAAAGTTTACATGTTATGAACAATAAATAAAGTTATTAATCCTACTTTCATTGAAATAGCAAAATTATCTTACTTAATAGGGATGAGATAATAGTGGGGAAATCCTTCTAATCACCCAAAGAGATTCTAGCTAATAGAATGTGTATGTACATAAAGTAAATTTGTGTAATATTTTATGTATCTATTTTGTTACATGTAGTAGTCATATTAGAAATACTCAGATCCTAATTTTAATTAATAATATTCCAAATTAACCGTTAGTGTTAATTGTATGTAATAAATAAATTGAAATTTGAACAACTTTAAATAATTACCACATAAATATAACATTCATGATTATCTCGTTTATATGAAATGAATAAGTACCACTATTAAAATTATCACCTTCAGTTAATAGCACTAATCTAAAATTACAAATATAAACACATTCAAAATAAACAATTTGGACACTTACTTGTAGTCTTCAAATCTACTTTACCAAGATACCTTCTTGCCAGTCCCCAACCTTCCAATGCTCGTGCCTCAAGTCCGCTACTTAAACTTCTGATGTGTACCTTCAACGTTCCCTAGCCGAATGCCCCCCTCTGTTCTGTCCGCGCCGTTTTATACACATATTCCTTAGCCCCGCCTACCATTAGGGTGACCAAATTGTGTGTTGTCCTGAATCAGAATATAATAAAATAATATCCGCACATAAATATTCGCTGCAAAGTAATTTGATATAAATCGACTCCTTTCAACTTAGTATTTACTCTATCTACGTCTGTAATTTAAAAAATGGATAACAATTAAAAAATAATAATCTTTTAGCGTAACTACTATAGGTATTTCTTCCCATTTATTTGACCATTATTTAATCCTTTTAATATATACAATAACAATATTTCAGTTGATAGAATATTTAGTAAGTTTTTCTTACTTTACCGAAAATCACATAGACTCGTTAAATTCAAGGGGAATTCCGCCATTTTCCTAACGTGTGGTCTTCTTAAAAAGGCAAACAGTGCCTGGGTGGCTAGCCGAATGGCACAATCGCTCACGAAACGCTCACGAAACGAAGCGCTAGTAGATATCTATCTCTATCGCGCTTGCGTATTGGCGCGACAGAGCCAGCGGCGTATCGCTTTCGTTTGGCGTCGGAGAAATGCCATTCGGCTACGGGGCCTGTTAAGCCGATTGTGCCAGTCGCGCCGGAAGCGCCTGTCGTGCCGGTTGTGTCCATTGCGCCCGTTAAAATTCCGAGAATTTCTATTTTTAATTTGTTGGAATTCTATTTCGTATGTAAGTTGTTTTCATTTTATTTATTTGCAATTTTTAAGTTTTATCTCTGTATGCATTTGTTTCTAAGTGCAATTATTATAGGTATATCTTATGATTTGAACCGAGGACTGTGTGGTCCGTTACAATTGGCAAGTTGGAAAGTACATATTATATACTATATAGAACTTAATAATAACTAAAAACTTAAAAATAACTATACAAAACTAAAATATAACTAATTGAACTAACTAATTAACTTAAAAATAAACTTATAATAAATAAAAATAATACTAAAAGTTAAATAATAGGTACTATGTATTTGTATAGGAGTTACATATGTACATTACATATATTTTATTCGTATCGTTGCCCATAATACAAGCCTTTTTGAACTTACTATGGGGCTAAGTCGATCATCCATGTAAGCATGTCTTGTAAAATTTATTTATGATTTTTATGAATTACGATTTCTATTCCGGTATTTATATCCTAAATCTTCTGTATATAATGCCTTTTGTTCGAATATGAGCAAATTAATATAGAATTCTCATAATATTGAAGTGATCTTAGATATTCCTTAGTACTTGTGAGTTTTAATACGAGCTAATTTCACAAGAATCCTGATGAAGTGGTTTTTCCCGCACGTGTGCCCCCAGCTTAACGCACGCACGTATCGTATACATTGTAATTGTGTAGACGCGGATCATCAATCAACTCGCGCCTCAACAAAGAGGTAGCCTGTGATTAGCAGCCGAAATTATCTAGCGTGTGTTGTGAACAAGACGGTGTTTTTAATACTATTTTATACGAACTTTGATCGTGAATTCGATAGCAGCCGCAGGAACAGGGTGTTTAGCTACGGGCAATTACTAGGAAAATTCTTCAGAGCCAGCGAGACGCATGATAAATAAATGTCATCATTCCGATATCGTTCTGATGTCAGAGTCCGTCTAAAATAGCCATACTACATTGCTATTCACCATAATACAATATTATAGTCTACTAGTCAAAGTCGTTTCGAAACATCCCCATATAGATGGCTACTGGCGTCGAAGAGACCTACAGCCGACCGTAGGCATTATCACCCAACAGCAAGAAAGAATCGGTAAAGGTTAGGTACGGTAAGAGAAACTAGGTTACAAAAGAAACATCTTTTGGGAGACTGAACGCTTAGAATATAATATAGTTTTTTTAATTAGGTTATTTTTAATGAGGGTTGAGTGAAAGAAGCGAGGGGAGGTCTTTGCCTAGCAGTGGGACACGGACACCAGGCTAAAAAAATAATGTAATGAATAATATCAGGTACGTAACAAATATACTAGTTAAAACCTAAATATCATACCCTATACGACGTTATCTTTAATGCTTACAATCACTATAATGCTTACATAGTCTATATAAGATTATTGTTATAAGAGAATTGTAACCTGACTAAACTTTGGAAATGATGCCGCAAAACATAACATGCGCGATTGTCGGAGAGCGTCCATTTCTATGCAGGAAAAACAAAACATCCAAATATTTATATTAAATCAACGAACAATACACGCACGCCTATATTCTCAAAAGAGTCTCTCAGTAGAGGTCTAAAATTGATAACATTTCAATGCCACTCGGCATTCTTAGCAATAAAGTATTTAAAAGAAAATGAAACGATATTACAATGATAGGTTGCCAGCCCCATCGTCCTCAATTGAACCCTAACTCCACAATTCATTTCTACGACATCCACTGGATGAAATTTTTAACCCGTCACCACACAGGGGTCGGGGAATAGATAAAATAATCGCACTCAATTATAATAGCTGTCTATACTAAAACACACTCTCATTGCCATTATAAATGTAAACGGCGTGTGTCAAGCGATAAAATTTAATGTAGTTTAGAGCGTTTATTTAAAATCACCCGCCACGGCCTGATTTATGTGTGCCCCTTCCCCGTTGCCCCACTTTCAGGGGCGTATCAGCACGGAACGGAATATTGCAACCGAGGTATTTCACGAAGATTGCAATTTTGGCTCCGAACTTGTTTAGTTGGTTCGGCAGATTTTGTTTTCGGTTTTTAGATCATGCGGTTGAGATTAGACTTTGTTCGTTTTCCAAGTCTGATTTTTCTTTTTTGTTATATTTTGTCAATAACACGTATCAGATGGGAAGTTGGCCAGCATTTGAATGTGTGACATTTAAAGTGTGGCAGAACATATTGAATTATATCTAGAAATGTACGGGGATATTTACTGTAAGAGTAATTATTTATTAATGCCTTATAATTTGATTTATCTTACTGTTATTTATGATGAAAGTATTAAAGAATATCAATTGACTCATACTAGTCACTGGTTTCCGCCATGTTGGATTGTTATAAAAATGGCGGACATACAGTGACGGGGCCCAGTTCGAGTACAGACGAGTTGCAGTGAAGAAGTCTTGAAATATTTATTGTAAATTGGTTGTTATTATGTTTGTAATTAACGAATAAAGTAAAAGTGTTACAAGTAATAGTTTTCATCATCAGCCTGGTAATATCCCTTATAGTTTCAGTAGTGGGATGAACAAGAATCGATAAGATTTTTGCCACGCCGCACAAACGTAAGGTTTTTTTTTGTGTTAGTCAAACTAATGTAATGAATTTATTTAACGAAACGTGCATTTAAATTGCTCTTAATTAATTTACTCTCAGCCTAATATTTTGAATTAGTCTTGTTAATTGTTGCGCTTGTTTCAAAAGACGGTGAATTAGTTCGTTAAACTTTGAAATTAAAACTTTCTTTAGTGTTCGCGCAATATCCATCAATTTTCATAAATTGAGTAAAAGATTGAAATTTTGGAACATTGATTTCAACTTTATTAACAGTTAAAGGTAACAGATGTTTACGACGATTAGAAATAAATATAATTGGTACCTACACATAAAAAATAATATTGGTACATAACATACATAGGTATATTATTTGAATAATAACCTTTAAATTTAAAACTTACTTAAACTTTCTTTGCGTTATGCTTGGTAATTTTTGATGTGACGCCCTACATTGTTAATAATATTGTTTTAAATCAATATAAAACCAATAGTCCACTGTAAAAAAGTGCACTGCAGCAAGAGAATGTATAAAACTCATACCCTCAGTCCCTCACCGCAAATATTTTCGTAAACTATTACCATGAAATACTGATGCGGTCACGGCCCCGTACAGGCAACCCTGATTCTCGCTTATTGTTTAGTATTCCTTGGTCTGAAGCCACGGAGAACGCGACAGGAATTCGCTCCATAATACGGTTCGGGAAAAATGTTGCCGACCGCTGACCTTTACATTTCATCGAGCTTGCCACCAAGTTATATTTGCGGTTAAATACGGCACGACCTACGCACAAAGTGTAGCAGTTAACATGAATCAACGTGGCGTCCAAATTCGTCCACGTGCGCACATAACCTTGCTCACAGCCTGATTATGGCTGCCGCCTCATTATTCTTTCTCAGTTTACGTTAGGTCCTATTTTGCCTTGCATCAGAGCGGTCCGATAAACTTGCCTCATGTGTAACAGAAAGCTGATTGTTTATGGGGGTACCGTTAGGAAATCAAGTCACAGGTACCTTTGCCGTTAACATAAACAAAGCAAACAGATGCCGGTGAGCGAAAGCCGATTGTGTTCGTATGAATTAAACTGTAACAATGGCAAACTTGTGTCATTATCAACCACGGCAATTGAGGTTCGAGTGCGCGAGCTTTGATGATGTTCCGTGCCGGGTTAACATACACTAAAGTTATCAAGCTGATAAAGTTTGTTTGTCCCTTTCTATCACATAAATACGTCGGAAAGGGACAAACGAACTTTATCGGCTCGATAACTTTAGTAAATGTTTATAAATAAGGGGTTAGGGGTAAAGGTGAGATACGACCGTGATGACTGATGAAACCACAATATCACAAAGAACAATAAGTCTTACATATTGTTACAGACATATTATGGCTAAGTGTATTCTTCTTTTCACAACTAATTCTTGGCGAGACAATTCAAATAACCCAAGAACAAATATTTAAAAAAATCTTCTACATATGTCGAATCGGAAAATAGGTAAAAATTAGCTCTTAAGATTTAACCCTTAAAATCAAGCTAGGCAAGTTAAATAATTAAAACATGTAAAACAAAAGTGGCACACTTTGACCCTTCCTAATAAGCAAGAAAAGTCCCTTTCCGAATGAGTGGGTAATTTGAAAAAGGAGTAGGTAACTGTCGTCTGTTATTTTTAAAAGAATTCATTATAATGGCAGGTGTCACAAATTCAACAATGTTTCTTATTTCAATACTTACGGTGTTTCGGTAACGTTGCCACGTGTAAAGGCTTTCGAAAAAACACTGGAAACGTGTAATAAAGATTTTTTTTTATAAAACCGAGCTCAAGGAAACATGAACTCAGTAAATAAGGTTCCGGGTTCCACGAAGTGCTAAAACGGGTGTGTATTGAGTGGTATAACTTTTTTTGGTATAATAATATTTGATATAACAACATTTCGTATATATTTAAAGGATATAATCACTCATTTGACATAATTAACATTTGATATAACCACAAAATATCTACTTTTATTTTGTATAATCATTATTTCGTATAACACTTATTTATAATCACCGTTATATGGTATAAATATCTATTGACATACGACTACTATAATATAACTAGCAAACAGTATAAAACATTTCATGAATTAGTTTTATTCTTTTTTCAAGGGATCACAGTTCTAACCTAACCTACTTTTCTGATAGCAGTACATATGTTTAAGGGTCACAGTTCTAACCTAACCTAACCTATTTTTCTGGTAACAGCGCTTTGTGTGTAGGGGTCACAATTCTAACCTTATCTACTTTTCTGGTAAACGATGGATCTAATTTATTGTACAATTGTTTTTTTTATTTTAACTGTGTTTTAGAAAGAATTTGTGTTATACAATTTATTTGTTATCGGAAATAAGCATTATACTCAAAGAATGTTATAATAAATGTTATAAGAAAAAATGATCATTATATTAAATAAGAATCATAAAATTTGTTAGTATATTATTTGTTATTATATGATTCAATAATTATATCAAATGATCGTTATAACGACTAAAAATGTATCAAAAAAAGTTATATCGATCGATACGCACCCTGCTAAAACATATTGTTTTCTACTCCCTTTCTTTTATTTGTCCTTATAAGGCACAGATACATAAAACACTATAAAAAAAACATGATGATGATGATGATGGTATTGCTTGTTGTGAACCATAGACATGTTTTTTCAAACTGTCAAAATCTGGGAAACAGTGTGTAAGTATTTGTCGAAAGTGTTTTTAGAAAACTACCAATTGAAAAAACAAGTTTAGTGCGTGGTCGTACAAAAAGTATTGTATGCGACGCTGTTTAACTGAGTCAAAAATATTCGTGGCGTCTTCATTGACAATTTTCGACTTCGTCTCACATTTTTTACCCACGCCACCTTTTTGACCTCTTGTAACTGGTTGCATGAAATAATATAAATTACTTTTGTTAATAATGATCACATAAACATATCTACGGCATCAATTCCAAAACACATTATGACATCAAACTGTCTTGTGATAATGATATCTAAATGATAATGTAGACCGGTCGTAAGGGATTTATTTGTTTGATGAATACATATATTTCTTCCTGAGTCACGCATGTTATCTAAGTTATGTATATTTGTATACATATACCGTTGTCTGAGTACCCACAACACAAGCTTTCTTGAGCTTATCGTGAGGCTCAGTCAATATGTGTAAGGATGTCGTGTAATAATATTAAAAATGATATCAGTCGCACGTGCATTTGCCTTACACGTGTCAGGTAAAATACAGCCTTCCTGGAATCTAACAAGTAAAATGCCACAATTATAAATAATAACATGTAATTCCTTGCCATGTTAAGCATTTCACCTGAAAATGAGGCCACTAGGACACTGAGGAACACTAAGGGCCACTTGCACCACCCGCTTAACTCAAGGTTAGTGGGCTGTCAACTGACAAATTCCATATCAAATGGTGGGTTAACCTTGGGTTAATCCTCCATTTTCGGTGGTGCAAGTGACCCTAAGATACCTACAAAGAAAGCGGCACCCTCATTAAATTTCTATTAAATATTTCGTGAGTTACTGTAGGTAATTCAGTTTACACAGGCCAAACTGATTTCAAGTCATTGATTTGTTCATCGCGTGTCTGTCATTGTCCAGTTTTGTACTTATTATTTTAACCTCAAGGTCACACTATTTATATTTTTGTTTGTTTTTTATCATGCAGAAACGTCTGCGAGCGATATTACATATTTTTAAATTAAAGGAAAAACGGAAAAATATACATTTTTGTTCTTTCACTTTCATTAAATATGTATATAAAATTATGTATGTTAAAAAAAGATCACAATTTAATACACGTTTTTGACAAGCTACGCATGAGAGCATTAAACCCAGACCAGAATGGGCGTAAAGAGAGAGTTTTTATTGAAACGAAGTTGTTTGCAATAACACTATCCAAGTATCTTTTAAAAGAGACCAAAGTATTATTTTAGCCATAAATATGAGAAATAAGACATGATGAACTTTTTTAGAATATTAATGGGAACAAATAAATAATAAACATTTTTTTTCGCCGATAATCCTTTATCGGATAAATATGTAGTAGAACAAGACAACTTTAGAAAGTACCTATTTAAATGTAACAAAAACAGATCTATATAATATGTTGTTCGTCGTATACACACATTATGATGAATATTAAAGTTGTCACCTGCTATGACAAGCAAATGCACGATGATTAATGTGATGAGCAGAGTGGGTAATTTTCAGCACTTAATGTATTGTGTTAGCTATGAATATTTTACTTGAGGATAGTTAATGAGTAAGTAAGGCTACCATAAAAAAAAATATATATTTATGTAAAGTATACATAATGTTATTTTTTTCCTCGTAACATAACAGACATATTAATTTGATTTTTGTTAACCAACCAGATGTTCATTTCTTCTTAGGAATCTAAATCCTCTAAAAAATAAGCAGTTGATATTACGGGTGGAAGAGTATTTTTAAAATGGTAATAGGTAATAGATAAACTAAGTGTCAAGTCAGTGAGTGACTTCACAAAGTTGCAGTTTTAATATAATTATTTTCATCATACTCGCAAAGCACGCAGGCGGAGCGGGATTTGTAGAAAGATATTTCTCCCAAGGGAGTTATGAAATGTCAAAAGTACAATAATTAACTTTTTTTACAGTTTTTATATTTTGCTGGTTGCAAGTGAGATGAAAAACATTGTCCGTTACTTGAAGCTTAAAAATATTGCAACGAGAGTAAAAATCGCGACACCGCTGTGGCGATTTAAAGACTAGTTTGCAATATTTAACTTCCGAGCCTTCTTCGATTCCCAATCACCGAAGTTCGTCTCAACTCTGATGTACAAGCTGTCCAACAAGGAATTCCGTTTGTAGAGAACAAAAGACAATTGCCATTGTCTGCCCGGAAATGGGACCAAGCAATTGATTTATCTTAATTTGAATATCGACCGTCTGTTTATCTACGCTGGCTGTCTACCGCTGGATCTGATTAATTCAGGAGACTACGCATGTGAATGAGGACGTGGGACCAGCGATTGTTTCGTGTTGAGTGTTGACATTGAAATGTAGGCACGCAACTAGAAGAACCAATTAAAACAGGGGGAGTCCGGGAGACTTGACCCGGTGGGAGACTTGAAACATTTTATTTAGAAAAGTGCCGAAAATTACACATCTATGTTAATAAATAATTTGAAACATTTTAATACTTTTCTATATGTGCTGGCTCGAGTCTCCAGGCCCCGTAGCCGAATGGTATTTCTACGACGCGAAACGAAAACCAAACGCCGCGAAAGGTAGTCTGGCTCTGTCGCGCCAATAAGCAGAGCGATAGAGATAGATAGATATCTACGAGCGTTTCGTTTCGTGAGCGTTTGTGCCATTCGGCTACACATACCCGTGAGGAAGACTTTCCCACCGGATCAAGTTTTCCTGAAATCCCTTAATCTACTCTTCGCAGTGACTTCTAAGTAAACATTACATACAGAGAATACTCGGAGTATGAAGCTATACTAAGCCACGCTACGTTGTAAATACAGTAACAGTATAACAAAGATATAAAGTTTCTAGAATTTAATACAAACGATAACGAGGTTTAAACCCCCGATTAGCTGATTAAGGTTTAAGTCCCTTCAGGTTCAGGTTCTTCTCTTATTCTGTGTGTGTATATTTTTTTATATGTTTTTGAGAACAATAGTAATAATTAAATGATCTCAAGTAAGGCAATTAACAATATTACTTATATTTTTGAGATCCATATTGTGACCTAAAAAGCTACGATTTTTAACAACCTCCGCTCTCTAAACCTACCTTAGAAGTCGTTTATAAAATACAAGACATCAATAGAATACTCATTTATTGAGAATCTCTGAATATCGGGAATAATTCCGAAATATATTTTCATCTTCTGGGCGAGCTCACTCCATCGTAGGCCACGTCTTTGCCTTTGGCTAGTCGGTGGCCAAGAGTAAACCCATTTATAACTAGTGGCTCTGGGAGCTGTAGACCTTCGCGAAATGCTTAGAGAACGCAAAACTGAAAGCTTATTAGTGATTATCGCAGTCAAGTCATGACCTCATGACAGCAACAGTTTCAAGCGACATATACTCGTACGCTATAGGCACTCAACTCATGCCCTTAACGGCAATTTCTGCATTTAACATATAAAAACTGCATGCTTGCACTTTTATCACTTATCAATGTGGATAAGACATATGTCAATCTCACACTGACTAATTTGCCACAACGTGATAAGTGATAAAATGGCAAGCATCATAGTCCTGCCCTTGGTTTTGTTATCAACTTATGTTTTGTAATCGTGTCGACGCTAGCCCGCAAAGTGGGCTTTTCGCTTCTAAGCGTCACAAGAAACTTAGTTTGGATATTTAATAGGTCTTTCTTTTTTCCGGGGCTGGGCCCCCCAAGCCTCCCCCCCTTATAATCACTCTTGTTCGTCGCAAGAAAACCTTAAACTAACTTATTTTCAATAGGTATTACGTTGGTATTTCGTGAGGGCTACCCGAGCCCCGGGGTGGGTGTTTCGCCGCACGAAAACCCTAACTTCTTTTCAATAAGTACAACGGTGGTATTTCTTTCTTCGCCCCTCGTCGTCCACGATTTGTAAGCGTGTCGACGCTAGCCCGCAAAGTGGGTTGCCTATTTTCGCTTTTCAGGGTCACAAGAATACCTAACCTTACTTAGTTTGGATACTTAATTGGTGTTTCTATTTTGCGGGGGGCTGCGCCCCCGAGCCCCCCCCTTTATTTTCGATCTTAAACTTCGCAAGTAAACCCTAACCTAACTTATTTTCAATACGTACTACGTGGTATTTCTTTTTGGAGCCCCTCTTGTGGGTGCTTCTCCCCTCATCGTCCATTTTGGTTTTGTTATCAATTTTCGATTTGTAAGGGTGTCGACGCTAGCCCGCGAAGTGGGCTGCCTATTTTCGCTTTTCAGGGTCACAAGAAAACCCTAACCTTACTTAGTTTGGATACTTAATCGGTATTTCTATTTTGCGGGGGCTGCGCCCCCCGAGCCCCCCCTTATTTTCCCTCTTAAGGGTCGCAAGAAAACTTTAACCTTACTTAGTTTGGATACTATATTGATCTTTCTTTTTTGCGGGGGCTGCGCCCCCCGAGCCCCCCTTGTCTTCGCTCTTAAGCGTCGTAAAAAGACCCTAACCTAACTTATTTTCAATACCTACTACGTTGGTATTTCTTTTTGGATGGGGGGCTTCGCCCCCTAGCCCCCCTTGTGGATGCTTCGCCCCTCGTGGTCAATTTTGTTTTTCTTATCAATTTTGGATTTGTAAGCGTGTCGACGCCAGCCCGCGAAGTGGGTTGCCTATTTTCGCTTTTCAGGGTCACAAGAAAACCCTAACCTAAGCCCCCCCTTATTTTCGATCTTAAACTATGCAAGGAAACCCTAACCTAACTTATTTTCAATACGTACTACGTTGGTATTTCTTTTTGGCGGGGGGCTTCGCCCCCGAGCCCCCAATGTGGATGCTTCGCCCCTCGTGGTCCATTATGTTTTTCTTATCAATTTTGGATTTGTAAGCGTGTCGATGCTAGCCCGCGAAGTGGGTTGCCTATTTTCGCTTTTCAGGGTCACAAGAAAACCCTAACCTTACTTAGTTTGGATACTTAATCGGTATTTCTATTTTGCGGGGGGCTGCGCCCCCCGAGCCCCCCCTTATTTTCGATCTTAAACTTCGCAAGAAAACTCTAACCTAACTCATTTTCAATACGTACTACGTGGTATTTATTATTGGCGGGGGGCTTCGCCCCCCGAGCCCCCCTTGTGGGTGCTTCCCCCTCGTCGTCCATTTTGGTTTTGTTATCAGTTTTTGTTTTGGAAACGTGTAGACGGTAGCCCGCGAAGTGGGTTTCCTATTTTCGCTTTTAAGGGTCACAAGAAAACCCTAACCCAATTATTTTAAATACTACGATGCATCGCCAACTCACTAATTCAATCTATTTGAAAGTGGCAGCACATAACACTTAAATTCGCACCGTTTAGTACAAACCACGGTGGTGCAGTGTCATTCATGGTACATTTTTGCCCTCACGCTAGTCATATTTCTAGGTTCGATTCCCGGCAAATGCAAAACTTTTTGTATTTTTATTTTTATTATTTTTCTTCTTGTTGCCGACAGCTATCATAATTATGTTACGAAGTTTCACTTATGCCGCGCGGAGGGACTCCACGCTCAAATTTTTAATGTTTGCGTCCGTTTTCTTTAGTCAAACCAGAGAGTAGAGTAGTAGATAGAGTTTTAGTCAGACGAAGTTATATAGGTCTTTGGTCAAACACATTTTTTTTTGATTTTTCCGAGGTAAGTTTTTATCTTCTGTTTATCGCCATCTGTGAGAATATTGTGGCGTGACGTTGTAGGAGAGGCATCGTAATTATTTCAGCTCATCCTTTCTATATCAAATTAGTTAGTACTTATTTTTGTCATCTTCGGCACTACATTTATTTATAAATCATAAGTTTTTTTTTGTACTTCAAAATTATTAAACACTGGATCATAAAAAATAAATATAAATAGTCTCGTTACATAATTAAATTTTACGAGAATCGGTTGAATAGAGGAAAATATACGGACATAAAAATGCAAATTTCGATCATCAAGCAAACAGGATTTTACTTTCTACTGAAAAAAAAATGATTATATGTATATAATATGTATATATCGCTTAGTTGGTTAAAATATAATTATTAATATAAAATTGAAATGCAAAAAAAAAATACAAAAATTATGGCACCTGGAGGATTTGAACGCAGAACTTGGTGATTAGAAATTTGAAAAAAAGCACGGTGACTTACCACTGAGCCGCCCTAACACATACGTAGATTGGCGAAATTAAAATGCTTATTCTCATGCAAAATTACATATTTTTACATCTACCGTCTAAACCTGTGTTCTAAAACGTCTGATTTTTTGCCAAGCACTCTATATACATGCATCTAAAAGACAAGACTTTTAAGATATCGATACGGCCAAAAGTTAAGGCGTGAGGCCCCATGACTTTGTAATTTTTTACAATTTCCAAAATCTGGGACGACAAAAAAATTTTATTGAGTCATAGAATCTGGTCACAAAATTTCACGCGAATCGGTTGGGAAATGCGAGCTGTAGAGCGAGACATCCGGACATACAAAAGCAAACTGCTTGAGTTAAAACGTAGCCCTTGCTTCGCTGCGGTCAATTAAAAAAAATATATTTTGAAGAATGTTCGATTGGACATTGATATTTATAAAACATGGGTATTTCCTGCTCAACTCAAATGATTTATTTTGGTCGTTTAATCATTCCATTTACCCTCAACTGGTTTAAGGAGACTTTTGAGAGTAAATTTGGTTGAGGTACATTTAAATAGATACAGAGTATTTAGTAGTTTTTTTTTATACCAAATGTAAGTTATTTAGTTTTAGAGTTATTTAGCTTTTTTAGATTTAATTCAGTTTTATTTGTAGGCTAATTTGTACCTGTTTTAATTTATAATACATGAAAAATTAAAATGAAAATTTGAAGAATACAACAGAACTACACGCAAGCATGTAACATCGCCATAGACAGCACAATAGGCATCACCCGAGCCCTGAGTCAGAATGATAAATACGTCAGATACCCGACCCACAAAGGGCAAAGGTAGAACGATTCTAACAAATCATTCACACACAAGGAGAACTCTATTACGTAAACTAACTTTGAAACGAGATATTCGTACGGTTTTGCTAGTGAAGTAACAGGATCAGAGAAAGATACCTAATGCTATTGTATGCATGTTATTTAAAAGATAAACCTTGTTCAATATATGCCCTGCCTACCCTATTTGAGAATAAAGGCGAGAGTACAGACTATATTTTATGTAGTTATGTACGTAAAAACCTTTACGGGTAAGTGTGTTATAAGGAGAAGTGTGTCTGGCCTTCACATTTAACATTTTTACCCATTGTCACTGGTGTTTTTGCGAGTTCATACTTTTTTTACTTGCTTCTCACAATTAGTGGGAAACGTATGATCTCTCAATAAACACTGATCATGCATTGATTTAAGCAGGCCAAATGTGAAAGCCAGACACACTTCTCCCTTATGACACTTTAAAAAGGAAGTGTAGAAGTTTCTCCTATAGTCGAGTCGAGACCAAGAGATGGCAGTAAAAGTACTGTGACTACATTTTGCAATAAACCTCTAAATTAGTCCATTTCCTGAAACAATTACATATGAAGTCTCTGGTACCGATTTGCCACCGTGTAGTATAAGGAACAGGAATGACAGGATACCAGGAAAGGGATCATCCACATATTACGTCACACCAAATTTCAGGTTTTTGGACCCCTCCCCCCCCTATGTCACGCTTTTTTGTATCCCTTTAACAGGGATTGTCACATTTAGTATGACCCCCCCCCCCCTTACACTGTGACGTAATATATGGATGACGCCAAATTCGTATTTTTGTGTCTTTTACCTTAATTTATTAACCACATTCCAGTTTATATTTTTAAGGCTTCTAACATAAATGCACCTTCTTATTTTGCCTATTCATAATTATTCTCATAAATATCGGCATACTTGTACAAATACAAATACAAGTAATATTCGAGTTTACTCTACGAGACTCTAAGAGATAAAGGTTCCAAATACAAAATCGGAAAAAAATGCCTGTGTTTTAGTTTTGTTTAAGCAATAGGTACCTACATTGAGACAAAGGGTAATAATTCCTATGGAATAATCTACCAACTCCTGCAAAAACATTCGATACATACTAACGTATCCAATTTAACTGCGGAGTACATGTAACACACACCACAAACTCGGAAGCCCTTGAAACTGTTGGTTTAGTTCCACGAGACCACTTCAAATCTACCATGTTTACTTACAATACGTATGATACAATAATAAATAGGCTATGCAAATTTGAACTTTGAGCGTTGCTCGATTGGTTCAAATTGTTTACGCTGGTCAACAACAGTATTACCATGCATTATTAATTAAGCTGCACTATGTGCAGTCGATTGGCACGGTGAGGTTATTAGGATTAACGAGGTCAATTGGTCTGATGACATATTTTGAAGTCCCCTTTAATATTCACGATACACTTTTATTGTTTCCGGATCAATGCAATCATCATCCTCCTTCCGTTATCCCGGCATTTGCCACGGCTCATGGGAGCCTGGGGTCCGCTTTGACAACTGATCCCAAGATTTGGCGTAGGCACTAGTTTTTACGAAAGCGACTGCCATCTGACCTTCCAACCCGAAGGGTAACTAGGCCTTATTGGAATTAGTCCGGTTTCCTCACGATGTTTTCCTTCACCGAAAAGCGACTGGCAAATATCAAATGACATTTCGCACATAAATTCAGAAAAACTCATTGGTGACTCACGAGTGAACCCGCGAATCAGTACTATATTTCAACTATACTCATGTCATTCATTAATAAAGATCGTTATCAGCGTGCTGTATTGGTGGCAGAGTATGGTTGACAAAAAAACAAATACACAAGTATTTAAAACACTACATATACTTAACAAATTATGAAATATATACATATTTATAATTACTTAGCCAAATTACATTGAATAAATAACTAAAATTTGTTCAACATATTTGGCTGTCAGTCGTTCACGTCGATTAGAAAAAATCCATTTTAAATAACTAAATGACCTTTCTACGTTGACAGAAGTTACAAGAAGGTTGTTATAAAATCTAGGTATTGTGTCATATCCATACTGTGAATTAAGATACTGGGATTATTCGTGCACTTTATTACACTCCTCCGTGCTCGTCTTACTTCGTGCACTACTTTTGACTTGAACTACTTGAATAACAATTCTAGATAATTAGTCGTATCTAGAGTGCATTTGATTATTTGGATTTAAATAATATAATTACACTTCGCGTAATGTATTTTTAATTTTTTATGGCATACATAATTAATGTCATTTGACGTATATTGTTTTAAAAATATAGGTGTAATCCTAAGAAGGTAAGTATTTATTTTGTAGTTAAGAACAAAGTGAATATTTAAATGTATTTGTTTTTTTTTGCCAACCGTACCACTTGCCACGAAAAGTGCACTGATAACCTGATAAATACTAGTAAATAAGTGGTATTTATGTATATATTTTCTCAGAAACGTTCGTATTTGTCGTGTTAGTTGGTCCACCAAGTACAAGTACTAAGTTCTTTTACTGATTCGGCTGAAATTGAATAACACTTTTTTATTTCAAATTTCAAAGAATATTATTTGCTAAAGTAACATTTACACTGGTAGGACAGTAAAAAATCGCTGACCATTTATTTAGCTTGACCTGTGGTTGGACACAGTCTCGATCAGGCCATTCCGGTTCCCTTCGGCTCGCATTGCAACGTAGCGATTATTACTTGATTTTTGACAACCCTAAGGAGTCGATGGGACCGTGCCATGCATCAGAATGGGGCAAGATATGTTGAAAACCGTATCAAAGATTACAGATCACTTACCTATTTTGGCATGGGTGCAAGTGAACGAGATGACGCACGTCAGTGTCAGCACGAGGTGCGCGGTCTTCATAGTGAGACGCTAGGTCACTCGCATTTTCACTGCCACGTCAATCAGTACCTGGGAAATACAAATTAGTAATGAATGCCAAAAAAATAGTATGATAGAAATAAAACTTACAAAAGGCACTAAATATTAAATAATAAATATAATAAATTTATTATTCGTATAGTCCAGTGCTGGGAAAACTTTTTCCATTAGGTGTCATGGAGGAATTTTAGAGGAGATTAACAAATTTTTACTACAGTGCTGCCATATGACTCACTATTTTAAAGGACTGTTTTAGAGGAACAGGGTGCGTATCCGAATGGCACAAACGCTCACGAAACGCTCACAAAATGAAACGCTCGTAGATATATCTCTATCGCTCTTAAGTATTGGCGCGACAGAGCCAAACTACCTTTCGCGGCGTTTCGTTTTCGTTTCGCGTCGTAGAAATGCCATTCGGCTACGGGGCCTGATATAATCCTTTCGCGGGTCGCGTATGGCCAACGGGCCGTACTTTGGTATAGTCAAAACTGATATTCAAATGTTTTCATCCTAAGTATGTTCATCCTAAGTTTTCACCCTAGCTAGAGACGGCATTATATTATGCGCAATGTTTACACGCATTGTTACTTTAACAATTCTCTTCCGTATGCTCTATAGTCTATGGTATTGTATTGTTTTGGGTTAAACTAATAATAACACTTGTGTACCCCTTACATTTCACAAAGTGTCAATAGGGGACACGTGTAGCTGTAGAACTTAGTTTTCCTTGTTAAAATTTACACACCAATTTGTTTACTAAAACTAACTTTATATTTACATACATACATACAATCACGCCTGTATCCCATTAAAGGGGTAGGCAGAACGGTTTACTGACGATTCGCCAAAAAACGTTTCCCAAAGTTTCACATTCCAAACTATTATTCCCAAATTATCATTTCCCAAATAAACGTTTGGCAAAACAACTTATCGCAAATTGACATTTAGCAAAACTTTTTTTGGCAAGTATTTGTTTCCCAAAATATTTACTTGGTCAAATCTTATTTTACCAAATATTATTTAGTCAAATGTATTGTTAGGCAAAATTTCCATTTCCCAATATATTGTAGTTAAATGGCGCACTAGAAATTTGTTTGTTGATTTTATACTTTGTGTCCAACATTTGTGTGAAATAATGTGTATGTCGTACTTTTTTTCCTCCTGCTGCAAATGTCAAGGATGACATTTCACTTACATGTCCGGATACATTTTATTAAAAAGGAACCTGACGTTTTCAAGACCATTATGTTCTATTAATTTTTTATTACATTAAAAAGTCATTTGCTCACTGTCAACCTAACACGCTCCTCCTCGCTTCGCTCGTCGTCGCACCTAAACTGACTCTGTCACACACGAATTTTTTGATACAATACTAATAACATTATTACATTATATTTATGCCTTATAATATTTATTGTCAAACGTGGACGTGGTTTTGCATGGTATAATTTGAAGAAATATTTTTTGACAAAAAAAATAGTTGACAAAATAATTTAGTCCAGTAATTAATTTGACAAAAATAAAGTTGAACAAACTTTTCTTATCCAGCTGAAGCACTTGGGAATAAAACAGTAAAAAAGTTTGGGAAATTATAATTTGACAGATTTTAAGTTTGTCAAATGTTAATATGGGTAGTTGGCAAAATTTGTTTGAGAAATGAAATTTGACAAAAAAATCTTCGGTAAATTAAATACCTAAATATTTTCGAAATTTGCGATGTGATATTTTGACCAAACATGTTTTTGGGATATAAGTTTTGCCATTTAAAACGTTTGCGAAATAAAGTTTTGTCTAAATAAAATTTGACTAAGTAAAATTGTGCCAAATGATAATTTGACCAAACAAATTCATTGCGAAACATACCTTTGCCAAACAATAATTTGGGAAATGAAACTTTTGCGATATAATTATTGGGAAATGAAATTTGACGAAACGTTTTTCGGCGAAACGGCAGGACACCAGGCAGAACACATGAAACTACTAAAGCTTCAGTGCCACTCTTGGCAAATAAGGGGTTGAAAGAAAACGAAACTGTGACATTGCAGTGACAGGTTGCCAGCCTCTCGCCTACGCCACAATTTAACCCATATCCCATAGTCGCCTTCTACGACACCCACGGGAAGAAAGGGAGTGGTGAAATTCTTAACCCGTCACCACACAGGCAACTAACTACTAACTTTATCTGATTCTGAATTCTACTTTTCACAAACAATTAAATACACATTTGATATCCTACTCGTGAAATCAAAAAATCAACAAAGGGAAAAAGTTGCATGCAAAACTTAAACCACGTTAAACTTTCAAGTATGAGTGCATGTTTATACAACGATTCTGAAAACTCGTAACGTTTTAAAAGTTCTAAAACGATATTTTACTGGGTTTAGTTGAGAGAATGTGCCCCAGAAAATACGGCTCGCTTGGAACTCAACGCGGCAACAAAATTAAATAAATTACACGAGCACTTGTCCGAGGTAAACTCATTTGGAAGAGGAAACAACTGCCCTTTAAGAAGAACAGTAGATTTTGTCACAAGGGAGCATTACGGTGAGGGTGTTTATTGAATCCTGAACGAAATGTCACTATGATCCCTTCTAGCAGGGAGGAAAAGTGCTAGTTTACTCCCTCATAGAAAAAATCTTCCTCATAAAAATTGTAATCCTATCACTCTTTTTTTAGAGGTTTTGTAGAGGTTATCGTCCTGTGATTTCATTCTCCCATCTACCTGCCAGCGTAATCAGGTCTAAACAAACTTCATACATGTTAACCTTATTATACTAACGAGGCATTATGTAGCTCGCAGCACAAATCTCAATTATCACACTAATGCCGCATACAGTATGCGGTACATATAGTATTTACAAACATTCCTAAAAGCCAGTGTTATTTCCCAAAGTATTGTTTGGCAAATATATGTTTCGCAATTAATTTGTTTGGTCAAATTATCATTTGGCACAATTTTACTTAGTCAAATTTTATTTACACAAAACTTTATTTTGCAAACGTTTTTAATGGCAAAACTTATATTCCAAAAACATGTTTGGTCAAAATTTCACATCGCAAATTTCGAAAATATTTAGGCATTTGTATTTTCATTTCTACGGGATCGTATTTTACCGAAGATTTTTTTGCCAAATTTAACATAAAATCTGTCAAATGAAAATTTCAGTCTTATTCCCTAGTGCTTCAGTTGGACAAGAAAAGGTTACTCGTCTTTATTTTTGTCAAATTAATTACTAGACAAGATTATTTTGTCAACTATTTTTTTTTGTCAAAAAATGTTTCTACAAATTACACCATGCAAAGCCACATTTGACAATAAATATTACAGGGCATAAATGTAATGTAATAATTTTATTAGTATTGTAACAGAAAATTCGTGTGTGACAAAGTCAGTTTAGGTGCGACGACGAGCGAAGCGAGGAGGAGCGTGTTAGGTTGACAATGAGCAAACCGGAGATGACTTTTTAAAGTAATTAAAAATTAATTGAACATAATGGTCTTGAAAACATAAGGTTTCTTTTTAATAAAATGTATCCGGACATGTAAGTGAAAATGTCATCCTTGACATTTGCAGCAGGAGGAAAAAAAGTACGACACACAAATCTTGGGCACAAAGTATAAAACCAACCAACAAATTTCCAGTGCGCCATTTAATTACAATATATTGGGAAATGGAATTTTTTCCTAACAATACCTTTGACTAAATAATATTTGGTAAAATGAAATTTGACCAAGTAAATATTTTGGGAAACAAATACTTGCCAAAAAAAAGTTTTTCTAAATGTCAATTTGCGATAAGTTGTTTTGCCAAACGTTTATTTGGGAAATGATAATTTGGGAATAATAGTTTGGGATGTGAAACTTTGGGAAACATTTTTTGGCGAATCGTCAGTAAACCTTATTTTACACATTATTTATAATCTAAAAAAGTTGGATTTTTGCGCAATTTTATTTGGAACTTAGTGTCGTAAACTGTCAATAAATAGGTACAACCTAGACACTTGAAGGTTGATATGACACTTATGAGTGAAATGGAAATTATTAATAAGCAGTTAAGTATATTATAAATGCATGCACGTTTCTTAGAAATAAACAGATTAAATTTTAATTTTTTTTTTTTAATTATTAGAGACCTATTCTCGCAAATCTACATGATTCTTGCTTCTCAATCGGAAGCTGCACAAAACGAGAAAGCGGTAAAATAAATAAAATTAATCTTATTAAAACATAATTAACTACCAATCCGATAGTCAAAGTTAAAAAAACTGAGTAAAGCTCTAAGCAAACTATGCTATTGCAACCGCCACCAGTCACCTATATTTCAAAGTGTCATCCTTTACCTGCCACCTGACAGGTTTATATGGAAGCCACCGCGCAGTGAATGAAGCAAACAGTCGTCACACCCAGATTGAATGCAAACTACGCGGAGCGACGGAAATGACA
This sequence comes from Leguminivora glycinivorella, assembly GCF_023078275.1. Classification (NCBI taxonomy): domain Eukaryota; kingdom Metazoa; phylum Arthropoda; class Insecta; order Lepidoptera; family Tortricidae; genus Leguminivora; species Leguminivora glycinivorella. The sequence continues at coordinate 18,435,445 of NC_062973.1, forward strand.
CATAGCGAGCGTTGTACATATCGCTTGCCCATCAGAGTTCATTGGACAAACCAAGTAAAGTACGGTCGATGCCTTGGTTTTTTACTCCATAATATTGTTGAATAAAAGGTACATTACATTAAACTTCCTACATTAATTAAACTACACCTAAGTAATATGTTTCAAGTAGTTTATGTTCGAGCCCTAGAGGTCAGATATGACTCAGGTAATGAATATTTTGTAAGAAGCAGCATTTACCGGCGCCATTACTTCCAACCATCTGTTTAAAAAAAAAATACTTACATATTTATTACATTGTTATATGAACCCAATGTGAACCTTCTAAAAAACTAGTACTACAGAATTACTACATGAGTATACCCCAAAACGCAGTATAGACAATAATACGAGTACATGATCATAATATGCTGAATCAAAAAGTTATGGCTCTAGATGGCAGATTTATACTTCTGAAATGTAGTCGCAAGCTTGTCCTCGCTCGGTAAATGTGAATAGGAGGCCAGGTGACAGGCGCTTATAAAACTGGGCTGGGCTGCCGGACTAGCCGAAGTGACGATCGTTAATGTTACTTGACGACCGAAACGCAGTCTGGCTCTGTCGCGCCACTTCAGAAGAGCGAGCATACGAAGCCCTTCCGAAGCGTAAGCGATTGTGACGTTGAACAGGTACTCTGGGAATGTACAGAGTTCGCAACTCAGTTTAATTCAGATGACCTAGCTTGGAAGTTTAGCAATAAGTATTATCTGCTGTGTGACATACCTACTGTGCTTTGATATTTGAAGTTCCACCACTGTGGGATGTGGTATGGATGTGAATAATTTTAATAACAGCCAATTAAAATATTGCTACTCCCTGTTTTGGGTGCTTTGACAACCGTTTTGTAATTGATTAATTGAGCATGATCATTCAAGCCATTGAGTTACTGCCTAAATAAATAGAGTAATTGAATTTGGTCATTGAATTCAAATGAATAATTTTATTGATTTTGACGAGTAGGACACAAATCTTTGTGTGAGTTAGTCACTAATGAGGTGCAAAAATAGTAAAGTTGTCAGTTACAAATGCTACAATAATGTGACATGTACACAATACTACCTACACTACCATTACATTTTGAAACAAAAACAATAACAATTTTATTCTACCAAACATTTTTTTTGTTTTTTATTGAACACGAACTTTATACTTTCACTTCGAATAACATTAACAGTACAAAACATCATGTAAAACAACGCATTGCGACAGACGATCAGGTTAAATTCATTTTTAATGAATTCAATGACACACGCTTTACTATTATTAGTCACATTACGTATTAAGAAAGATCAATAATATCCAGTGATCGGACTCTTGGCATCATTCCTAGCAACATAATGTTCATTAAGTATATCGAAAACGTCATACAAATGACACCTAATTTTTCGATCTCCATGTCAAAAAAAAAACACAAAAATACCAGCCTCGTAACATACATTTCATATTCAAGACATACGAGGGTATTTTTAGCCACCCCTTTTATTTCCTTTAAGGGAATCACTGCGTCAGTGATATATGCCACGGAAATGAGGGCCGCGCCCGTAATGACGATAAATGGTCACTGCAGACACACTACATATAATCATTTGCTATCATAATAAATAATAATGTCACGCGCAGTGACTTGATATTTGTGAATATAGTGTGGATTCGGCCAAGCGGAGCTGCCGACACACCTGTGAACGACAGTTACTATTATCAAAGGTACCTAATATAAGATAAAGAAATTCTAAGAAAAAACGTCCGTAAAGTTAAGTACTTAAATATTTTATAACATACCTCTCTATTAATGACAACTTTTATGATAGTTGTCTCTCAACTATTGACTGCCATATGGTATCCAATCAATCCTGTGAGTATGTCGTTATATGAAAGTTATTTATGCCACCCTCTCGTTCGAGCTATATAAAGGTTTTCAATAGATCCTCCTTTCTCCCTCTCTTGCCATGGTTGGACCAAGGCCTGTTAACTCTCTTAGTAAGATAATACTCCTTGTAATGTACGAACCTTCAACAACCATTTGTTGTAATACAATACAACAAATGGTTGTTGAAGGTTCGCTTCGCGGAGGAAAAGTGTCATGCTAGTCTAGCTAGAACTATAACTGTGAAGTAAATAGTAAATTAGCAATTGGAAGATCCATGGGAGATGTAGGTAAACTTTCATGTGAAACGTGTAGTGTTGCGGAAAGTTCTATTTCGTTATTTGTATTAGTGAAATATTTTGCTTAATACTCTTTAAATAAAGTGGCAGATTATAACGTTCGTCGGTGCTTCAGTGTATGTCTAAAGCATGTATTTATGAATAAAAAAAAATATGTAAACATAAATAAATAATAATATGCCTTTTATTTCATTACAGCAAAAACTAAAGTAACCCACAAATTATGTTTACCAATAGAATTAGTGGCGGAACCAGGAGCGGATCCAGCTTCGTGTCCAGGGGGGGGTCACGTGGTCTATTTGTATGGCCAACCTAGGCTTCCGGGAGGGGGGGGGGTTGTCATGATATGACACCCCCCCTTGGATCCGCGCATGTGCTAAACCGGTTGTCAATCTTAGTTCAGTTTTTTTGTATTAAGTTGGCGTTCTTCTCCTAGTGAGTATTATATTCTTTGGTTTGGACAGGTTATGTGCCCGTTTGACAGGGTATGCAAAAGCTCTCCACTATCACGGCAGCTATATTTAAACCATGCCAGAACTTTAAAAGCCTGTCATTGCTCTAATAGATGTATGCTAATTTCGATATATTTTTGTGGCCATGACGGTTTATAAAAATAAATAAAATACATTACGCATACGCTTACGCCAGTCTACCAGACATTAATACTTAATAATCGGCATTAACATAATGATGATTACATATTATAAATAGATATCCTTGAATTTGTCATACCTACATTTTCATTTGAGATCCTTAATCTTCAGTAAATACGCGACAACGACACCAAACAAATTATCAAAATGGAAGCTTTTCATTATAGGTATTTAAATGACTAATGGAAAATGTAACTTGTCACATAAATTGGAAATGTATGTAAATGTAGGTTTTGGTAAATTTTGGTAAAAGTTCTCAGCGTTCGGAAGCTTTACTTATTAAGAGTGGTGTTGTTCGTACATAAAAAAGTACTAATCAGCTGACTACAATATACTACTTCAAAATCGTATATTTAAAATTCCCGTTACAACTTCCAAAACCACATTTGCTCATCATTTTTCAACCTTCTTATACCCCCGAATTTATAATCGACTTGTTAGGCTTCACAACTTTAAAGAACACTCTGTTTACGAGGTAAAAAAACTGTTATCAAAGAACTTAATGCATTTATCATATAATGACACAGAAAATCTAATCAAGATACCATATTAAAAAAGTAAAATCACAATAAACAGAAACACACACAACCTCACGCACACACACACACACACACACACACACACACACACACACACAAACAGGATATATGCTTAAATAAGTGAAAAAAGCTGTTATGTTATTTTAAATTTATATTCCAAGAAGAAAATTTAAGTTCCTTATTAGTAAGTACTTAATTATAGAAATGTCTATCTCTTACTCATTCATTTTAATCTTGTGTATTTATTTTTAATTGTAAACACTGTTTATCCTACGTCCACCACAGGACAGGCTATGCCTAGTGTGGGGACCAGACTAAAATGTAACTCACTGTGTTATTTAAATAAAAATAAATGTTTAAATGTTTAAATGTTTAAAATGGTAAATAACTTCATGGACACGCTGTTTACTTTCTCCATGTAATATCATCTTCCGTCCTTTAGTACCGTTTCGTAACTAAAAACTGGTAACCATTTTCGAAACGGGAAAAAAATCCCAATTCGTAACTGGCTTCGAATTGCGACTTTCGCATTACCGATTTGTAACCACGTTTAGTAACCAGCTTCGAAACGGGAAAAAGAATCCCCTGTTGTAACTGGTTACAAAATGCGAATATATCATTACCGATTCGTAGCCATGGTTGGTAACCAGCCTCCAAACGGGAAAAGAATTCTCGTATTGTAACTGGTTACAAAATGGGAATTTTGTGCCGTGATGAATAGATGATTTATTCGAATAATGCTGACATTGAGTCATTTTTTAGGGTTCCGTAGTCAACTAGGTTGACTAGGAACCCTTATAGTTTCGCTCTGTTCATCTGTCCGTATGTACACCGTCCTAGTTTCGATTTGGTAGAAACTCCGAACAGTAACTCGGGCCCAATACGTAACCAGCTACAAACAGGGAATTTTGTATTCCCGTTCTGTAGCCAGTTACAAAACTTAGTTACCAAACGGTACTACGCTGGCCCAATACGTAACCGGCTACAAACCGGGAATCTTGATTCTCAATTTGAAGCCATTTACAAAACTTAGTTACCAAACGGTACTACTCTGGCCCAATACGTAACCGGCTACAAAATGGGAATCAAGATTCCCGGTTTGTAGCCGGTTAAGAAATTTTGGCTACCAAACTGTACTAAACCTTTTCCGCGACGTTTAAGCTATTGAGTAAAGTATTCTAAAACGTCACTCATGGTACAGGCCCGGTTTAACCAGAAATGCCTATCTAAAACTATAGTAGAGTAATTCCCGAAAAGTTTGTACAGTCAACAACACATCTGTGAATACAAAGTGCCAAAAATATGTATACACACCTTAATGTACAGGCAATAAAGTTCTGTATACATATTGTTGGCACTTTGTCTGTATTCACAGCTGTGTTGTTGACTGTACATTGGGATCGTCTCCGATTTTGATAAAATTGGCAGACTGATAGAGTCCATGATGCTGAGCAAGATCGTGGATTTCCCAAAATGTCCAAAGGTAGTTTGTATGAAACCTTCCTCTTTTGTTAACCTACCAGATTTCTACCTATACATTTTCGGTAACAAACAAGGAAACCTTCATATAAATTACCTGGGACATTTTGGGAAACCTAGTGGATCTTAGACATCATGGACTCCCTACCAATTTTTATCAAAAACGGAGACGTGATTCAAATGTACAAACTTTTCGGAAATTGCAGGCTACGGCCGCTTCCACGGACCGAGAGCGGTAAAAATAATCGAAGAATAATCCGTTTACCGGAATTCGGCACCGAACTATCTTTATTGGGTTTCCGAGAGCGGATTTATTACGGCCCGGCTTACTTAACGCTCTTTGTGAGGTCATTGGCGTTGTGCCGGTACTTTGACATTGGGATGGTGATTATAATTATTTAGTTGCCAAGGACTGTCTCCATTCAAAGTCATGTGAACTTTCTTATACTTCAAAGTATAGCTTTGTGACATTGACAGTTGAAAATGAAAAAAAAAAAAGAAAGTGAAAAATATTTTATTAATAAAACAATGTAGGGGTAACAATTTATATAGGTTGGAGTCTTCTACCTGTGTCAGAAGACCCCGCTCTTCCATAACAACTTGTGTGTGTGTGTTTGCGCGCGTGTGTGTGTGTGTGTGTGTGTGTGTGTGTGTGTGTGTGTGTGTGTGTGTGTGTGTGTGTGTGTGTGTGTGTGTGTGTGTGTGTGTGTGTGTGTGTGTGTGTGTGTGTGTGTGTGTGTGTGTGTGTGTGTGTGTGTGTGTGTGTGTGTGTGTGTGTGTGTGTGTGTGTGTTGATTTTACATTTAAATAATCGAAGGGGGTAAATATCTAATTCAACTATTCTGTGGCTACTTCTGAGTTAATAAGTAACATTGTTACTCAGTATTACTCCTCGTTAAACAGGAAATTAACGGCAAAGTGACTCTGTCGGGCGACAATTGTCACTGTTTCGAAATTTGTCACTGCATAAGATATGGATCAGTTACGTCAGTGTCAAAATTCACGTTTCTTCAAACACAATCATATATTATATTTTGACATTGACGTACTCTTCCGTTTTATATCATACCTAGAGAGTAATTCTAACGTTCACTAAATATTAAAATTAAAAAAAGCCGTTAAATAGAGAAATCTATACTAGTTATTATTATGTTAGTACTACTAATGAGGCACATTATTTTTATTAACATAAATAAATTTATTTATTAACATAAATGTATAACAATACAATTACAGTGTCCCACAAAACAGTTTCCACGGTTTGACTGTGGGATCGTGCAGTTTCTACTCTCTTATAAAACAATCTATATCATTATAGTATATTATATAACGGTAACGTTATGAAGGCTATAAAAGTTGAGTACCGCGGTTAGGCCACGAAGGCTTGCCGAGTGGCCTAAGTAAGGTACGAGACTTTTATAGCCTTCATAATGTTACGATTGTATACTATACTTTTTCTACGACAGCCACATACATACTATTCGAGAATAATAAAATGGGTTAGTTACTTACTTCATATAATGAATGGGAATATTTGTGTGGATCGTCGTAGCATTGAGTATTCTGTCCACAATGTTGATGGCGAGAACTTGTTGCACAATTCTTCAAAATATGCCAACAACGCCGTTTCAGAGAAAGTTGAAACATTTTTTTGCAATTTCCATGTCAAAACAATCATAACATTTTTGGTACGCTTTATCTGACTTTTCATGTAAGAAATTGTCAGTCACTTTGAGCGCCCATAGCCTTGATTTCTTCGGAAGTGCATTTTTCACCAGAATCACTCATAATTACTTATATTTTTGCACAATAACGTCGAATTAAAACAAACTGCACACCACCGAAATAGTTCAAATAGTTTCTTATAGTTCAAATTTAAATGTCGAATGTAAAATTATTGGATAAACTTATGATTTTTACCTTTGTTTTGCAATATCTAATATGTAAAACGCATTTAAGTTTATTTTTTCATCTTGATTTAAATTATGAACCTAAATATTATATTATTTATTAAAAGTTACTTATTACTGTAAATAAAAACATACCTGATAAATGGAAGTTGTGCTTTTAAAAAAAATTAACAGAACTCCTATATTCATATGATTACTGCTAGCAGTAATCCTATGAACCTATAGACAAATAGACTTTCTCATTGTTACTCAAATGAACTTAATTTGGATACCGCTGACAATAATCTAATTGACAGATTTAAGTGCTGGAGTAGAAAAAATACTTATGATAAACTATTCCTATACACAATTTATGAGGTAACTACGCAGCTTTTTACCAAATTTAACTTTGTTGGCTTCCTGTCTGGTGTCAGTGGGCAGGCTGTTGAGTATGTAGGGAAGGCGTTTGTGAAGACATCTATCGCCGTAGTAGTTAGTGACCCTGGGCACAACAAACTTGCCCGCAGACACCGACCTGGTTCCACAAACATCGTTAGAGTGTAACTGCTCTCGACTGCCATGGTTGTTGTACAAAATTAAATATTTATGCTTATGGCTCACCGGAAGAATATTACATATTTTGAACAAATTTCTGTAGTCTTTTTTATTTTTATCTTTACATAAAACATGGATGAGTAGGTAACTGTAACTTGATTTTTTACATTAAAAAAAACACGTCAATACATTTTATATCGAAAAGCTCTATCTAGGCTACAAAGTACCTACCTTACCTACCTTAACCGAAAACAAAGTAGGTACCTCAAGAATTAAGATCTAGAAAAAAAAATCTTAATATTAAACATCAAAGAGACTTGCCTCTCAAATTTAAAATTTATGCTTAAATCAGAAAATATATCAAATTTTAGCAATCACTGTTTTTTCCATTAAATTATAGATCTTACAGATTAAATAGAAAATTTAATATCAAATGAAACTCGATGTGCTCGCCAAATATGAGTGGTACTGCAATATAACAAATGTTTACTGCAGCGCCCCCTAGTGAGCTACCCCCGTAACATCTATCTTAGAACATGCACCAATCAACCACAAACCCATTACTGAAAATCGCATTAAAATCGGTCTAGTAGTTTAGGAGATCAGTAACATTCCTTTTCACAAACAAACGCACAATCTAAACGATATCTCCGTGATAATAAATGCCCTTACCTGGATTCGAACCCAGGACCGCGGCTGAGCAGGCAGGGTCACTAACCACTAGGAGAGAGCGGTCGTCAAAAATATGTACAGTCAACAACACAGCTGTGAATGCAAACAAATATATGTATACAGAAATTTATTGCCTGTACATTACGGCATGTATACATTAGGGTGGAGCGAAAAAACACTTTTCTGGAATTAGCAAACCTAATAGTTATCAATCAATGCCCCTTAGTCTATGAAGCCTTTGTGTACATTTTCAGCTTTTTAAATCAACATCTTCTGCCTCCGCATTAAGTTTGAAATTTTGAAAATCTCATACAAACCTGAAAATTTAACTTTTAGATAAAAAATGTTTTTCGGCAGTATTATGTTCAGGATACATTATTGATACATATTATTACAAGAAACTACCAAAAATTGCGAAAATAGCGTTAAAAATCGCCAATTTTCAGTATTTTAGCGGCTATTTTGGCGAACGTACTGAAACTAGACAAACTTTGGCGATTTTTGACGCCATTTTCGCAACTTTTTGTAGTTTCTCATAATGATATGTATTAATAACATATACTAAACATAATACTGCCGAATTTTTTTTTTATCTGAAAGTTGAATTTTTAGGTTTGTATGAGATTTTCAAAATTTCAACCCTAATGCGGAGGCAGAAATTGTTGATTTAAAAAGCCGAAAATTTGCACAAAGGCTTCATAGACTAAGGGGCATTGATTGATAACTATTAGGTTTGCTAATTCCAGAAAAGTGTTTTTTCGCTCCACCCTAGTATACATATTACTGGCACTTTGTCTGTATTCACAACTGTGTTGTTGACTGTACATAATATAAGCTAAACTCGAACTATAACTAAATATGCTCTCGCGAATGCGGCGTCTACAAAGGCTTAGTCGGGCTTATATTATCACAAGTGGATTTCACTTGATGCCTACTTATCCAGACACTAAGTTGGAGCTTTCCTTGTGTTTAGATGTTTATATTGTATTAGATAGATAGATAGATAGAATACTCTTTATTGGCACACCTCAGCAAGAGATACAGAAAAAAGATACAGCGGAGACAAAACAAATGATTATAAATAGAGGCAGACAACAGGCGGTCTTATCGCTAAAGAGCGATCTCTACCAGACAACCTTTGGGTAGCGGAAATAAAAAACATAATCAGAAAGAGTAGGTGCTTCGAAATGAAAAATCATACTTATTCTAATTTCCAACACACAAATTGAATAAACATACACATATAAGAGAATATAAATAGACTTACATAAACATACTTAAATAGTAATATACAGCAAGACAGATATATAGTAACAAACCAACAATATACAGCAATCATACCAACCACAGAGTAAAAATAGCAATACGATAATAGCAATGCTTAGTATTAAATGCTAAGTGAATCTTAAAATGAAGTTTTTAGAATTTGGGACCCCCAATTAGCGTAAGTTGTTAACAAAAATTAACTCACTGTCAGTTTTGTGACGATAATTAAGCATGAAATTTTAATAAAAATAGTGTTTTTGTGTTAATTACATAAACTTTAAGCCATAATCTACATTCAGAATGTGAAAAAAGTAAATTTTAGACAGAGTTAACTTTTGTTAACAACTTATGCTAATTGGGGGGACCCAAATTGTGTTTTAATTTATCGCCACTTTCATTTCCCCTGTTTCGACCTTAAATCTAATGCTACGTATGTCACCGGAATCGTCCTACTGTGTATCCTACCACTATTTATACTCTCGCATCGTCTACGCGGATTTTGATACAACAAACTCAAGCAGGAGTAGACCCGCTATAAACTATGTAGGTACATATTCTGATGTCTAAAGTAATCTTATAACATGCAGTAGAAAGATCGCTCCGAACAAGGCTTTTGCAAAACCATTCGCGCGTAACCTCATAAAAGTGTAGCGGCAATCCAGGGGCTTTATTCGACTCACATTAACTGTCAAAGTTGCATCATTTTAAAACAGTAAATAACGTATGTTGATTCAATCACGCCGTGATTCGATAAACTACTTTGTTTTGTTACTATTATACCGTTTATAATATTTAGTCTGGTTTGGTTATCTCACCGGATCTCATTGTTGAACATAATTATTGTAAGTCATAATATTTTAATGACAATATGACTTCCAATAATCTGACTATCACATATTAATCACAAGTCTGAAACCGTTAACTTCCAGGGTTTTTGTGAAGGTCATCGATAGATAATGTCACAGTTTCGTTTTCTTTCAACCCCTTATTTGCCAAAAGTGGCACTGAAGCTTTACTAGTTTTATGTGTTCTGCCTACCCCTTTATGGGATACAGGCGTGATTGTATGTATGTTGTATGTATGTCATCGATAGTGTAACTAAACAACTTCATCTAGCTATAAATAGGAAACATTACAAGTAACAAATGGTTTAAATTGAGGATTAAATGTAACTTTGTATCTATTTATTCATATAAAAGTATGTCAGAATTCGAATGAATTAAATAATTACACAAAAATAATCAGCGTGTTATCGTCTATTGAAATTAGCGCCATCTTTCAGCAAATACTAAACATTAAGAACTACTGAGAGACGTACATGGGTGGCGAATAGTTAACGAAGTTATTGAACGGGCGAGCGATTGTAAAACAACTCCGCTAGATGGCGCTTGTTCAACAAAACACCTTATACAACGTGTATCTGCTAATACTCAAAACCTCACACTACACTTAGTAAAATAATTGCTAATTACCATCATGAACTATAAAACTGTTTATTTGTGTGCGTTACTGCGGCGACATAGGGATTACCAATAGACAGCTAAGATATCATTGTAAAGCACTTTGAGGTTTTGTCACGGTGGATTTCGCAATTGTAGTAGGCGGGTTTGAGCCAATATTAAGGGTGACAAAGGTTGTGATTAGATGCGAGTTTAGTTTGTAGTGACTTATGATAAACATTAAAATTAAAATGACAAACAACGTCAGGCTCGTAGCGGGAAGGAGAGTTCGCCCAGGAAACTGGCCAGTATTGACAACCCTAAATATTGAAAGGGGTGAGCAGCCTCTGACGGTGCAATGTGTACATTGTTGTGTTGCAGGTACGGTGGAATAGACTTGTAAAAAGATGATTAATCATGTTGATTTGAATGGAAATATTACTTCCATCGGGATATGGTTCAGTCGATTCTGCTCTCGATTCTGAATAGGCGGTTTTCATATTTTTAGTGTTAAATGGAACACGGTGTATTTCAAGTATTTCAACTATTGCGCAATGCAATAAGTAGTTTAATTAGGTATAAACAATGATATATCTGTCTCTCTCTAAGTCAGGTGTGGAAACACCTGTGATAGGAAGCATCTTTTGCTGAGAAAACGTGGACTTTAATTCGTAGAGCGTATGGGTGTAAACAAAGCACTTATGATCTTTTTATTTTGGATATCGGCGTGTCCAGATAAAATGTCTAGAAATAATTTCACAGGTGCGTGTCCAGAAAAAATGTCCAGATTCGTGTCCTATAAATAGCTCCGGGAGCATTGTTTTGATTCATTATTTTTCGAGCATCAGGGACCGACAGTCGACTCTGGCCTAAAGTGTAAATTGTTTTAAATAGCGGGGAACCTCTGCCCAAATTTCTAAGTGTTTGATTTTATTGTGAATAAAATCTATGTTTTATTCTCGTGAAGTCAGCATTTGGGATAAGTGCTTAGAGTTGTTTAGCTCTGGTACTAATGGGTAGTGATTTCTGCTAGTTTAAGTTATGTTTTACTAGAAGTATTGAAAGTTAGTGAGTGTTTATTTTATTCATGCCGTCTATTGTTTGGTTTTGCGGGGAACATATGTTCTTTTCAGAGCCTGATTTTGGATGGTAGATTCCGATTCGGTGGTGCAGGTTTATTGTCTTGTGCTATTGAGTTGGAATTTATGTGAGTGAAGTGAGCCGCTAACGATTCGGTTCTTCTTGTCAGAAGTTTCATTGTTATTGTGATAATCAAATTTAATGGTTAAAGTAAATAATACCTAATCAGTTCAAATTAAGTGAAGAATATTTAATTATAAAGCCAGATCGCTGCCCAGACAGACAGTTTGTTTAGCCTTGCATCGATTAACCTAGCGGCTGTTAAACTATTGATGCAAGGAGGTCCGTAGTTTTACCAATACAGAGGGTTAAATTGGCATTTTTCTCTTTACCAACATAGAAAAATGAAAATATCTCTCCCTCCCTGGTTCTTCAATGCCCAGCTGTTAGCCTAGAGCAAGGACATTATATGTGTCATTTGGAGTAATCCATGCTTGTTCAAAGCGGCAGTATTTGAAGACCTTGTATATTTATTGTCATAAGTATATATCATATACACAATAGGGAACTATCCTACCCGATTGCCTCCCTGTCCACGGACGCCTGCATCGGGGGGGATAAATACACAGACTTATAGGGTTTGCTTTCTTCAGTCTAGTCTGCTGAACTCTAGCGTAGTCAGTTTAGGTATACACCGCGTATGTCCTAAAACTCTGGGTCCATGGTGAGTACGAACAGAGTTTTTATCGTTTTAGAGTAGGGAACTTTCTGTCTAGTAGGGTAGAATCACACATATCGACAGGTAGGGAAATAAATAAAGTTCTGTATAAAAACCTATCTTATTTAATAACTAAAAATAAATTAAATTCTAGATCTAAAATCATTGTGAACAAAATTACTGGGTGTTAGAAGGTATTTTATAAATAATATCGTGTGTTTATTCTTGGTATAATGAAACTTCAATATCATATTTATTATCAAAGTGTGAAAAAGCTTTGAGTTATTACTGTTTAATTCATCTAAGTGTAATTTGTAATTGTGGTAGCAATTTCTGATTCTTCATGTGACAGCGATCATTGAGTGTTAGCTGGGGTTTGATTAGGGACCAGTGGCATGCGGGCGCCGTCCACTGATGGAAAGCCGAAAACTCCGAGGAGTGATTAAGCTTACTTTTCTTGGGTTTTCAATTGGAAGCTTCTTACTCGGTGTATCGTTGAAACAGTGAAAGGGTCGAGAAGTTATGGTCTATTAGCAGTATTGGGGAAAAGGGGGGTTTAGCTAGGGAAAATGAAACAAAATAAAAAGGGGGGTTAGTTCATAGATAGATAGCCCTTCTGGTTAGGCATAGGATTCTCAACAGAGCAGTTTGGTTGAGATGAGGAGTTTCAAACCACAACGCAAGCTTCGAGCCCAATTGAAACTACTAATAGGGCGTAGTGGATGATTACTAAAATATTTTTTATATTATTTATCATTTATAAACCAAAATTATGAATAAAATGTCTGGCGCCTATAGGTTTTTTCCTGTTCAAGTTCGTATGTTACTTTGCTCGCACATTTTTCACAGGCGTTACTTAGCGTTAACATAATCTCCACGTCTTTTGCCTATTTGTCCAAATTAATGTAATTTTCACAAAATTATGCTGAGTTTTAATTAGTGGGTTAAGTTATAATTAATCATATGAGTCCAATAGTCGTATCTACTTCGCATTAAAGAGTTTGGGTTGCTATGGTTCATATCGAGGGGTCCTTCTACTACCATTAGACGAACACAAGGCCAAATCTACGGGGTATTTTTAAAGGACGGTTAGTTATAAGTATGTTTAGTCAAGTAAGTAAGTAAATAAGTAGTTGGGTGCGGAAGTTCGGTACAATAGATCGGTCATCGTTAAATTAGGTTTCTGTTTATAACAATCCTAAAAAGTTACGCTTTTCTGAGAAAAACCAAATTATGACTAATGAAAATGCGCACAAAAAATATAATACGAGTATTATGAGTATAACTTTATGACAAATGATATTGACTCTAATCAGACTTGTCATTTAATTCTATAGATTTCAAATGTAAGGTTTGAGACCAATTCGCCTTGCTATTTTATCCACATCAACGTCAAGTAACCACGAAACGTTCAATTTGGCATGTCGAATAAAGCTCCAGCAAGATATTCAAATACCGGGCACAACAGTGTTCTAACGCAAACACGGGTAGTCGGGTAGCTACATGCACACAATGTTTATCGCTGCTTCATGCCGGCGTGCAAACATTGGCTGCAGGAAAGAGTGGTTCGGGGAAATGGTTCCGTCAATGACGTCACTCATGTCTGTCTAAACATCAGGGTAAGTGTGTCATGCGGTGAAGTGTGTCTGGCCTTCACATTTGGCGCGTTTTATCAATTATTTTTTATTACCATTACTTTAGACGTACCCGTACCAGGGGCGGCTCACTCCGCGATTGTATCGCCGCGGTACAAGTACATGCTGGCGGCCGCGAGTTCGCGGCCTAATCAGGGGTGGCGCGCGTTCTCACGGAACGCACGTTCGCACTTTCTATTGTTACTTTACGTCGCGAGTTTTTTTAAGGTTCATAATAATGCATAGTTAAAGAGACATCATGAATAAAATAGGATAATCTTACACAGATCTTATTGATTAAGTCCCACGGAAAAGTTCAATAAGACTTGTGATGCTGTGTGACCTAGAAAGTACCCAAGACTTGAATATAAATAGTATAACATTTTATCCATAGGCAACCCTATCAACCGACGCTGCGCACGTGCGGCTCGTTTCTTTGTTAGAATTTTGTAGGCATTTAAAAAGGCGGCATTTCGTGAACATCAAAGCAGTGAGCCTTCTGTACTTGTACTATTATGTATTCTGTGCCCGTACCTTACTTTCAGCGAAACAAAACTAGTAGAGAGTAGTAGGGAGTAGTAGTAGTAGTTGAGTTAAGACGTTCTCAATATATTGCCTCTTTTAAATCAAACCTTAAAGAATACTATCTTTCCCTTCCTTAGATTTCATGAATGACACTGTTGTTTGTTTCTTTATTAATATTACTAGCTTTTACCCGCGGCTTCGCCCGCGTAATAAAAGTATTCTTATTGAAACGTTTACAAAAAATAAGATTTTCATTTGGATCCGTAGGTTTCTTTGTAGGTATATCTGTCCGCGATTACTTCGATTAAGGTAAAGCGGGGCAATTCTCGACTGGGGGGCCATTGCAACTGATCTATTTGCTGTACGGTTAGCCAAGAAAGTGGTTTACCACTTTTCGACTCTATTGATCGAAAAGTGGTAAACCACTTTTTTGGCTGACTGTAGTACTTACACATATTACTATTGTTTTAAAAGAAATTCTTGCAATGATTGTAGAATTGTTACACAGCGACCACAGCGTAGGTAGTAGGTACGAATATGTTTGTATTTTATACCTATATAAATATTTATACTGGGGAAACTTCATACAACCCACATAGCCAGTATCTCGACGCTATTGTCGGTAGGGTAAAAAGTACTTCCTTGCATTATCGCTTACAATTTTTTCCATTTTGCTTATACTTATTGCAAACGTAAACATATAAAAGGCAAGCAAACAACGATCTTCTTACAGCACATTGAATGTAATAGTTATTACGGATGCAGGATACTCGCCGATGCCTACTTACTAATCCCTTCGCACTGAGCCACCTGCATTTTACACTGCCTAGATATCGATTGCCGACCGATTAGTCCGACCCCAATCCGTATTCTTATCCCCGTCCCTATGTCTATCCTTGTCCCCGTCCCCGTCCCATCCCTCTCCCCGTCCCTCCCCTATCTCTATCCCCGTCCCTGTCCCCTATTCCTATCCCTATCCCTATCCCTATCCCTATCCCTATCCCTATCCCTATCCCTATCCCTATCCCTATCCCTATCCCTATCCCTATCCCTATCCCTATCCCTATCCCTATCCCTATCCCTATCCCTATCCCTATCCCTATCCATATCCCTATCCCTATCCCTATCCCTATCCCTATCCCTATCCCTATCCCTATCCTATCCCTATCCCTATCCCTATCCCTATCCCTATCCCTATCCCTATCCCTATCCCTATCCCTATACTTTCCCTATCCCTATCCCTTTCCCTTCCCTATCCCTATCCCTATCCCTATCCCTATCCCTATCCCTATCCCTATCCCTATCCCTATCCCTATCCCTATCCCTATCCCTATCCCTATCCCTATCCCTATCCCTATCCCTATCCCTATCCCTATCCCTATCCCTATCCCTATCCCTATCCCTATCCCTATCCCTATCCCTATCCCTATCCTATCCCTATCCCTATCCCTATCCCTATCCCTATCCCTATACTTTCCCTATCCCTATCCCTTTCCCTTCCCTATCCCTATCCCTATCCCTATCCCTATCCCTATCCCTATCCCTATCCCTATCCCTATCCCTATCCCTATCCCTATCCCTATCCCTATCCCTATACATCCCTATCCCTATCCCTATCCCTATACATCCCTATCCCTATCCCTATCCCTATCCCTATCCCTAACCCTAACCCTAACCCTAACCCTATCCCGTTCTTGTCCCTGTACTTGTACCTGTCCCTGTCCCTGTCCCTGTCAAATTATCATGCTAGGAGGTGAACTTTGAAAAATCCTTTCTTAGTGGTCCTCTAAGGAACATCCGTGTCAATTTGAAATCTCTTGAACCAGAAGTAAATATAAAAACTAAACCTATACTTATGGCTATTTTGGATATTTTAACCCCATTGCACAACAACAGGGGAGAGAATTTATTTTCCACCTCATTAGATTTTAAAATCGTTGTATTTATCGTGTTCAGCGACCCGATAAACCATAAAAACGATACCCATATTGTGTTTTTGACTTTACCCCCTTTGCACCGCTTTAGGGGTCAAGTTTTCAAAAAACCTGAAACATGTATTTAGTCATATGTCTTTAGGAATCCTCCTATGAAGTTTCGAATAAAATAGTCAAACTAATCTTGTTTCCCCATACCAACTTTGAACCCCCATTTCACCCTTTTAAGAGGAGAATTTTGAATAATCCTTTCTTAGTGCTCCTCTACGCTATATAAGGAACCTATGTGCCAAATTTGAGATCTCTAGGACCAGCGGTTTCGGCTGTGTGTTGATATATTATGTCAGTTAGTCAGTCAGTCAGTTTCTTCTTTTGCACTGCACCCCCAACCCCATTGCACTACAACAGGGGAGAAGGTATTTCACTTCCGCCTCGTTAGATTTTAAAAACGTTGTATTTATCGTGATCAGCGACCCAATAAACCGTAAAAACGATACCCATATTAGTTTTTTGACTTTATCACCCCTTTTCACCCTTTTAGGGGTTAGATTTTCAAAAAACCTGAAACACGTCTTTAGTCATATGTTTTTAGGATCCCTCCTGTGAAGTTTCGAATAAAACAGTGAAACTAACATTGTTTCCCCATACAAACTTTGAACCCCCATTTGACCCCCTTAGGAGGCGAATTTTGAAAAATCCTTTCTTAGTGCTCCTCTACACTATATAAGGAACCTACATGCCAAATTTGATATCTCTAGGACCAGCGGCTTCGGCTATGCGTTGATATGTTAGTCAGTCAGTCAATATCTTCTTTTATATATTTTTTTGATATTGAAACCTCATTGCACCACAACAGCGGAGAAAGTATTTCACTTCCGCCTCATTAGATTTTAAAAACGTTGTATTTATCGTGATCAGCGACCCGATAAACCATAAAAACGATACCCATATTGATTTTTTGACTTTATCACCCCCTTTTCACCCTTTTAGGGGTTAAATTTTCAAAAAACCTGAAACACGTATTCAGTCATATGTCTTAAGGAATCTTCCTGTGAAGTTTCGAATAAAATAGTCAAACTAATCTTGTTTCCCCATACAAACTTTGAACCCCCATTTGACCCCCTTAGGAGGTGAATTTTGGAAAATCCTTTCTTAGTGCTCCTCTACACTATATAAGGAACCTACGTACCAAATTTGAAATCTCTAGGACCAGCGGTTTCGGCTGTGCGTTGATATGTCAGTCAGTCAGTCAGTCAGTCAGTCAGTCAGTCAGTCAGTCAGTCAGTCAGTCAGCTTCTTCTTTTATATATTTAGATACCTCTTTATGTGTGTATTTATGTGTGTATTTATGTGTGTATGTTTATGTATGTTTATGGTTATACTTATTTATGTATGTGTATATTGTGTATTTGCATGATTGTTCTGTGTTGTTTGGTTGTATTTAAATTCTACTTCTCATATTAGAGCCTACCATATATTCTGATACATAATATTCTGTACCCAAAGGTTGTCTGGAAGAGATCGCTCTTAAGCGATAAGACCGTCTGTTATTATCTCTGTTTAATTTGTTTTTGTTTCTTGTGCATTACTTGTAAACTATGTGAGGTGTGTAAACTATGTAAGGTGTAAGGTGTGTATTGAAGCTGCAAATATCATGAATAAGCCAATTCTAGCATACGAGGACATATTTTTATGTAAGTACACAGTCATCATTAGTACATTTATTTCACGACTAACATTTTCGACATTCCATTTTGTTCTTGTCATATTTTTGTCAATTTCTGAACATATGCCTCTCTTGGATCTCCAATATTGGAGATATCTCCATTCTGTTCTACATATATGCGGTGGTTCTGTGCTGCCTAGGTCGGCCCTGCCGCATTTTTGAAGTTGCCCGAGGACTCGTGGTTTATCATAATTTCTTCATATTACATGATGATTTGTGAAAAGGTGACTGACACATACATGACATATAGGCCTTCCGTAGCGCATGCGCGCCGTCGATGTACCTGTCCAATGTTTTGTCACCAATTTTGAACAAATAAAGCGTCAGTTTTTGTTTAGTAGGTATGTAATAAAAATAAATGACACACTAGCGCGAAAACTAGTATTCTAAGTGCCGGGTGCCTACGATGTCGAAACTTCATAGGACCATAAGTACCTTCTGTAAAACGTCGTACGAAACACGTGCGAAGAGGACCCGCACTACTAGTACGAGTATTATTTTAGTCACCGTGTAAACATAAAAACTGTCGCTCAGACGCCACGCTACCGAAGTGTCAAAACTGAATTCTATATTATTTCATGGTAAATATATGCCTAATTAATCCATCTGCGGTGTTGCCTTAAAAAACTATAGAGGAGAACAATCGTCGTTAAACTGACCAAATTCTAAGAAGAAGCTTGTTTTGTGTATTTCCGAAAGAACCCCAACAATCGTTTCCTTTGTACGGCAATATTATGTAAAACGCCGGTCAATACGTAGGTTATTCGATTCACCCAAGCCGGCCTGGATTTTTACACGGGAAATTGGATTCATCCGTTCATAAATAGAGGGATCTGGCTGTTTGTTCTGTTTTAGAAGATGGAAAATGCATATTCGTAAATAGTAGATTGTACAAGGGCATAAAGTGACCCATTTTTTACCCGAGGCAATTATTTATAACGAGTATTATTATAAATAGTAGACGAGGGTAAAAATGGACATTTATGCCCTTGTTGTACACTCTGCTTTTCACTTCGATTGCGAGGAAATAATTATATTTTGAAGTGAAAATATGATTTTTCGTTATTGATAATTGAAACTGGTTTCATTCAATGCATTGTAAATATACGAGTTCATAGGTACAGATTTAGTACAAAAATAGCTTTTAAAATAAATAATTTTATTTATTTATATTTAACACAGCATAATAACATTACGCAACAAATACGCTGATGTAGGTGGTTTTGTATTTTACTTTTATATTTATAATAAAATTATAAATTACCTAGCTTAAGAATTAAAATCTATAAAGGAGCATATAAGATCATATGTTTACCTATTGTTTGTGTTGAACAAATGACATATTTCTTTATTTTAAAATCATAATATCACGTCAACATACATTTTGAAAATAAATAAATTTATTCTAATGAACACAAGTTAAATTATAATCTATTGAAAATATTTCAACTTGTGCTGTCTTAAAGTAGTCACACTACTACATATCGATACCTTTGGGTTCAATTGGCGTAAAGGACAAAATGCAGGGTTTCAGGAGAAGCAAAAAACAACTTTTTTTTTAGAAATATGTTTATATCTTTTTTGTTTTTCGACCTATATTTGTGACGTATATAGAAAAAAATGTAGATTTTTAGTATCCTTTACCTAGTGTAGCAACCGTAGTGATAAACTAAACGGTTTAGAAGTTAGATGGTTGTAAAGGACACGTCAAAATGCTATGGACGTCCTTTACACCCACGATTTTTTTGAACAATTAGAGTCGATAGGGTCGTAAATGACGGTCTTAGATGATTTTTATACAAATTCGGGGCGTAAATGTAACCGGAATGGTACAAATGGCAACTGTTTTTAGCTTAGTTTACAATTGAGAAACTTGAAAAATGTATCAAAACGTAGTTAATATGGCGTAGAATAGCCACATTAGTGTTACAGTGTATATTTATCTAAATATTTAGCAAATACAAAGAACAAGACTATTTTATATCCAGTTATGCAATAAAGAAGCAACATTTGCTTAAAAACTATCTCATATTTTGGAAAGTTATTATTTTAGTACTCGCCGCTGTCTCAATAAGTTACGCATTCAGTATTTAATTCTAGCAGGGAAACGCTTTCGTAGTTTAAGTAAATATAAAAACACTAATGATACGTGATTACCACGTAAATCTTTAATCAGCAACTGTGAAAGTAGACTATATTAATACGACAGTAATTTTAAGTCTAAAGTAGAAAGAAGTTCTAAGAATAACTAAGAGTTAAGTACTTATTTATAAACGCAAGTTAGGACGCGTAAATATACAAACTGTAGTCAAGACTACCTACTATGTTGATTCATATTTTTGATAATTTTAAAACAGAAGATTGTTATTTAGTCTTAAACCTGTTAAATAAGAATAATCTTAATTATGAGTTCAATCCTAGAAATATTATAGTCAATGCTTTAAGTACCTGGGTACATAGCCAAGTCACCAAACGCTAACGCTCATTCGCTAGCGAAACGCACCTGTTATTGTCGCACTAAATGTTAGTATAGTCTACTGTTAAAGTTTACTGCCGGCGTAGCTGAATGGCAATCGTCGACGACAGACGCCGACAAAAATGCAGTCTGGTGCAATACGCAAGAGCGATAAAGATATATACTTAGCTACGAAATAGATATTATCGTGAGCGTTTATGCATTTGGGCACGTACCCTGATAACCATAATGTTTTTTTTAATTACCTACATCTCGCCGCAGTATAATAATACTACGAAAGCGTTTCCCTGCTAGAATTAAAGACTGAATGCATAACCTACTGACTATTCAGACAGCGGCGAATACTAAAAAAATAACTTTGAATTTGTTGCCAAAGTATTAGATAGTTTTTAAGCAAATATTGTTTCTTTGTTACAAAACTGGATATAAAATATTAGTCTTGTTCTTTTTTGTTGCTAAGATAGCTTAGATAAATAATACACTGCATTAAACTAATGTAGCTATTCTATGCCATATTAAGTACGTTTTGATACATTTTTCCAGTTTTTAATTGTAAACTTAGCACAACATTTGTACCATTTCGGTTACAATTACGCCCCGACTTTGTATTAAAATCATCTAAGACCGTCATTTACGACCCTATCAAATCATGGGTGTAAAGGACGTTATAACATTTTGACGTGTCCTTTACAACCATCTATCTTCTAAATCGTTTAGTTTATCACTACGGTTGCTACACTAGGTTAAAGATACTCGTAATCTGCATATTTTTCTTATACACGTCACAAAATATAGGTCAAAAAAACAAAAAAAAGTGGTTTATCTTTGTCTTGGAAACCTGCATTATATGTATCCATACATACAATACATTCACGACAATTGAACCTAAAGCTTCAAGATATCGATTACAGTTGCGGATAAAATATTTTTAGTGCTGGTCGTAAAGGACGAAGAACAAAAAAACTTGTCCTTTACGCCCAACTTTATCACACTACTATAGAAAGTGATCCTTAGAAAGTAAGGGCTTAAAGGGCAACAATATATATCAAGGTGACTTACGACTATATTTTTATTTGTAGATTTCCTTTACGACACAAATAATAATTTATAATGAATGACTTGATATTTACGCCCCTTCAGAAAAGCTATTTTTGCAAGTCCATAGTAGAAAATCTTGGTCGTAAAGGCAACTTTTTAAGAGATATCGAAATTTTAACTACACAGATCGATAGCGCTTGAAATTCTGAACAAAACTGTATATATAACTCATTTTCGCCAAAATGTCCTTTACGCCAATTGAACCCAGAGGTATCGATATGTATAAGTCCCCAGGCACCAGAGGACTTGGTCACTTTTTCTTTCATATGTGTAATTTATTTCGGTTTTAATAAATAAATTTGTAGTCATCATCACTTATGATAGTATTTAACAGACTGTGTGGTGCTTAAAAAATTGAGGTACGATTCTTAGTATGAAGTATATAAATCCTATGTAAATAATCCTTGGGACAAGTTTCTGATGGGTCGGCAACGCGCATGTGACACCCCTTGAGATGCAGGCGTCCATAGGTTACGGTGACCGCTTTCCATCAGGCGGACCGTATACCAGTTTGCCACCGACGTGGCATAAAAATGTCCCACGTCTCTTTCTAATTGTATTAATGACATGTGGTCCATGTGAGATAATATCGCGCCAATTCATGTGCAAGCCCTGCAGGTCCAATTATCAGCATAGCGTTCATAAAGAAAGAATACGTAGACCTTTCTAACATATCGTCACTACTTTGAAAAAAATATCGTATCTCATGCTTCTCCTCAAAGTTAAAACGCAGTAAGTCTATATGGCAATATGCATTCCATACATACTACAATTTTCTTTTCATTGACAGACAAGTCTTAACATACAAGTTTTTTTCAAAGTAGTGACGATATTTACCTCCTAAAAAGCTACCTAGGGTATAAGCAAGCACATTTTAAAGTAGCCAACCTTAAAGGAAGCATTTACCGCTTGCCTTGCCGTTCCCTGTATTTAATAATGTCCACTCTTTATGCACGGGTCGCGATAAGACACAAATTCCTCCTTACATTTGTATGCAAAAAGTGGAGGGGCCATCTATTCCGGGATTAGATCTCAGGCAGAGATTTACCTCGTTAATTCAGATTCTATACTGAATTTAAAAATTTATTAAGAATATCTTGTATTTTTAACTGCATTATGTAAAGTTTGGCATTATATTAGTTGGAAAATGTATGTGAGTTAACTTTAGAAGACAACTTAAACTTACAGGCACAGGCTCATTTGCAGATACATTGATATTGGAATTACCACTGAGTTTAAACAAAACAATATACGAGTACGATCATTGGTGTTTTTATGTCGTCTGTGGGATATGGGTTCAATTATGGTGTCGGTAATGGACTATCAACCTGTAACTGCAATACCACAATTTTCATTTTTTTTTCAACCGCATAATCTGCTCTCTTGGGAAAACGGGCATACGTTTGTTAGGGTAAACTCGCCTCATTCGGTGACATGCCTAATTCGGTGAAACAACCAAAAATCGTCTTTCGGAACAGTGCTTCAAAGCTTGTATCACCGAATTAGGCGTGTCACCGAATGAGGCTAGTTTACCCTATATGTATAATATAGGTACCCGATTTAAAATGAGTGTGTGGCAAATGCATTATCTGATGTGACGCTGGATCTCTCGCATAAAATTCGCGATTTTATCACAGGCTTACGATAACTTATTCGACAGCAAAGACAAACATCACCTGCTAGGAAGAATTTCCCCATTACCCAAGCTAGCGATTGCAGGATGAAGTGAAATTTCATTGGAAATTAATCGGAACGACCAAAACTTGTGCCTCGTGCGATTCGGCGCCGCGGCCTCAGGTTTTTAATTAAAGCCTTACCTGGCTGGCTGGCAGGCCTGGCAGGCTGGGTTTACATATAAATTATAGTATAGAAGTTTCTGTAGAAAACCATCTGCAGCGCCTGATTAAATATCACTGCGTTTCGTTACTAATTTTTGATATCTTAAAGAATTTTGTAATTAGTACCGTCGGCATAAAACAAAATATCTATATCATCCTTGTATTTTTCGGTTTTTAAAAAAAGTGTAAACAAACCGGAGCCTTGGTACCCGTAAATCGATTACGATCTAATTGTATGTAATGTAATGAGACATTTTTTTTAAACTATTATCAGTGGCAGTAAAAATGCTGTATTTATTGTATTGAGCGAACCATTATTTATACAATGGATCACACAGCAGCTGTTAAAATTCTTATATTTAGCTCAAATTTATTTGCTGCGAATATGTTCATAAAGTGAACACTGGGTACTAACTGTATATTTAGATAATTCAGTGTGTGGTTACTTACTTACTCTTCTAATAGGCAATTTAGGCTGGATACCTGTACTAAGGTTAACACGATGATGAAAAAATGTTCGTACAACGTCAGATATTAAATGCTACCTACTTATTTATTGGTACAGTTATACCTTCACTCATTCCTCTTATTACAGTGCAAAAGTACGAGTGTAAAAATAAATCACTTGTCAATTTTACAAACTTTTTAATAATATACTCTGATACCAGGGTACCTAACGTCACAATCGCTTACGCTTGAAAAGCGCATCGTAGCTAGCTCTCCCTATCGCTCTTATGCCTCTTATAGCTCTTATGGCTCGCCTCGCGACAGAGGCAAACTGCGTTTTGTTCGCCACTTAGCGTCAACGATTGTCAATTACCTACTTAGGCTAGGTCGGTAGATATTGCGCTAAAACATTGATAAATTGATAATATCAACAATGCTTTAAAACTTTTACTCCGAAAACAGATGAAAAAGCTCCTAATTTAGTACTGCAATTTTCTTCCGTCTAATAGTTCAGTTCAGATGCTAGGGTTTTTATATTTTTTGGTTCTTTGGCTGGATGCCCAACTTTATTATGAATGCTGCGTCTCGGACTCAATTAGAACTTTAAACAGAAAAGCAAATACAATGTCGGAGTTAGTCGCTAAGCTTCGTTATGTTTTTAAATTACATTATTTATATTTTGTCATAGTGAAACATATTTTACTGTATGGACGGAATTCCTAATGTGTTACTGTAGCTGTAGTTATGTTGTAGTTAACTCATAACTAATTTTTTTTGTATAGAAACTAAAATTGCAAAAGACAGTTAATCGCGTATAAGTTTTAAACTTACCTCCGATGTTTCAAGGACGGCATTGTCCCATGGAAGGAGAAGGAGGTTAGTTTAAAAACTTAGTTATAAGCGATTAAAGCCCGTTTACAATTTTAACTACAAGTCACTATAATTGATAATGTAAAACTTGTAAATTAATATCTGGGCAACCGAGCTTCGCTCGGTTCTGTTTCGTATCCTTGACATGTGTCGCCATCTAGTTCAAAAATGAATAGTACCTACATCGAGCGAAAGAATTCTCAGCCTTAACAACACAACTACTGCACACGAGATGGCGCGCATTTCGCCACAAAAACTCAAATAGTGTATTTTCTATTCGTTTTAGCCTTGACCTGTGTCGCCATCTAGTGTTTGCAATAAATAGTACTTACATCGACCGAAAGAATTCTGTCTTAACAGTACAACTACTGCACAGGAGATGGCGCGCGAAGAAAAACGCATGAAAACTCGAAAATTCGCGTTTTCCGGGACCTAAGTATAAGTTAGACCGATTTTTCACCCCCAAAAACCCCCACATAACAAATTTCTGCGAAATCGTTAGAGCGGTTTCCGAGATCGTCAGTGTAAATAAATATATATATAAATAAATAAATAAATATACAATAATTGCTCGTTTAAAAGTATAAGATTTCGAATTGAGTTCCCCCAGTTAGATTCGTCCCCTGTATTAGCGGCTGTAGCTGAATGGAATTTCTGCGACGCGAAACGACATCGAAACGCCGCAGAAAGGTAGTCTGGCTCTGTCGCGCCAATACGCAAGAGCGATAGAGACAGATAGCTACGAAAGAGATATTATCGTAAGCGTTTGTGCATTCGGCTACGCACACTGGTTAGTACATAATGAGTATTGTCGCTAAATAAGGAATTAGATCAAATTGAATTTTGAAACCGAATATTAAAGCAACATTTTGTCGCCATAGTGCAGCACTGTCCCTCATAGTTATAGAATAACTTACATATTATGCCTTCAACCGATTTTTTTTACTATGTTACAAGAGTAATCGATGCAAGAGCATCAAGGTGGTTTTCCACAGGTGACCTACCGCGAACCACATTCGACTCATTCCTTCCCTGTTACACGTACGGGCGACAAAGGGGCCGACATCAGACACCACTCAGACATAGTTCGCGATAGGCCCTTTTTATGTGGCAAAGGGCGCCTGTACAAAATTTTACGTCATCATCATCATGTTAACCCTTTATCGCCCACTGCTGAGCATAGGCCTCTCTTCTAGTACGCCATGTATCCCGGTCCTGAGCTAGTCTCATCCAGTTGTGATCTTGCGGATGTCGTCCACCCAACGAGCTAACGGATGCCAAGCGCTTCTTACATCTGTAAGCGGCCACCATTCCGTTAACATTTTAGTCCACCTACCATCACTCTGCCTAGCAACATGTCCCGCCCAACTCCATTTTAGTTTGGTAATGACGAAACCAACGTCTTGCACCTTGGTGCGACGACGGATCTCGACATTCCTTACCCGATCTCTCCGTAAAATATAAATTTTACGTAATATCCCCTATTAGTAAAACATTTTAGGTAAGGTTCTGATATAGATAGTCCAACATAGATCCAACCTCTGTTCTAAATTTCACAAAACATTAAGCTCCGGATTCCAATTTTCGTGAGCTGACAAATGCGGGTGCATTAGGAAAACATCAAAGTTTGCCGATCACGGCGCCCGCGTAATGACGCGCGATTTAATAAAGTGATCGTCCGACGACATTTTTAAACTTTTAATGGAACCAGGCTTTTTTAGCGCCAAGCCGTCAGTCATTTTAATGCATCTTTGGGTTTAAGGTGATAGTAGATTGTTTTTATTATTTACTGAAGGAGATATAAATAGCTTTTTCATCACATTTGCTGTTTAAAGGTATCATTGTGCATTGCGGTTACGTGTACTGAAGCATAATGTACTATTTTATTCCCAAGGGAATAATGGATTTAGTTTTAAAAATTAATACAATCCGTTCAATACTTCAGGCAAAGGATGTTTCAATCTGCCAAGGATTTTTATTGCACAACCAAAATTTGACTATTAAGCTATAAAAGATATAGTTGTGTCTATTATTCACTCCTGCCTGCGGCAGTCGTGCAACAACACGCGTCTTTAATGTCCCGCTTACCTCCCTTGTTGCACAATGTAATTACTATTGGATCCCTTTTACAAAATGTGTATCATTGTAATCTAATACTTAATTCTAAACGCGAAGTAACTGGGTCGAGATAGAGGGAGACATATTTTGATAGCCAGTGACCAATGATGTGTAGCTTTTCGTACAAATATCAATATAATTTTTTTTTCTATTCGTCGACTATTATCTGTGTTTTAAAGCTTCATAGACAATGTAACCTCTTCTCAGTGAAGTATAGTCAATACGAGCCCAAACGATTGTGACGTTGGCTAGGTACCCCGTAGTATTTTTAAATTATAATTATATAGAAATAACCAGTTTGCTAAACCTTGTTTAAGTCAATTAATTAATAATGTTGTAATTTGTCCGTGGCTATACCGAAAATTTGTCATTATCAATATCGTATTTTTATTCCAGATCATTGAAGCGAGATGCGACCGCATGATTCAATTTCGACCAAAATGTTTCATTCCCCACAACGGTAACAGCCGACACACATCTGTTTTATTATTTATTTATTTATTTATTATACTCAGAATTACAAAACATAACTTAAATACAATGCTCCACAAAACTACAATTAGTTTGACTGTGGAGTCGTTTCAGTCTCTTTTATACAGTTTTCTTATTAAATATAGTTAAATATACAAATTAATATATATAACTTCTAAATGTGTTATGTACTTAGTTTGAAGTAGGCAGGATCGCTTATTATAGAGTATCCAAGAGATGTTTTTTTAAGAGCCTTTTAAAAGTACTTTTTTTGGATTCCAGTACTATATCCCCGGGCAAAGAGTTCAAGAGATAAGGTATTCGTTTTTGAAGCGTTCTGTCGCCATAATAATTTGACACTCTGGGTACTACATATTTGCCCGCGGATATCGTCCTGGTGTTGTGGCTATGGTTGACTAGTTCAAGATGGTCCTGTCTGCCATGGTTTTTCAAGGCCAACATATATTTAAGTTTGGATGATATGGGTAGAATTTTACATATTTTAAATAATTGTTTGTAGTCTTTATTGCAACTATTTTTAACTTTTTTTTTACTGACTAGTAATTTTAAAAAACGGGTTTGTAAATTTTCTAGCTTATCTATATTAGTTTTAAAAGTGAGGCCATAGCAGTCAAGACCATAGCTGATAATAGAGTCTATTAGAGAATTGTATATACATTTTAGCGTGCGGATGGGAACTTTAAAACTTAGATGATAGAATTTACTTAATAGAATCCTAAGCTTACTACATATAAAGTCTACATGGCTGGTCCAGGAGAAGTGTTGATCTATTTTCATGCCAAGATACATAACACTTTTAACTGTTTCTATGGGCTGACAGTTGCAATTTACTAAGTTATTATTATTAATATGTAAGCAATGAAAACTGTAAGTGAAAATGGATGGAGTGACATTAGTAGGTACCAGGTAGGGAGAATGGATTATCATAAGTTTGGTCGGTGCCGGAGCGCAGCGCGCACAGGTTTTCAGCGTTCAGAACAATTCCATTATCATGTGACCACTTGACTACGGCATCAACATCCTCCTGAACCATCCGACATGTTTCATTAAACGTATCGCCCGAAAGATGCAAAGACAAAATGATGCAGTCAAACGGAAAATATTCGGTCAAAGATGGAAGTTGAACTGTGAAACCTTAGCTTCGTCGTGTCCTTTTTCTGTTTGATCTTTAGGAAGGGCAGATGTCGTTCCGTTTCTCTATATAAGAGACTGGTTGTATGTACGTTCATGAAGATTATAGCCTAACCTACATGAACTGTGTTTTTTTTTCATGATATGAATAGGCAGCAAACAAGCGGTGCCTATATAAAGGCATTTTACCCTTACTTGCATGATTTTTTTTTCTTTATTAACAATTCATAGATATAATTATGATACCTGGTAGTAAGCTGAGCACTGGAGTTTTTTTTCATATGAAATAGTCAATTAAAAGTGAGCGTCAGAATGACGGATGTACATCAAGCAATCCGGTGTGGTATACGTCAGGAGTTAGTGCTAGCAATGTGCCAAATGTGCGCCAACATTCGAGCAATGTGCTCTTTGAACTCCAGAGATATTTAAGAAATTAATGACACCCGCCATTCTGACGTCAGGTTAAAAACTTTAAATTGTTTATTTCAAATTATTAATGTTACAGTTTCTTAAATCCAGTAATAATCTTTAAAATCTATGATTGTAGTAACTAGGTAATACATACTATATTAATTATTATAATTAATCTATATCAGTGCTTCTTCATCGTTATTTTTTAGCATAATTTTTATGATATGTTTTATTTGAATAGGCTTCTTATCTATTACTACTTGATTAGGAAAGCTGTTTAAAGAATTTGGTAGATATGAAGTCCAGACTCTATTGCCATATACGTTGTTTGTTTTTGGGACTTTAAAGTGAGGTTCATTTGGCAAATGGCGGAGATTGGTCGGTCTACTGTATCTAGCTAATACGTCTTTATATTCTAAGATCACAGCCAGTTTTACTTTGTTAAATATACTTAGTACTCTACAATGTTGAAATAGTCTATTATAATTGTGCTTATATTTATGTTTTATTTTTAGCGGAACTATTGTTTTTAAAATTCTTATTTGTAAATTGTAAATTCTGTGTAGATAAGTATTGTATGTTCGTCGGTAGCTGGATACCCCGTAGTTGATTATAGAGTCTGCAAGGGCCATATAGAGCAAGCGGAGAGTAGCGTACGGCATTTTATGTTTGAGTATACTTAAGTTGCTGAGGATTCCTCTAAGTCTGTTGCAAATCTGGTCAATATGTGGTCCCCAGTTGAATTTACTGTCAATTTTTAGGCCAATGTAGGTATGGGTATCAACTACTTCTAACGAATCACATTGACATTGTAATGGACGAGAGTGCATGCAAGAATGTTCGTGAGCTATTATTCTAGGAGTGGATGTAATCTTAATATATGGTGAGTGAACATACATAATTTTGGTTTTTATAGTTCAGGGATAGTCTTACGTCGTGTGCCCATTTACACAGCTTATCAAATTCAATTTGCATTTGATACTCTGCAATCTTTATATTAGTATTGGCTGTGATTAGGCAAGTGTCATCCGCAAATTGGTATACAGAGGCATCCTGAAATATGTTATTCATGTAATTTACATATACTAAATTACATTACATATACCAAATGTGCGCCAAAATTCGAGCAATGTGCTCTTTGAACTCCAGAGATATTTAAGAAATTAATGACACCCGCCATTCTGACGTCAGGTTGGCGAGTGCACTTCCAGTTCTAGCTAATGGCTACTTACTCAAGGGTGAAAGTACTGCCTAAGGTTAGTGCTCGCAATGTGCTTCCACATGTATGAAACACACACTAATTCAGAGAGCCGTTGAAGAGTAATATGGGATTGAATAAATATATCTATAACGCCTGCTGAAATAAAATAGCAATGTTCATTGCCTGCAATGCAGCATTAACATGCAGGCACTTTTCACAAAAAGTGATACTTATAGATATATTTATTCAATCCCATATTAATCTTCAACGGCTTTCTGAATTAGTTTGTGTTTCATACATGTGGAAGCACATTGCGATCACTAACCTTAGGCAGTACTTTCACCCTTGAGTAGGCAGCCATTAGCTAGAACTGGAAGTGCACCCGCCAACCTGACGTCAGAATGGCGGGTGTCATTAATTTCTTAAATATCTCTGGAGTTCCAAGAGCACATTGCTCGAATTTTGGCGCACATTTGGCACATTGCTAGCACTAACTCCTGACGTATACCACGCCAGGATTGCTTGATGTACTACACCCGCCATTCTGACGCTCACAATTAAGTGAAGGTTTTTTTCCTAGCATATTGAAAAACTCGACAATTGCTTATTTAATCATCTATTTTTTTCTAATCTACTATTTCTCAATGTTTATGGTGTTTGATAACTGACATTGATAATAAAATTATACATAATTCGCTAAAACACCATTTAAAAAACTCATGAAAAAAATATCAATCTTCGGAAGTAAAATGTCAGCAATTTAGGCAAATTACTGCCGCGTTGTTTTCAAACAGGTGTAACTTCCTTTTGATAAGCGACAGCTATCATACGAAGAATAAACATGAAAATAATTATATTAAATTTCTTAAATAACTACACTTAAAAATTTCATAATAAATCGGCAAAACTACCGTTAATTTATATGACAATGTTGTGCTGGAAATTTCTATCACCATGCAAAAAAGGGTTGAATAGGGACACGACTTGTACATTGTAAAAGATTACTGGCGCTGTTTAACATTTTTCAGTACAGATGGTGTTTTTTTTCGCACCAGTGCGGGAAGTGGTTCATTTTATGCCAGGTCGAAACTTCGGAGGCTCATCTGTACTGAAAAACGTCGTACGATACACGTGCGAAAACGAAATTCGTAACTCGTGTCGATTTAAAACACTCCCTTTGGTCGTGTTTTAATTTATCGCCACTCGTTTCGAACATCCTTTTTTACGCACTTGTATCGTAATGTACTATTTTTACTTTTGTGACGTATGGTCCATAATACTCGCAAATCAATCGCTAATAGCAAAAAATATAATCTGAGCCCAGTATTACCGAAAAACTTAGCGTAACTGCGTGTATGAAACAATATAAGAAACTTTTCGTCCAACTACTTATTTCACGCTTATCCTGGGTTTCGATTAGAACTTTTGGATACAGTTAAGTAGAGTGTAACCGTCTTTACCAATAGTTCTAATAATAGGCGAAACTTTTCTTAGTGATAATAGTTATTAAATCAGTTGTGGGAGTTGTAGTAATAATGGATAATTAATAAGATAAACGTACCGTTATTAGAAAACAGTGAGAGCAAATAAAATGCAATTTTTTGCCGTACCTATTATCTTGCTGTGTTAATTTATAAATAGAAACTAGCTTTTGCCCTCGGCTTCGCTCGCGTTAAATTCGAAAATTGCGGAATGCTTCATACAAACTTCCACCCCCAATTTTATGGAAGTGGGGGGGTTAGAACGAGACAAAAAGTAGCCTATGTCACTTTCCATCCCTTCAACTATCTCCACTTAAAAAATCTCGTCAATTCGTGACTCCATTTTGCCGTGAAAGACGGACAAACAGACACACACACTTTCCCATTTATAATATTAGTGTGGATTATGAATTTGCAAACAACTTATTCCAAGAAAATCATTTAGTAAGAATTATACAATATTGATCTTCTTTATAAACTCTAAGCAATTTATTTGAACGAGCGCGAAAAGTTATAGAAACTCTCTACTTATTCATTTTACAGTTGGCTTTTTTCTTCTTAATATATGATTACATTTCTTATCCGATAATCATTAAATTATTATTATTTTAATAAAGGGGACGTTGAACATAAATTCTAGCGGCAGCCGATTGAACTAATTTCTGACTACATAACATAGTCTACAAAATGAGGGTAGCACCCAACACTGAAAGCGAGGGATATACAAATATCCGTCGACTTGTGTCGGTGAGGATTCAATTGAAGTCGAGATGTTTCGCACGTCGTTGTAGGTAAGTACTTGAGATCTCGCAACATATACAGATGAAAGAATTTCCTTCATATGTTTACGGAATCGTACGAACGGGTCGTGCTACTTCAGTCAGTCTCAGTACAAGACGCACTAATACTGACACTATCTTAACTAGCGTGATAAATACGAACGTTTCCGGGAAAATACGAAGGAAAAACTTTTCGCACTACTTCTGTAAGTAGCGTGGTGTTGCCAAGGTGCGTAGCCAAAGTATCAAACGTTACGTTCCGTATAGTACGAAACGTCACTGTTGCACTAAGACAGAAGAGTAGTAGAATAATTTACTTCTGTTGTAACAAAATCTAATTTAGTGCAGGCATTGACTGTCTACTTGGCCAGACACCCAGACATGCTGAGCGACGAAGTCTGACTGAGAACAGTCTCGGCCCACTTAACGCCAAGACTCCAAAATTATATGTATTCTTAGTGGGTTAAAATTTTCATTTTGAAATTATGTCGTGTTCATAATCAGGTTCATTGATAACAAATACAATAAGATAACTATTATGTCCCCGAAGTTTCACAAGTAGCAAACTGAAAAGAGTGAACAATTTTTCTTAATAAATATTTTCAAAATAGTAAAAGCTCGTTGGTATTTTATTCAAAAGAACGTAGCAATAATCACTATGGGGCTAAACGAGGTTTTATTTTGAGCTCACGAAGACATTAATTAAATGATAGGTACTTTATGGAACTTTAATTCCTTGTACAGTCGAGTGCATAACTATGTGTACATTTTTTGACCATACTGCTAATACGATTTATGGTGAAGAAATTTACACATATTTATGAACCCGACATTACCTTTACCAATTTATAATTATGTTAGCCAGAAATCTTTCTTTAATATAATATCATTTTGAAGTATTAATTGCATGGTATGGCAATGACAACTTCAAAGAGATACATATCGATCGACATAAATAAACAATTGAATATCCAAGTAACAAAGACAGTTAATCGCGCGATTTATCATTTTAATCGCAGACGCAAATTATAACGGCCCCGTCTACCATTAGGGCAACGAAGTCGTGTTTACTTTCTCGGTCACGCAAACATGAGCCTTACAACTTTTAATAATACGCGTGTTTAAATAACCTGTAATTTTAGTAAATCGGTGCACGCGGGCATTGTGTGGGTTGTATCAAATCAATCTACTCGTGACTCTGCGTAATATGATTTTTATTGAAAAATAGTAGGTCCTAGTAATGCAATAATGAGTATAATGACCTGTAATCAAAATTGCCTACCTAAATTTAATTTTATTGTAGTTTATTACACAAAGATATTACCCACACTTAAATAAAATTACTTTCTAACAGTTTCAAATGCAACACGGGCTTGACATTGTATCAATGCAGCAGTATTACTATGTCTTCAATTTGATGTACCGCGACGTTGCAACATAAACCCCGATCACTGGTAATGGATAGACTTTCGAAACGTATGTCCTGGCCCCGTAGCCGAATGGCATTTCTACGACGCGAAACGAAAACGAAACGCCGCGAAAGGTAGTCTGGCTCTGTCGCGCCAATACGCACGAGCGATAGAGATAGATATCTACCAGCGTTTCGTTACGTGAGCGTTTGTGCCATTCGGCTACGCACGCAGCACTGCAGTTGACTACTTGACAGTTTCTTGAAAATAATGTCAGTACGAACCGAAGAACAGGTGAATAGACCGTGTGAGAGATGATACGAGTGCAACAGAATGATGAGACGACGCGGACGTCCGATAGAGAGATAGAGAATAAAAAGAAATGCTTCGCCGACTCTAAGTAAATGGGATAAGGGCAAGCAAATGATGATGAATATCAGTAGATTTTAATTTTCCTGAGGATCCAATATTTTTATCAGAAATGCAATATTTTTCCATGCACCACTAAAATCAGAAATAAGTTTCAAAGTTTAATAATATCTTTACCTACACTTTTGTTTAATGAAAGGCCCATCAAATTTTGAATGTGTTGGTATCATTTAGTTTGGGTTTGTTATTCAGTTTTATTAAAATAGAGACTTACGGATATGCTACAGAACGATAAGATTCGTATACTATTTACTGTAACTGTGTCTATTTAGTTAAACACATACAAATTCTGAAGATAGCACATTGATACTGCAATTTAAAGTATAGTGTGCACAAAAGTGCATATATAATCTAAACTATGTAATAGATACTACAAGTGTTCAATCAGCCATAAAAAATGTAAGAGTGCGAGGTTTCTACGTGCTACGAGGCTACGAATATATTGCTACGCCGTAGCTCATACGGCGATGTTGCGAAACTAAAAGCAGCATAAATACATAAACACGTACCTACGTAAACTCGCGCCTGTATTCTCAAAAGGGGTAAGCAGAACACGTGAAACTTGTCAAATTCCAGTGCCATATTTTACAATTAAGGGGTTGAAGATTAGTGAATTTGTGATATTACAGGGACACGTTGCTGCTGACCCATCGCCAACAATAACATTAGACCCACATCCCGCAATCGACTTCTACGACACCTACGGGGGGAAAACGCGTGGTGAAATTCTTAACTCGTTACCATACGGGGGCCTAAATGCAGCTTACGAGTAAGCTAAGCAAATCATCAGCTGAACTTCGCTACATTTGTGAACTCCTTTTAAAATATCATAAACATCTAAAATTAGCTCCGAATACAATATGGATGGACTTTAAAAAAAAGTAGTGCTAAAATTTGACGTATATTACACGTAGAAAAGGCTGAGGAAAACTTTCACGTTAAGTCAGCCGAACCGATTAATTGGATTAATAGAGCAAATTTTCCAATCCCTGTAAAATCAGATTATCCGTTTGACCAATCAAACTTTTGGGTTCGAAGCGTCCGAGCTTAGTCGTACTAACGAAGGCTCTAAATCAGATTTACCTAATTATGCAGAAAAAACACTGGCGAGCCCAAGGAAAATACTCTCGTGAACCAGGTGTTAGCAAAACCAGGGTAAAGAATGAATGTAAACAGAGGCCCCAAATTAAGCGTGGCGAAATGCAAAAAGTTGAATAAACAAAACGTTGATTTATTGAAACAGTCAAAAGGTCAAATTAGCATATGAATATTCAGAAATGAATATATTTAATACTGACCTCACAACGTCCTACAAAGTAATTAAGTCACTCATGTAAGGTGTCATCACCTCAGACAACACTTGAAAATATCACTCTCACTTAACGTAAATATCGCGGGACGAAGGTGCGAGCGCAAGCGACGTGCGTCTTCCTCGACAGGTCGCGGCAAACTGAGCTCCGACTTCAGCTAATGTTCCAAGTTTGAAAACCGTTCGGCAGTTTCCGCTGAAGATCGGGTGCAGCGTTATTCTGTATTTTGGTGTTGCAACTCAAGTATTTGCAGGACCGGCGATGGGTGAAAGCACTCGTAAATCTGAAGAGAATCGTTCTTCATTCCACTGGCAGGGAATAAATAAGACTCGTGCAACCGTCTTAAAATACGTAGCTACATGTAAAACGGTAGCTAAGCAATATCTCCTGAAACCTCGTATCATGTAGAAAAGTTCAATTGAAATTGAACTGTAAGGCCCTTTAAGCTCAGTATAATTCTGGCTTTGTTGGTATTGCAAACGACGAACTCATCTATTATAAATGTTATCTCGATTTAGCTACAAGTAGAGATCGCAGAGAGTCCTGACAAGTATCCAATTTTGTTTAGACTATCTCATATCGGTTACTTACACGTAGGTACTTACAACTATAAAATAAGAGAAGTCAGTGGCGGATGTCTAACCATATTACGTATTGTATGTAGATTAGTTTCGATATTATGAAAACAAAAATGACAAAACTCGTCTGAAAAAAAGCCGTTACACTATTATCATATTTGGTCTGTTAAAAGCGATTTCGCCGCGAGAACGCAACGAAGTCGCTAGGAAATATATGTTGTGTCCTTTAGTAAATGTTTTCTATAAATAATAATAACTATACTACAGTGCAAGTTCGATTTGGCCTTCTTGGAGTCAGACGTCTCTGAGCACTTCAGTGTACATATAAGTAACCTCCAGAACGGACACAGTGATTTCTCGTGCGCGTTTCCATTTTCTCAACTAATAAACATCATAGAATTTTTACGAGTACCTAAAATAGAATGAATACCAAAACACCTTTGATTTCAGCATGCATAAATGACACCTCCGCAATACAATCAATCAATCAATCAATCAATCAAAACATTTATTCGTAATAAACTACACATTATGCATAAAATGGCTAAGAACTACAAAAGTATAAGGGATGGACAAGTTTATCACGAAATGGTCCCGTCTCAGCATAATGCCGACCCGGAGGACAGCGCTGATCTTCCGACGAGACCATTTGCGAGACACGAACGCAGCCGCGCGGTACGGCCCTACCGTAAGTTGAACGCGTCCTTACTGAAGGCGCCATTTTGTCTATTGTCTATTCTAGAGGTATAAATTGACATTTGCACAGACTAATAAGTTTGCATTACTTACAATATGGCCATATCGCACAGCACAACAATAATAAATTATTACATTACGCTATGGCATAAATAGTTCAACTATAAATATTGGTGTTAAACAAGTGATTAAAAAACAGTACAATAAAATTTGGTATTAGAAAATATATGGTTTGTAAACAACACAACGTACCATGGAGACTTTATATGTACTTTTATAAATATGTACCTTGTGAAAGTTTAAGTAAAAAAATTAAGTGGTGATCATATCGAGTTTAAAATAATGCACACTACGGAAGGTATAAAGAGAACAAAACACAGCTTTGAAGACAATTACAGGATAGAAACATAACCTCAAATGTGGCACAGAAGACACAAACTAATCACAACTATGATAGCACACGAACATTTACATTACATTTGATAGTGAGGAAAGGACAGAAAAACAGGTATGCACTATTTAATATGTTAACATTTAACAGAAATCAGACATCACGCATAACCTATACACATAATCAGATTTACGAGTGCTTTCACCCATCGCCGGTCCTGCCCCGCACAGCTAAACTGTGGAATGAATTGTCGCCTGCGGTATTTCCGGACCGATACGACCTTCAAATCTTCAAGAAAAGAGCGTACACCCATCTTAAAGGCCGGCAACGCACCTCCAACACCTCTGGTGTTTCGGGTGTCCATGGGCGGCGGTGATCGCTTACCATCAGGCGACCTGTCTGCTCGTTTGCCTCCTATCCCATAAAAAAAAAAAAAATAACCTATGGGACAATACGCATAACCTATGGGCTGTATGGCAGAGG
The DNA here is from genome assembly GCF_023078275.1 of Leguminivora glycinivorella. Classification (NCBI taxonomy): domain Eukaryota; kingdom Metazoa; phylum Arthropoda; class Insecta; order Lepidoptera; family Tortricidae; genus Leguminivora; species Leguminivora glycinivorella. The sequence goes on from NC_062973.1 coordinate 18,473,391, forward strand.
AGACTAACCTAGCGAAACGAAATATCCCCATTTCGACATTATTGTCAAATTCAAATTCAAACGAATATTTGTAAACATAGCTGACAATGTTGGTACAAAATTCTGTCAGAGCGCTATGCAAAGTACAATTTTGAAATTGGGTATACACAATATACACATATCAATTACATTAAATTTCTATATGCCAATTATTCCAATTACATTAAATGTCAAATGTTTAAAGGGTTGACACAACTCTCGCTTACTTGCACATATAATATAATTATTATTAATTATTTTTCTACTCCCGTATTGTTATTCGTGAGTTACAAGGTCGTGCATAGAACTTTAAAACCCTATATAAAAGATGTCAGGACAAGTCTATCTAGTCTATACCCTGAAAACATTTAGTAGCAGTAGCACGATATAGCTGTTACAGTTCAGTAAATACATTGCTACCAACTTAACAAACCAATTCGCAGAGTCGAGACTCCTTCGTTTTCTGCTGCGTTCATTGGCGACGCGTCGAATCGCATTCAAATGTATGAGAACTCGATTCAACTCGGCTCGATTCGTCTTAATGGCCAGGCTTCAAAGAACCATACCATAGACAGTTTTATTTTCATGTTTGCACTCAAACTGCATATTCAAAATGGTAGGCGGTCCACTAGATAACTAAGATGACTGAAAGTAGGTATTTGTTGATTTATAATTTTCTTTCAAAATAAGTGCTTGGTCGTAGAAAAAGTATTGTATGCAACGGTGTTTAACTGAGTCAAAAAATGCTCGTGGCGTCTTTATTAACAATTTTCGGCTTCGCCTCAAATTGTTACCCACGCCACTCGCCTTTTTTGACCTCTTTTAACCACCAGTTGCATAAAATACTATTTTATCATACTTGAATAGTAAGTATGTTATTGCGGTGTAGCGGGAGTTGTAAAAAAAGCTTTCTCTCTATGGAGTTATAAAATATCTAAATACGAAAATAACTTTTTCAGTACAGATGTTGTTTTTTTTACGCACTAGTGCGAGAAGTGGTTCATTATATGTTAGGTCGAAACTTCAGAGGCTCATCTGTACTGAAAAACGTCGTACGATACACGTGCGAAAAGGAAATTCGTAACTCGTGTCGATTTAAAACACTCCCTTCGGTCGTGTTTTAATTTATCGCCACTCGTTTCGAACTTCCTTTTTTACGCACTTGTATTGTAATGTACTATTTTTTCATAATTTTTATTAAAGTGTAATTGGGTGAATCAACTTTTTCTTGCTTTGTGCAAGAATTGCCCATACTTATTATTAGCTCTACTTTTGTGAGTTTTAACCTGGCCATCGTGAATAAAGATCCTTATTTTTATTTTACATTAAGGGAATAATAAAAAAAAAAATTTACAATTAAATGTATATGTGACCCAGTGGAAGAGACACTTTTTTCATACAAAAGTGAGGGACAGCTATGTCCACTGGGTCACTGCTCGAAATAAAGTAATAAAATAGCAAATCCTATAAAAACATGATGTATTGCATAGCTTGTATATCTGTTTTTAATATAATAAGTATAAACTAATTACACTAAATACAAATTAAATTTTCTGACCACATGTAGTCGAAGTATGCGTAATTTTGCTGGCAAAGAAAAGTTGATTCACCCAATTAGCAGTAATTAACATTCTGCTCTCACGGAACTTTTGTTATAAAAATTCTTACATAAAATCGATATTTTTGAGCGAAATAATGACTAACTGATTATGTCAATATCATTGTAATATCGGTTAGTACTGACAACAATAGACAGTGGAAACACTCCAGCTAGTATTTTCAAAGAAAACTGAATTTAATATCCGAGTAGCTTGTTGCGGCGCTTGAAATAACACGCGTCTACAATTCCGACGCAGTAAAGTATTTCAGTATTTCACTTAATTTTGCGTAGGTGTCTGCCCTGCCGTGTCACAAATAGCTATGGAAATCAATTTAAAATAATTGTACAATCTACTTAATGGAAACCTTATCTACAAATAACAGTTCTAGAACACCATCTTCATCCTCGGTAACACTAACTAATTCCTCAACCAGTAACAAATACGTCTAGATTCAAGTAACTAATAAATATCTGAAAGCTAAACGCGCCCGCAATACTTAATACCCACACATTTGTAACTGACTGCATTACGAGACTGCGCTCTATCAGGACAAAACCTAGAGAACAGAGGGTCCGCTGCTTACAACGCTCGATTACCTCTCGCAAAGGCAGTTGATTCGATCCAGAAGAGACTGAATTGACTTACCCTATGTTCGTTTAGTTTGAAGTGGACTTTTTGTAGTTTGTATTTCTGTTGGAGATACTCCCAGCCATTAAAGTTATAATCGTTTACAATTTCTCTTACGTGTAAAACAGATATTGTAAGAGCAACGTAATTGGTACGATTTATTCATAAATGCCAGGCAACCTGTACACGATTTCTACTCGTTAAATTTATCATAAGATAGGTAAGTCATTAACCCCTTCCACTCCTTGATAACATCTTAATAGACTGCGCATATTATAAGTACACTACAAACTTTATGTTCTACGAAGCTAAAAATGGTTCTACGAAATACGGAGTAACAAATTTTTGGAAATAAGAAGGCAAACGAGCAAGACAGATCGCCCGCCATCACTGCCGCCCACCCCATCAGGGATACCCGAAACACCAGAATTGTAGAACACTCACTACGCTGATTAACAATCTAATCAAGTCACTTACTATTTTGAACAGGCAAGGTATGTAGGTTCCCACTCCGTCAAAAAAAGGCAAGATATTTAATTTAGTATTTAATTTTAATTTCAAGTGAGTGACACTTCTATTGTCAGTGACCTGTCTGCTTTATTTACTCGGTACTTATTAAAATGTCATATGTAAACAGTACGAAGTCAAACACGCCTACGGACAAAGAACCCGCCCAGCAGATAGCTGGCATTTAATGTGGAAATGCGTGTCTAAAATAAACACAATCAATAAACAGCAAATTCAGTCAGCAGTCACATTTTTTCTAGATCTAATAAACGCATACATCAAATACGCTTTCCATTTCAAGGCTTAAATTACCTTCACATGTATTATAATATTTCAGTCTGCGAAGCCCTTTGATATTTCAAGATAAACACATCAAGGTTCACACAACTCCGTTGGAAGAAAAAAATATTTTCGAGCTGAGATACGCCGAATCATTTGGCACATCATTTGTCATTTGTCAAAATCGCTAGAGTCATTTAGCGCGCCGGAAAATAAAGCAGACATAAACCCAGTTAGGTTTATATTGGCTCATTCCTCGCTATATTTTCCGGTTGAGTTTGCACATTATGTAGGCGGTTAGTAACGTTTTGAATATAGGTATGTCAGGGTAACAGGGACAGGCCACTGCAGTATAATTTAAAATACAGACCAGCAAATTAGAACGTTATTTTTTATAATCACCATGACGTCATTAGTTATCACATATTTGTTTTGTTGTCAGTTCCACTGGCTTTTTGTTTCAATTTAACCGGATATACATATTAGAGCTACCATAATAGCTCTCACAAATATCGGAACTCACCTCTATTGCCATGAATTTTATAGTGCGTGGACCAATATTTGTGAGAGCTTCTTCCGATATATCTGACTGTATGATGCTGAGAGATGAGACACAAAATTATTACCACATGCAGGAAAAATAATAATTTTCAAACTGACGGAGATTCCTTTTTAAACAAAAGCGTCACCGTTAAAGTTTTTACTAAATACATACTGCTTGTTGAACTAGGTACCTAAGTAAGCCTTCGTGGTTACTTTATTTTCTTCGTAAGGATTTTTGTGCTTGGAAAGTTATTATAAACAAGCGGGAAAGGAAAACTGATTTCAGTATAAAGGTAAAATAGTCTCTAAACCTTCGTCTCGTAAAATTGGACTATACCTAGAATAGTTACCAAGTTAGCATATAATTTTACCTAAGTCTTATAACCGGTCAAGTGCGAGTAGGACTCCACCCGAGCCGTACTTTCAGAATAATATTTTCTTATTATACATTTTTTATTAAGTATAATATTTTTATTCGTGTACAAACAGCAACACCCTTAACTAACCATCGGTAGACTTTGTGTTCTTATAATAAGGATTAATTACAAATCGTCACTACTTTGAAAAGAATTCGTATCTCACGCTGCTCCTCAAAGTTAAAACGCAGTAAGTCTATGTGCATTCCATACATACTTACTACAATTTTCTTTTAATTGACAGACGAAGATACAAGTTTTTTTAAAAGTAGGGACGAAATGTAGGTACAGCTATCGGTGTTGTCCATGGTACGTGTAGTAAAACCCAATGTTATTACCATAATTCCTTCGTGGTTCAGTAGGAAGTACCATACCTATTAATTCTAATTCCCTTGAGAGTGGAGATAACGTTTTAAATCAGCACTAATCTAAATATTATATTATTGCATCAATATTATCTAACTACACCAGAAAACGCAATCAAACACTAAGTTTAGTGTAAACTCGATTCACTAATTATTGGAATTAAAGTCAATAATTAGAACATTTTAGTTGAATGTATCATCAATTCATCACTAATGCAATAACTGAACTTAGTGAGTTCACCTAATTAAGCTTCGATTGGAGCCTAGCAGACCGGAGCATGGCATAAAACTTATAGGTATTAAAAATTAATGTAATTTTATCAGTAAATTCTCAATCGTACGTAATTTTCGTTTTGCTCAGATTACTACGCGCATATATTTAGTGCAATCAAGAATCCCGCACACGGCTAAATTAAAATGTCATTTTGATCGGTTTGAAGTATGTGCACATTCCAATTTTAATGTCCTAAAAGCTATTTATTATTGACGTTATTGTTAAAAATACACAAATAAAAAGTCCAAAATATTGGTGTTTGAGTTGCATACAACTGAAGCAAAAACCTGAGACAATTACAACTCCATTGATACGTCCTTCGAGGATTTCAGAAGGCATTTAGTCCCCGAATAGATGTTCGGTAAGTCTCAGTAATAAAAGAGAGGATGTTCCCGTAAGCCAAGGATTAGAGCTGAATCGCTATTCGTCGCAGAATTTCCTTCCAATTGAGGATCTGCATTGTTTGGATAAGACATACCAAACTGGGGCGATTTCCGCTACGGGAGGATTTGTATCTTTTGACAAGTAAGGAAGTTGTAAACAGACTTTTTCAATTGTAGATTGTAGTCATGTTCATGTGTGTTTTTTTGTTGAGCAATTTCCTTAGAAAAGCGCTGGTGGCTTAACGATAGGAACGTGGACTTATAATCCGGAGGTCGAAGTTCTCACCCCGGCTCGCAACTACCAATAAGTTTTCGGAATATAATATGTACGACATGCCGTGATAACGCAAGAAACATTATAACATAGTGATCCTTATTGGATATTGTACCTGTACAACTTACTTTAGCTTAGTCACTTTTGCACTTAAATAATATCTATCATAAATTGTTTAATACGTGATGATTTTGAGGCCAATTTACCTTTGATTCTTCCCGAAACCACCCGCCATTTCGATCGCCCAATTTAATACTTTAAATCACCCCATTTTAAGAAGTGATTTGATTTTGAAATATTGCTTGTTACGACTGCAATTCGCGTTATTTTTCACAAACTCGGTAATCACTGTACCTTTGGTTCTGATTTCGACTTTCTTAGTATAAAGGAAAAGTTTGTTTTTAGATAAAAAGGGAAATCAAACGGGAAATACAGGCAATTGCTTGTCGAATTTGGAAGAGAGTCGTTTGAGACACGCGAGCTCCCTGCCCTTTGCGAAATTGTCTCTCAATTTAAACTTCTATTACTAAAATCGAATCACTTAAGGTTTGAGTTCAAATGCATCTGTGGTTGTTGTGCTTCGTCACTTATTGTAGGTAACTGCCCTATTCAGTCGCCAACCATGATGAAAGGATTATAAAGCCGGATTAATCATTCAGCGGTAGTAAAAGGGTTATATTATAATATGTAAGTATTGTAAGTATAATACATTTTTATTACATCAGGCTAGTCACATACATTATTACTATTTTCAGTTGCTCTTATTTATTTAAACTTTATTGCACGACATAAAATGGTACAAATGGCTGACTTGATGCCTAAAGACATTCTCTACCAGTCAACCATGGGATCAAATAGAAACTTTAGTTATTGTCAATAACTCTTGTCTTGTGTATCATCAAACTGTAGTAATAGTTTAAGTTGAAAGCCATATTAGTATTATTTTGTGATGAGAATATTGTTCGGTTGATTTTATTACGTTTTGGTTCACTGCCGCGTGCCGTCGGTACTTTTTATAGTATTTATTGTACGGTATTTCCCGGGATCATACCGATCATTATTTGTCAAATTTACTCGTATGCCTAGTGGTGAAAGCAGTTTCGTCACTCATTGTCCATTTTGTCACTTTCATTAGGTCACATCTCGGACACTGGCGATCAAATATGTATATGAAAAGAGGCGCGTTGCTAGCACACATTCAGAGCTCGTGTAGGTGAACGCGTACCATGCTTGTATGAGTGAAATATGACAGGTCGACGGTTCGCGTTTTTGACCGGCGGTAACTGTGAAGTAACCGAGAGGGGGCGGGCGGCACTTTCAGCGGAGAGCGGGAGTGGCCATACTGTACGATAGTTCTCTTTATTATACTGTGGTTAGGTAGTCTTTCTCTCAGTTAGTCTTAGATCATATTTTTGTTTGCTTTTCTTACTTACTCCGATAATTCGTTATTCATCCTATGAACTAGAACTATAATAGAAACACATAGGTCAAATAGTGAACATGGCCAATGAAGATGATGACGAATACCGAGTGTGTCGAAATAAGAATAACCTAACCACAAAATTAAAATTTTGAAAAAACCCCTGACCGCGACCTAGTGGACCGATTTTCATGAAACATGGCTAAGAACACTCCCGACCAACTCCCGACTAACTCAGCTTTCAGACAAAAAAAACTAAATCAAAATCGGTTCATCCGTTCGAGAGCTACGATGCCACAGACAGACACACACACAGACAGACAGACAGACAGACAAACAGACAGACAGACAGACATACACACAGACAGACACGTCAAACTTATAACACCCCTTCCCTTCGTTTTTGCGTCGGGGGTTAAAAAGGTAAACCACAAAGACTACCAACGAAAGTAACTAATAAAGAATGGGTGAACAAAGCAGAATGTGACGAATTTAAGAACTTGACGAAAAGCGAATGGGCTTATCTAAGACGATACATAATGTTTATTCCAAACTTACCAGTAGTTTCCATCCTCACTTCAGACTTTAATAACGGTTCGTATGTCAAAAAAAAAGTACTACTTTAGCTCGGACGCCAATTAGAGGATAAAAAATAAATCCTCGTATTTAAATTACGAGGGTCATGCCAAAAGAAGTTAGATACTCCATGGTCATTTGATTGATACTGGCCAGTTATACACCAATGTAAAGGTAGGTTATCTGCTTATAAATTTAAAAATGGAACACTTGGAAATTCTTAGGATTCCTTTTTTAATTATTTTTTTTCTAAATAATTTTGGCGGGAATTTTCCGCAACAATGGAGCTTACTCGACGTGATTTTCGTGTTATGATATATTATGACTTTAAAAAAGGTTTAACACCTCAAAAGTGTTTTGAACTTTTAGTTTCGACTTTTGGAGAGTCTGCGTGTTCACGTGCAACTGTTTTCAATTGGTTTGCTGAATTTAAAAGAGGACGGGAGAGCTTTGAAGATGAGGCGAAGATCGGACGGCCGCCAACCGCAATCACTGAAGAAAATGTAAAGACTGTGGAAAAAAATATTCGTGCGAACCGACGAATTACATATGTAGAGCTCGAGCGTGAACTGGGCATTGGATCAGCAGCATTGCAAACTATAATTCATAGTAAACTGTCTCTTCATAAGCGTTGTTCAAGATGGGTGCCGCACAAGCTCACCGATTTACAGAAAGACCGTCGCGTGGATTAGTGCAAATTTATGATAGATAAATTCGACGCAGGCGAGAACAAAAACGTATATGATATACTTACTGATGACGAAACATGGCTATACACGGTGTTTCCGGTATCACTCAAAACCTCAGACACCCCAACTGATTTTTATTTTTTTAAACTCATCTAGAGTATTCATCTTTTAATCTGATCGTTACTTTTTTCTTAATTGAATTTTAAATTTTCTGTGCAGCTCTACTTGACTTTTAGCTCTACACTCAATAAAATAATTGCTAACTACCATCATAAACCATAAGACTATTTATTTGTGTACTTTACTGCAACGACATAAGGTTTACCAATAGACAGCTAAGATGTCACTGTAAAACACTTTAAAGCTTTGTCACAGTAAACTTCAAGTTGGACAGGTAATCGCAGTAAGCAAATAAACTCAATATTCAAAATGACAAGGTTGTAATTAGGTACGAGTTCAATTTGTTATGACTTATGATAAACATTAAGATTAAACTGACAAACAACGTCAAACTAGTAGCGGAAAAAATAATCGTCCAAGTAACCGGCCAGTATTAATACCCCTAAATACTGAAAAAAGGTAAACAACCTCTAGCAATGCGATATACACAATGTTGTATTACGAGTACAATAGAATGGGCACGTAAAAAATAACTAATAATACTAATTTAAATAAAAATATTACCCCCATCAAGATATAGCTCAATCGATTCTACTCTCGATTCTGAACAAACTGTTTTCAGGTTTTTAGTGTTAAGTGAAACACGGTGTATAACTACGATCCCGAAACAAAGCGACAGTCCACAGTATGGTGTTTTGAAGATGAGCCGACGCCAACAAAATGTCGCCGAACCCGAAGCACACAAAAACAAATGGTTGCCTCATTTTTCTGCAAGACGGGACATATTGCTACAATAGTGCTAGAAGATCAAAAGACAGTTAATTCAGAATGGTATGTGACAGTTTGTGCCCCAAGAGTACTGTCAGCTTGGTGTGACAAGCGGCCGAAGTCAGGAACCCGGCACCTGCTCTGGCACCAGGACAACGCTGCCCCGCACACTTCCGCTAGAACACTTGACTATTTCAGCTCAAAAAACGTGACTATTCTGCCCCACCCCCCATATTCCCCTGACCTAGCCCCCTATGATTTTTATCTTTTTCCTAAAATTAAAGAAAAATTAAAAGGAAGGCGATTTGAGAACAAAGAAGATGCGTTGGCTGCGTATAATTACGAAATTTCTGAGGTGTCTAAAGAAGAGTGGTCATCGGTATTTTCTAAGTGGTTTAGACGGATGAAAACGTGTATACGTGTTCACGGTGAATACTTCGAAAAAATAGATAGCTGTAATAAAGAATAAAGTATGTAAATTTTGAGTATCTAATTTCTTTTGGCATGACCCTCGTATGTGTTGTAAAATTATAAATTACTGATACAATTCAAAGTTTAACCTTTCGTATGTCTAAGCACTGATCAGTGCGTGGGAATTTTAATCTATTATTTTAAATGTCAAGGTCACTTTTTCAATAATAAAAATTGACAGGCGACATCAGAAGGGTTAAATAATGTTTATTAACGATCTAATCTACCCATCTCTCTTACTCTTGTTGATCTTGCGTTTGATGCGCTCAATGTACGCGGCCACAATGTTGGACAGTAGAGGGAGCGAGAGGGACTTCTCGTCGTCTCTCACTCCCACCTCGGCGCAGAGCTCGGTGCGCTTGCGACGCTCCACTGGCATGGCGGCTTCAGATACCATTACTGAAGCTGAAAAAAAGAGAAGATAAAAAAGTGCATAGTGTTGTAAGTCCATATAATGAGGAACTCGAGATCTAACTATCTGTGTAGGTATGGTGATAGATCTGGTCTGGTTTGAAGAAAAACTAAGTTTTAAAAGAAATAAATATATATGTATACAATAACCTAAAATGACATAGAACGTGAGGAATTGAAAGCATCCAATAACCGTGATTATAACATATTACCTGTTAAAGAAGGTATACTAAAGACATACGTCTAACCGGAAGACGAAAATCTTACGGACTGGAGAGCTATGTTGTAAAATTATGCAGTCATGACCCTTAGTTACAGGGAAACGGGTACCTATAGATTTAGATTTAGATTTCATTTATTCACAAGAATATATGGTACATAAGATGTTACAAATGAAGATACAGAGCCTTAATACATTCGGCCGTTAGGCATGTGAAAATTGGTGTAGGCATAGCCTGCTTATTCTAGTGCATGCGTATATTATATTACTATTGATACTTATAATTATTATGTCATTCAATCATACTTATTTAAGAGCAGTTTCCTTGTCCTAGTATTACCTACATTATTCATCTTAAATAAAATTACATTAACAACGTATCGCTGAAAAAAGTATCTATTCTGTAATATGTTTTATTAATGAGCTCAGCCTTTAATTTTCTTTTGAATAGATTAAGGTGTAATTCTTTCAACTGCTCTGGTAAGTGGTTATATACTTTAGAGGCCATACCTAGTATGCTGTTTCGCAAAAGCGCAGTTTTTCCAGCTATTGGGTTAATTTTGTACTTGAAACGCCTGTTCCTGTGTACGGGCCTGTATTCCTTAAAGTAGGCAGAGCACATACTGTTCAAATCACTCTTGGCAATTAAGTGTTTGAAAGTTAATAAAATCGTGATATTGCAGTGTCAGATTGCCCTCCACAGTAAAATAAATATCGTACTTATTTCAAAACATTAAAATGATAAAAGAAAAGGTACCTGTATACAAATACCCGTTCCACTGCAGGTACTCAAGCACGAGTTCGTTCGTGAGCAGCACAGCGTCGGTCGGCGCAGGCGCGCTCGGCCGCTGCGTACCAGTGTCCAAGTATTCTTGCCTTTCCTGCAGAATCTCCGTCACTTTTGCACGAGTCTGAAAATTACGCATTATAAATACCTAGGAAAATAGTTATTTTTTTTTACAAGGGGGCAAAGTTGTTATTTAACCGCACTTGCCAATATTGATACCCGAGCAAGCGAAAGATTCCAATATTAGTAATAGAATTTACCTATAAGGCTATAAATGATGATTTTGAATCATAAATATTGAATAAATTGATGAATTTGATTTAGTTTGATGTTTCATAGTCAGTATTTTGTTCGTGTTGGTGTGGTGAAGAATTTTGTGTTTCACTCGGTGGCAAAGTTTGTTTAACCTTCGTGACTTGAAACCCTTGCAACGCTCAAGATTCCACTTTTAAAGGAATAAAGGAATATCTTGCTTGCTCAAGTATCAATATTGATACGTGCGGCTAAACAACAACTTTCTGCTCAAATTGACCCGCTTTTGTATCAGGTATCATAGGCGAGACGATGATGTGAGGTATCTCGAGTTCAAAAACATTTCACCGACCTCAGGAATTGTCAATTTTGTGTAGATTAATTGATTCATTGTTTTTTAACATAGTAATGGTACATTTTTCGACTATTGTATAACTAGCTTTATTAATAGTGTGTGAACCTGCCTTAGAAATCTATTTATTTATGGTCATGGTTCGTTAATATTTCTCGTATGTGGGTAGCTTTTGCACATTATAATTTTTCCTCAGTCACCCGTTGACCACGAACGCTGTAAAGTGTTCGAAACGTCGGGATGAATTGCAAATTCATTATACGCGATTTAATCCGTTTCCATAGTTTTATTGCATGAGTAACTATCGCGGTAAACGAAGACAATATTTTGTAGGAAGTAAGTGGCTATCACAATAGATCAGAAATGTTTGCAGGTCGCACAAAATAATGAATAAATGAATGAAGGTCTACAATAAATCTATATATTTGCCCTATAGCCCAGTATGACCTAGTGCACAGAATATATAATCCTAGGGTGATGAGGCATTAAGGCAGCATTTCCCAAACTGTCGATCGCCTAGGTGTAGGCTATCAAGTTTGCAAGTCGGCTAACTGGTAATCTTGGATACTAAGTACATCGGTTGTGTACCTATCGTCACCCTAATCGCGAGCTACTGGAATACTCTATCTATACGATATTTTAATTGTATACGTATCAAAAAGTTTTGTAAGTCTTTAAGTAATATTTTACTTTTAAATCAATATCCATAACCAAACCAAAAATGATTAATAAATAAAACGTGTCTGAAACGTAAACCACGGCAGTTGAAGTGTTTTATATAAGGAAATAGGAATTGGGTTGGCTTTAATCATATTAATTTCCACGTGGAAAAGATTTACCAGTTACTTGAGAATATAAATTGTACATTAAATTTCTACAGTCAAATTATACGAAGGTCTAAACAATATAATTACATATAACACTTTAAGTTCTCGCGCTTTGTACACATATTTAAAGTCAAACACAGGTCGAACGCGATTAATTAACATTATTTTTACCTTTTTTCCCAACGTTTCGGCCAGGTTGCACTGGCCGTGGTCGTGGTGGCGTGGTGGTTGGTTGGGAAAAAAGGTAAAAATAATGTTAATTGATCGCGTTCGACCTGTGTGTGACTTTAAATATAATATAATTACATACTCACAGATAAGGGGGCGCTGGTGGCCTAGCGGTAAGAGCTGCGGTTTTCAAGCGGTCGCTTATGTATGGATGTAAATATTGTAAATTTTATAATAATTGTGACTATGTTGTTATTAAAGTGCTTTGAAAATAAGTTACCTCTGCTTGTATTTTATCAAGGTGTCCACTCTTTTTCAACAATTTTTTTATTGCACCTAGAAGATCTTTCTCTGAAGTCTCATGCTTTAAATTCATTACGAAAAAACGTTATAATCAAATAATTCACAGCTTAAGTAATAAAAATTTGACAGGCATGTCCCTTATCTGACATTGACATAATTTTAATCATAATATAGGTTGAAGTAAAAAGTTTGTCACTTTTGAGTTTGGCAAATGTTCAAGCAAAAGTAACACTTTTGGTTAGTGTTTAGTCTGGTCGTCTTTTAGGGTTCCGTACCAAAAAGGTACAACAGGAACCCTTATGGTGCGACTCTGTCCGTCTGTCTGTCCGTCTGTCACATTGTTAAATATCTCGAGAACTACTTATGCTATCGATATTAAATTTGGAATAGTTATAAACATTGTGAACCTCTACAAGTTTAAAGTATTTTTTTTATATTAATTAATATAAATGATAGAAAATGGCCAAAATGAAAGGGGGGCAAACTGAAAATTTCAAGTAACTAGGTCAAGTGGGGTATCGTTAGAAAGGGCTCAAATTGTACATATCAAAACTATTTTTTATAATTTTTTGGTTGTGGAAAAAAAAATATTTTTTGAAGGTAAATGTAAAAAAAATACCGTTCCCCCCTCCCTTATCTCCGAAGTTTACCAACATAAATTTATGAAATTTTCACCAAACATGGCTATTATAATGAATATTACAGGAAAAATAAAACCGTACACGTATCTTGAAAACTTTTTATTTATTTATAAAAAACCTTTCAGATTTACATTTTCAATTTCAACACCCTTGCGGGTGTTTATTGTAAGTACCTGTATTTTTTAAACTAAATAACAATACAATTACCTACTTTCAAATAGAGGCAAAATGGTTAAAATCGGTTCACGCAATAAACAATTATTCCATAAAAATCATCTTCCATACTAGCTCGCGCGCATTAGTTTACTCAATTTGCCGATAGATGTCGTTGTACGTTGAACGCTCATTTCCTACATCGCGTTTTTCCTGATATAATGAGGTCGGTTCAGGAGCGTCCGTGCGACATGTCGTAAGTCGTAAACTATTAAAGTCTTGATTTTATTTGGACGTTGTCTAACAATAAAATTGTATATTAAAATATTACTTGTTATTTTTAATTACTTGCCTAGTTGCCTACATCAAACTAAAATATCATCGAAAAAAAAAACATTGGAACTCATAATCTACAAAATTACAAACACATCTTACGTCTAATATCCTTCATTCAATAGGTAGAGTCTGTTGGGAAAGTGAAGAGTTGTGGAATGTATTGGACCAAACGTTCGACCAAAGGTCATTCAATTGGACCCCATACATTTCATGACTCTTAACTTTCCGAACAGACTCTACAGTTAGTAATATCAGAAGTATCTAACTACAATTTAATTATAGCGCTTAACAAAAAGAGATGCGAAAAGAAACTTGACTCATTCTAACCAGACTGAACTGTACATATGTTATGTGTGTGCTGTGTTATATTTAGATAACTTATTCAGGATGACTGTTACCTTTTGAGGCGTTGCTTCATACGCTACTATTAATTCTGACAGTACGTTGAAATCGAACACAAGAGTATTACGCAAATGTTCCAAGTTCGGGGCTGGATGAAGGTAAATTAAGCACCGACAAGGGTGAAATAGATTGCGTGAACCGGCTCGAGGGGCCATTCAGGCCGAGTGTGGTACGTTTGGCCTACATGAACCAAGGTGCTTAACGCCTGGAGTGGAGGAGATATAGGCGTTTTAAAGGATTGCTCATGTTCTAAAAAATATTTAGAAATACTTGTAAATACACACACTTACAGCATGCACTTACGTGAAAGGTTGTAGAAAAACTATTGTATGCAACTCAGTCAGAAAATACTCGGCTCAAATAGTCACTCACATTTTTGACCTCTCTTAAACACCGGTTGTATATTGTATAAATTACTATTATACGTAGTTTAAAACTTCTTTTTTCAGGTTATTATCTGACTATAGCGTTAGTATGCACATAACTACCTACTAATAATACTAATATTGTATGAATCCAGTGTTGCTCTCGAATAATAAATGCAGGGCTCTAAATTTAATGTCCACAAAATATGACTGAGAGCCAACAGAACACGTTCGAATGACCGCGACGATTTCACTTTTGTAATAGTAACTAGCGATCCAAAATTTACGTTTACAGCTAAATCAGGTAAGTAGCACCCTCGACTCGAGCGCAAGTGAAAATTTACCGTCTGTTATTTCAAAGAGAACCATGAACTCGCTCTGATAGACTTTAGCTCGCAGTTTGTTTGCAGTATTTCTGCCAACACGCTTTGAAACCATAAACTACCGTCCAGTGTCCAAAGAGCGATCCCGAATAATCTAAATGTGTAAGGTAGGCGACCAGGAGGTAAGACAAAACGCCAATGTCAGCGTGTATATTTATTAAAGATATAGGTACATTTCATACATAGCAGGTCATTCAAACTGGTAGGTACTTCCTAGCTACGGAAAACCGTACAGTGGCCGGCAAGGTTGAGCTCATACACTATAGGTGCAAAAAGCCAAGGGACAGTCTGCTGTGATGTCGTTCGACACCCCTGCTGGGGTGTGAGTGGCCCCTTCCGCGCTGGGCGCTGTGAGGGCTGCATCTGGTCGCGCCCCATCCTTGTGGGGCAGTCTTACGTCGACTTTTTGGGGACGACTGGGCCTTCTGGTCAGTGCTAGCCCTATAGCCGGGAATACACATGCCTTTAACTTGCACACTTGCATAACAGCTACTCGTGCGTGCCAGCTATTGTACTGTGTATATGTCGCAGTAAGATAGATAAAGCCGTTATATGTATAGTTATAACCCTAGGGATATAATTATACGACGTAACATAGTTAAACGAAAGCAATTAATTGCTATCTTACTAGGAATATAACTATAATACGTTACTAGTTTAGTCATATAGTTATATGACTGGATTCAGTTTAGTGAAATGATTGTAGGCAGGAGTGCGGCGGTGCGGCGGAGGTATAGTTATAACCCTAGGGATATAATGATATGCCGTAACGTAACATTAGCTAAACAAAAGCGATTCATAACCATCTTACTAGGAATATAATTATAATACGGTATTTAAAATTACAAACGGGACATCGCGTATTACTATGTATGTAAAAATACAAAATTAAATGTGTGTAAAAATCGTGAAGGTTTAAATCAGTGTTTTATAATACGTATAGCGGGACGATTTGGAATAACAACACCGTCACTGACGTTAGAACAAAGTTTATTTTGTATCGAACATAGTACACAAGGTTTAGTTACTAAACAAACGAATCCACGCTACATTAGTTAAAACGTAACAGTTAGGGCATGCTTCCGGTATTTCCCGGTTCTTGATTTCCCGGGAAATCCCGGTAATTTTACGGTAGCGAAAGGCGCAATCATACTACTGAACTTAATCCAGTAATATAACTATATTACGTAACTAGAGACGTATTATAATTATATCCCTAGACTAAGTTTAATTCAGTGATATAATTATATTACTAAACTAGTAACGTATTATAATTATATTCCTAGTAAGATGGTAAGGAATCGCTTTCGTTTAGCTATGTTACGGCATATAATTATATCCCTAGGGTTATAACTATACCTCCGCCGCACCGCCTCACTCCTGCCTACAATCATTTCACTAAACTTAATCCAGTCATATAATTATATGACTAAACTAGTAACGCATTATAGTTATATTCCTAGTAAGATAGCAATTAATCGCTTTCGTTTAACTATGTTACGACATATAATTATATCCCTAGGGTTATAACTATATAACGGCTTTATCTATTTTACTGCGACATATACACTAACTGGCATGCTTGTATCTGGCAAACAAGTAGATCGCAAGCAATTTGATTTACTAGCATGCAATATGAGGGAGGGGACGCGGGGGGCTGCGAAACTGGCATGAGTGAACGCTTGCGATAACTACAGGCATGCCAGTAGCAAAATAGTACATTTCGTTATAAGTGCGAGAAGTATGTCATTACTTCACGAGTTCCAAGATATTAAGACGAGTGAAGAATGACATTCTCGCACGTGTGACGAACGACGTTTTTTAATACAGTTGCGAAAAACACTACTACAACGAAATAAAACAATAAACAATCCGAACTCCCAATTTTCGCATTGACATTGACGCATTTTTTGACGATTCAAGCTTTGAAGCTTTTAAACTTACGTTCATATTTACGGGCACTTTTTGAGCAACTGTATTAAAAAATTGTTTATGTGGTCTGCGTTTTTTTTTTCGGGTAGTTTAGTGTTCGTGTCAAGGTTGTATAATATAAAACTTACTTTTCTTTCGTTTTCTTTTGAATTATTTTGTATTCAACATGTCACGATGGGGAGATGAGAAAACGAAACAGTTTATTCACTTGTATAGAGAATACGAATGTCTCTGGAACCTGAGTAGTTCTCTTTATAAAAATAAAATTGCCCGTGTCAACGCCTACATCAAAATTGAAGAGGAATTTAAAGTAACTGTAAAATAAATTTAATGAAAAATAAATTAAAAGTTATTTAAGTACCTCTACCTACCATCAAGAATTGAATAAAGTGCAAAAAATCAAAAACATCCGGAGCCCGACTGGGTGAAGTGCATAAACCCAGTTTAACACAGGCATTCAAAGACGCCAATTGCATGCAAGTTTAACTTGCCAATGTATACACGGTGTGCCAGTTACTTCTACATGCCATTAACTAATATGCAGGCTACTGATCCGTTTTACAGGCATGTGTATTCCCGGCTTAACGCTACCGGCTGTTATCCAAAAATACTATCATAACTGCACTGATGATGTCTACAAATGTATTTTTTTTTTTTTTAATATCATGATATGTATTGATATCACGATATTGAAATAAAGAAGCATGTCATTTGTTCTCAAAAAAAAATCAAAAAAACACGCAAATATATTTGGGGAAAATATGATTTTGGCCACTTCCAGGCTGCGAAACAGCGCCATCAAATTTTAAGCCTAAAAGGCCCATACATTTCAGGGGGACGCTTTTTTGTATGGGCTTTGTCTGTCCCGTATTATATCGTCCTTGGTCGAAACTAAAACTATTTTTGAGATATCTTGAAGTTATTATCGGTCCATTAAAGTTCTAATTTAAAGGAGTCATTAAAATCGTCAACAGATGAATAAAATTACAATAGTTATAACACTAATTTCTCTAAATACCAAAATCGCAAGAACATTTATTGTAAGTGGTTTCTATTTTTTTTGATATAATATCTCTTTATTTACATGAACATATTTACATAATTATATAAGAAACTAAGACTAAACTTAAAAGCTAGCTAATGTCTAAAATAGGCCCTTGAGGCATTGTACCAAGGATACTGGCGACATTTCCTCGCTGTATCGCAATGCTGATACGTTGTGCGAGGAAGTCGCCAGCTCTTCGGTCACCAGTTAATTCTATCTATCTGAAGTAAAACTTACATTCAACGTTGTACACAATAAACTTAGATTACATACATGCGAATAACCAAATCCTTCAGCATCACAGTGGTTTAGCTCACTTCGTCCATTAAGGTACAAAGGGACATCATTTATTACGATACTGTGCGGGAACGTGAACGTGCCGTTAATTTAATTTGCCCGTTGGCCAAATTCTCGCACCTAGAATTGGATTGAATTAATCACTGTTTTGGCTGGAGCGAGACATCAGTCAAATAAGGGTATCAAGCCAAGCGCCGCAGGTACAGTCAACCAATTGGAACCCTAGGCCACTCTACAACCATGTCAAAATGAAAAGCAGTAAGAGATTTCTTACAATCTTATTTATAACGTCACTATGGCATAGTTCTACAGTGGCCTAGGGTTCCAATTGGTTGACTGTACAGTCACCAGCAGACGTTACTGTGACAAGGTATAGAAATCATCACATAATTATTTATGCCGGTGACTGTATAATTTACATACGAGGTATGTTACTCGTCGATGCGTAAAGGTCACACAAAAATTGTGTAGTTCTTATTAAATTTTATTTATTTATTTTAGTTCAATAATCTTAAAATATGCGCAGTTTCATTTAATGTAAAAATGGCTTGTTTACGCTTCGGAGGCGCTGTTCACTTTCTCCATACAATCATTGTAATTCTACTCTTTCAATTAGCGTAGCGTAAAAAATACTAATTCTGATAATATTTGGTACGGAATTTTGAACAGCGAGCCAAAAAGGCCATTTTAGAATCACAGCTTATTACAAAATAATTTGAAAACGAAACATAGCGTTTTCGACTGAATTTTACAATAGATATAAACTAGGACCTCATTTTCTATAGAAAATTTCACGTTTTTTTATACCACGTCGGTGGCAAACAGGTATACGGCTCGCCTGATGGAAAGCGGTTACCGTAACCTATGGACGCCGATGATGTTGAAAGCGAAGTGTCGGGAACCTTGGCTGAAAAATACGTTTCAACAATTCAGTGCGCTTGAGATGACAGACGTCAGACAAGAAAATAACAACAAATAATAATACTTACTGAGTAATATTATATCTGGATATCGTGTTTATAAAGTGCATTTAGCATTCAAGGGGCGTGCTTGTGATATATATAGTTTGCACGTGTTCCGAGTTTATACAACCTTCCTTGGAATCAACAGAATCAACAGAACTTCACAAGCGGTTCTCTTACCTCAAAGAACCCTTGCAGCAGCAGCGCAGCACACAGCGGGCGGCCCAGGCCCTATTCTCCGTTCTCTTAGCCTGGGCCCGCGACGGGGAATCTTTATTTTTGTTTTTATACATTATTTGTCCTTTTAAGCCTTTAGTTATAAGTATTGTGTAGTTTTTTATGTATTTTAATTTTAAATAGTTTATTTTTCTTTTTAAGACTAGTTTGCTGATGCCTATTTCTATCCTTCCTAACTCCGCTCCATCCACTGCATCTTCAGAAATCATCCGTTGTCCCGAATGTACAGAGCCCAAGTTTTTTAAAGGCTCTAGAGGTCTGAATATTCATATAACTAAAAAACATAGAAAATCAGCTAGTCAACCAACACCTAGACCTACGTCATCTCAGCCCAACGTCGAACCCATCCCGGATCTCCAGGCTCCTAACTCAAATATACCATTTTGGAAAACCCTAACTAATTTAAAAAACACTTGCCCTGTTTTAAAACGCGTACCGCGTGGAGCGCGTGTGTCGGTAGCTAAATTTCTTAGTGAGACTATCAAATTAATTATTTCAACCAATTCCATTCACAGTTGGGAAAATATTTTAACTTTTACCTTTAAAGTGCTCCACATCAAACCTGATGAAAGTACACATTCTAAATCGCTTACAAAAATAATCAAACAAAATTGTTGCCGCGATGTTTCACTTTGCCCTGCTGGCGATAGTTATAAACGTCTTAGTAATAATTTATTCAAAAAAGTTGAAACTAAAATCTCTGATGGTGACATTAAAGGAGCCGCCCGCCTCTTGTTTTCTGATGATGCAGTAGCACCGGCCAATTCGGAAACCCTCGCAGCTCTCGCCGCTAAACATCCACCTTCAGACCCGAACCTTCATCTTCCAGATCCCCCTCAAGCCAACCATCCCGCTCTGACCGCCTCCGCCGAGGATGTTCTCGGAGCCATACTATCATTTCCCAATGGCTCTGCAGGAGGCCTTGACGGTTTGTCTCCACAGCATCTCAAAGACCTCCTGTACTGTGGTTGCGGTGACACAAAGGAAAATCTCTTGAAGGACTTGACGGCCCTTGTAAACATCATGTTGGCTGGTCAAGTCCCTCCAGAGATTACAGACATCCTTTATGGCGCCAACCTATGCGCCTTGACTAAAAAAGACGGCGGCATTCGGCCCATTGCGGTTGGCTCCACTCTGCGTCGACTCGCAGCCAAGATAGCATGCCGCGCTATACTTAAGGACCTTGCCTCCGAACTGCAGCCTATACAGCTCGGTTTCGGCTCCAAGAGCGGCTGCGAAGCTGCTGTCCACGCTGTACGGACATATATAGAGCGCCAAGCAGGAGATGTTATTCTGAAGGTGGATGTCTCCAATGCTTTTAATTCAGTAGACAGGGGCGCCTTGTTGACACAAATAAAGGATAAAATTCCATCTACTTATAACTTTCTCTGGCAGTGCTACAGTTCCCCCTCTAAATTGTTCTACCAAACTGACCCTTTGTTTTCTTCCGTAGGTTGTCAACAAGGCGACCCTCTCGGTCCAGCAATATTCAGTCTCGCCATTCATCCCATAATTAAAAATCTAAATTCTAAATTGAACATATGGTACCTAGATGACGGCACCCTCGGTGGTGAAGCAATTTCAGTTCTTGATGATTTAGAAAAATTAAAAACTGACTTAAAAAACATTGGCTTATCCCTCAACTTTTCGAAATGCGAACTCTTTGTTTCAGAGACTTGTCCAAACAAAGAGCAAGTATTTGAACAGTTCGAACAAGTAGCTCCTGGAATAAAAACTATTAACAAAGAAACGCTTCACCTCCTTGGTTGCCCCATCATGGACCAATCATTTAATAATTTCATAGACACAAAAATCGAAAATTTTAAAGCATCTACACATCGTCTGGCTCAAATTAACATACATTCGGCATATTGCATCATAAAACACTGTTTATTTGTACCAAAATTTACATACATCCTCCGTGGTTCACACCTCTGGAAACACCCTTCTTTGATCTCAAATTTGGATAACTTAGTTTTGGAAACTCTCACCACCATCTTCAATATATCCTTTGGCGAAAGAACATGGACCCAGGCTAGCCTACCCATCAGGTTGGGCGGCTTGGGCATCCGAAAAATTTCTAGTGTGGCGCTGCCTGCTTTCTTGGCTTCGGTACACGGTGCTCAAATCCTCATCGGGAAAATTTTAGCCCCTTCCATTGGGGTCCTGGAGGCTGCGCACTGTACCGAGGCCAAGAATGTTTGGCAGCTAACATGCCCCAACACAGACCCGCCTGTCAACCCATGTTCGCAGAGGCAATGGGACGAACCTCTCTGTCGTCTAACAAGGGACCGCCTTCTAGAGACGGCTCTTGATTCGACAGATCGGGCTCGCCTCCTCGCTACTGCGGAATGGGAGTCGGGTCTGTGGCTGCAGACACTACCATCCATCACAATAGGTACATTGCTGGACAATACCACATTCCGGTTGGCTACCTGCCTCAGAATAGGGGCATCAACAAATGTGCCCCATCGGTGTCAGTGCGGAGTTATGGTGGATAATCTTGGCCACCACGGCCTTTCATGCAGCCGAAGTGCTGGGAGAATTCCTCGCCACGCCAGCCTCAACGATGTCATCCGGAGGGCCCTTGTTAGTGCAAAAGTGCCGGCCGTCCTCGAACCCAATGGACTGGCCAGGGTTGACGGCAAGAGGCCTGACGGAATGACGCTGGTGCCTTGGAGTATGGGTCGGCCGCTTGTCTGGGATGCTACTTGTGTAGATACCCTGGCGCCGTCCCATGTTCCAGGCACCAAAGTTGGTGCTGGGGCGGCTGCATCATTGGCTGAAGACCTCAAGCGTCGCAAGTATGTCACCCTCGGCAGTAGTTACATATTTGCGGCGTTTGGGGTCGAAACCATGGGGCCGTGGGGGCCAAGTGCGCGTTGCCTCTACAAGGAGCTATCTAAGCGCCTTATAGACGCTTCTGGTGACCAGAGGGCTGGTCAATACCTTGCTCAGCGGATCAGCATTGCTATCCAGCGGGGCAATGCGGCCAGCCTTCTGGGCACCTTACCCAACGAGCAAGACCTGGGCCAAATATTTTATTTATAAGTTTTATTGTAAGTTTTAATTTAAGTGTTTATTGTATTATTTTTATGTTGTTTATTTATTAAATACTTAATGAACAATTCAGTGTAAAATATGTATCCTTATTTTCCTATAGCAACCGTGGTAACTAAATCTTTTTATGATTGTGGCTCCTATCAACAAATTAGGATCTTATTTTGTGATATATCATTTCACATATTTACATATTTATATTTTTCCGACAGAAACAAATATAATGAAGAATTTCACCTAGTTTATCATGACATCGTTTTCCTAAAATCCATTCTATCCATACTCCATACTAATATTATAAATAGAAAAGTGTGTGTGTCTGTTTGTTTGTCTGTCTTTCACGACAAAACGGAGCGACGAAATGTCGTGATTTTTTAAATGGAGATACTTGATGAGATGGAGAGTGACATAGGCTACTTTTTGTCTCTTTCTAACGCGAGCGAAGCCACGGGCAAAAGGCCAAAAGCTAATATTTATATAAAATACACGAACTCTTAGCATACAAGTGGCAACACTTTTAAGTTGACGCTAGGAGCATATTCGGCTTAAAAGTAAATTGAATTAAATCATAAACTGCAGAATTTCGTCGAATATGTATAGAGTGATGCTTGGAGTAGCGAAACACTATTATGTGCTTTGTGTGGAAGAGGATTACGAATATTACGATGCTGCAGGGCAGGTACGTGGACAAATCGAGTTTAGAGAAATCTCACCTAGGATATCGCCTATTCAGAGCGCTTAACAGTGAAAGCATATTAATTGAATATGCCTCGGGACTTACCGCAAACTACGTTTGACGTGTTGCCTCTTTGTTTATGCCAAAGATATATATAACTCCGTATAGACAGATAAAGTCTAAGAAAAAAACGTACCTCAGTAACCATACTGAAAAAGGCACGGTGACCTAGATGGCATTACACCTTTGGGGTACGCTCAGCTAGATGGCGCTAATATTAATATTTGACATTTTAACACATATCGAGCTAAGAATATGGGCGAAATTGACAAAACTGAGGTTCAAAAGTATTAAGCCTGTGTCAAAAGATGGCAGTCTATGCACTATGATTACACATTTTACTTCGACGGTAACTCTCTATAATACTCCATCCTCTTTGGTTTATGCGTAATTGTTAGCACATCTAGTGACAGCAGTGACAGACTACGAGTATAAATGATAATACATTTTGGGCTTAAGTCTGATACAACTATTCTATGGAAAAGAGCATAGGTATGTTTTCAATCGGAACTCATTTATACTCAAACTAGCCGTTGCACACGATTTCGTTCGCGTGGATTTATTTCCCAAAATTAATTTATTGTCAATATGGATGAACAATGAATTTAGAAAAATTATAATTATACTAAAAGCTATTATGGTTTAAGGGACGACGACGCCGAAATTCCTCCTATTCTTAGGTATTACCTACTTGACCTTTTTCTACTCGTCGACTTTAATTTTTCAAATGAAGACACCACAGATTAAACTATAAGTGCTAACTTTTCAGTGTTGGATAGTCTATGTCACTTGACAACTATGATGATTTCAAAAATAGAACTTCATACAAGTTCTATAATACTGATTTGCGATACCGCGTCCATAGGATACAGTGACCTTCTGCATCTGGTACACATTTTTTTATCTGTCGCGTTATCGGTCAATCATAGACATAAGTAATTAGTTTTAAATCGGGACTTCATCGCGTATGACTACATATTAAAACTAACCTCCAACGTTTCAGGGACGGCGTTATGTCCCCGTAATCTCGGAGAAGACTGGCTTGAAATGACATCAGCACCTTCTGACAGCCGTGCGACTTTTCCGAACTACCCGCACTTGGTCTTGATTATTGAAGTGAAACTTCTAATGCGACTTCCAACTGACAGCGGGTAACACTCAGTCATTGTTACTTTGCGTGGAATGCCGCTCACTCAGCGCGTAACAATCTGTCAGCGCGTAACATTGTGTCTCAACGCGACTCACTCATTTCATTCATTCACTTATTCAGTCAGTTAATGACAGAACAGAACGCCCAAAATGGTTTTGAATTGTGGAATGGTTGGTTGAAATTTGAGTTGGAGAGAGAATGAGATGAGACTTAAATACGAGGACATGTTAAATAATGTGATGAAAACGAGTGAGGTTAGAATGTTACTTTGCATATACTTATACAAGCATACAATAAATCCCTAACATTTGTAAATGTACAACAAGTTCATTATACGGCCTACAACGCACCAATATTGACAAAGCTATAAAAATGAGACTAAGACCCAAATAACGATGATAAAACGCATAGTAAACAAAAGTAATTTATACTTACTTACTTTACTTAATACTAAAAGTATCATTCCTCACCCATAAATAGCCGAAACAATATTTTCCGAAGACTGATTACACCTTTACACGCGGTGAATAATCGACTAATAGATAATAAATCACTTACACTTAGTGATGTCTCGCAGACCACTTTACTACTAGATTGTAGGAGGTAGGGCATAGCGAATGATATTCCGCTTTGTGTGGTAGGGCACAGCACAGCGGATATCGTCTCGCTCGAATCTAGAGCAGAGCCCAACTGGGGTAGTACCTCCGCCTTACAGAAGACCGCAGCCAAATAGCACTAGACCCTACTCATAGTGTTGTGTTCCTGCCGGTGAGTAAGGCTGCCAGAGCTCAACGAGGGTGCGGTCCTGATGACGGGAGGACTTACGGAACTAACTTGTTCCGTATATTGTCCTTTAGAGTCGTCGGAAACCCGAACCCTCCTTGGAACTTGTACACTCCTTTTTGCTGTGTACTTAACACAGCAAAAGGGAATGTACAAGTTTCTAATGGGGTGGCAACGCGCATGTGACACTGTTTGCGTTGCATGCGTTCATAGGTTACGGTGACCGCTTTCCATCAGGCGGACCGTATGCTTGTTTGCCACCGACGTAGTATAAAAGAAAAAAAGATAGAATAAATAAAACAACCCACGGTCGCTGTCGCTACTCACTTCTACACGCTTCTATACAAATAATCTGCGTTACCCAAGAAAATTGTACAACTTAGGGCCAGTTGCAACTATCTGTCACCGTTAAAGCGTTCGTTAAATTTGATTGTATGGGAAGTTCCATAGACGTCTGCTGCGTGACGATGATGTGTCTGTCAAATGTGGTTGATGCAACTGACCCTTAGAGAGGTAGGGAGTTCCTTATTGCATTCTATTGCCACGTGTAGGTCCTGCCGGACCTACGGTGTGTTTTCTTTTGTGATTTTCATCGGTGTAATCGGAAAATGCGCTACTAGAATTTTAAAGCGTAAATTAATAATTAAGTACGCTAAAATCGAACGATGAATGTCTCTATCTTGCACTCGTAGACAAAATTTGATGATTTGTACCGTCGTCACATGTCACTGGCGTCGTTCGGATGTCTGATCCCATGAACATAACATGTTACATTATTCCCTATTGTGCACGACTGGTGCTGCTCTCATATGTGACGAATTAATGGCCGCCACTAGCATTAATGTTGGACGTCGATAAGATGACGTGTGCGACAAATTTTGTGCCAATCAGCGCTACCCCATCACGCACATTGCAAATACGGAGTCTGTGAATGTACAGCCTTGTCTAGCGGCCGAATAGAGAATAGTCTGGCCGCTGTATATTTTACTTAGTCAAGTCGACACTAATGTAAGAAGACCTCTGAATCCTTAAACACAATTCAAAGAATGAGGGTGTAAGTATACTGACTTATCCGAGTTCAGTCTACTTCCTTCAGCGTGGAATAATTCCCTGGGCATCGATCACCTGTCCGCTACGGATAAGTGCTTGGATATCCATACTAATGGCATCTATTAGAATTATGATACAACGTAGCCTCAATACATTAACCCCATTTATAAATATGTACTTCCAGGAAAATAAGTAGGTATATTTATAGTTTGATCCAGATTAAGCCTTTCAATTTTCATCGGACGTTTTTTGACTGAATAAGTTAAATTTACATACCTAACATATTCAATACACATACCTAATTTGCTAATACTTATGTACCTAATTCATTAATACTAAAGTAACTAGGGCAGCATTATTCACACAAACATAGTAAAAAAATCAACCCTTCTCTGTATTTAAGACAATGTTCAAAAGTAAAAACTTTTTGTATCATATTTTGACTCTGTCAATACCTATTTATTTTATTTTTATTTATACGGCTCACGAGCTGATCGATCAGTTGGATATACTTAGTTATTTTCACCACACCAACTGATAAAGACTCTTGATACTTCAAAAACCGGTCAAGTGCGAGTCGGACTCGCTCACCGAGGGTTCCGCACAAACTTTCAATAGTTGAATCATCAAAATGTTATTCATAGAATTCTACAGATTTTACTAAATCCCTCAAGACTCAATTTCCCACATAACAAGTAATATTTTAATATAGCAATGTAGATAAAAGAAATCATTTTTTTTTATTATCATAAACGTCAATTCTAGCAGCCCACTTCGGATATCAGGTTAAAAGTATGAAGTAACTTTGCACTGTGGACTGTGGCAGATAAAATGCAACTTTGTCATTCGTTTTTAGGGTTTCGTACCAAAAAGGTACAAAATGAACCCTTATGGCGCCGCTCTGTCCGTCTGTCTGTCTATCACATTTCCAAATATCTCGAGAACTACTTATGCTATCTACTTGAAATTTGGAATAGGTATGAACATTGTTAACCTCTACAAATTAAAAGTGTATTTATTTTTCACAGAATTCGCGAAGCGTCTGGTAACTGGTGACCGAAAAGCTGGCGACTTCCTCGCACAACGTATCAGCATTGCTATACAGCGAGGAAATGTCGCCAGTATCCTTGGTACAATGCCTCAAGGGCCTATTTTAGACATTAGCTAGCTTTTAAGTTTAGTCTTAGTTTCTTATATAATTATGTAAATATGTTCGTGTAAAAAAAGAGATTAACGTGTATTGTTTTTTTTTATTTACTAATATTAATTAAAGAAAATGGACAAAATGAAAGGGGGGCACACTGTAATTGTCAAGTCACTAGGTCAAGTCCCCACTTAGAAAGAAAGAACTCAAATTGTACATATTATCAAACCTATTTTTTTTTATATATTTTTTGTAGTGGAAAAAAAATATGAAGGAAAATGTAAAAAAATATTGCCCCCTATCTCCGAAGTTTACCAACGAAAATTTTATGAGATTTAAATATGCTAAATATTACAGGAAAAATAAAATCGTGTCTATATTGAAAACTTTTTTTAATATAAAAAAAACTTTTCAGATTTTAACTTTCCATTTAATCACCCTTGCAGATATCTATCGTACTTCAAATGAATACGAGATTTTACGTAAAATATTCTGTATTAAATAAAGTAAAAACTATCGAAATCAGTTACCATTATAAAGAAATCCCTGAAAAATCAACATACTATACAGGTCGCGCAAATTAGTCAGCAAATTCACCGGGAGATAGCGCTATACCTAGACTTCTAGTAAATTCTTTGAAGTTATATTGAGAAACATGAGATTATTTTAACTATTGAAAATTTGTACGTATACGGAACCCTCGGTGGGCGAGTCGGACTCGCAGTTGGTCGGTTTTTTGTAAGTATCAAGAGAGCCTTTACCAGTTGCTTTTGTGAGAAATAACAGAGCACAAACTGTACGAAACTGAAAATCTCATTAAGATTAGCCTCGTTATGTCATTATAAAGTAACTATGTTTATAACCAGTAATTTACACTCCAAAGGAAAATGATAGCTAGTATTAAATTTGTAATATTTGTCAACATATACATTTTCCTACGTAGCCATGGCAGGTAACTGCCCTCGCGTCAGCCGAGCCCCGGGGACTCGCAGTAAGTATGGCTAATCCATTAAACACATTAGCAGATGCCACTAGCGTAATTAACAGCCACTACAGCCAACAGGTTCAGACAGGTTCATTTGGACTTTAGAGCAATGATTAGACTTCCCTTTATTTTTGACACATTCAACGCTCACCTACGGTCGTAGTCCACAAGTAGCGAAAATGCATCGTAACGGCGGAACGACTCGTCCAAGTTCATTTACTTAGCTCGAACAAGTCAGTGACAAAAGTGAAACAACTGGGTCGAAAAAAGCCAAGTTTGTCAAAATGTAGCCAGAACTATTATGTGCAGTATCTTAAAGTTCAGATTGAGCCATAAGAAATTACGTGACCAGTAGTTTACTCTGCAAATGCAAGTTTAAGTAATGATAGCAAGTATTATAAAGGAAATATTTAGCAACGCTACGTAGCAATGGCAGGTAATTCACAGAGCCCTCACGTCAGCTTGCGTCCAGGCTCTCGCAGTACATGTAGGTATAGCTAATCCAGTCAACACATTAGCAGATGCTACTGGCGTAATTAACAGCGACTGCAGCGAACGGGTTCAGACAAATTCATTTAGCGAAATTTGAATAATGTGCAACAGATTTTTAAATCCATTCTTTGTAAT
Organism: Leguminivora glycinivorella; assembly: GCF_023078275.1. Classification (NCBI taxonomy): domain Eukaryota; kingdom Metazoa; phylum Arthropoda; class Insecta; order Lepidoptera; family Tortricidae; genus Leguminivora; species Leguminivora glycinivorella. Next base: position 18,502,330 of record NC_062973.1, read on the forward strand.
CCGATTAAGTAGCAATTTTGTGGAGACTATTTTAAGACTAACTATAAGCTGCAGATCTTTCTCTCTTCTATTTTTTATCGAACGTTAGCTTAGGTTTTAGCTTAGGTTAGATACAACACTCATGAATCGGATAAATTGATCTTTATGAAATGAAATGAAATATTTATTTTCCAAGTAGGCATATCATAATGCGCATATGAACGTCAAATAAAGCTACGCTGGCTTTATGATTTGTGACACAGGTATAAATCTAGGCAAACTTAAACTTTTTCACCTATACTAAACTCAATCTGCACCGGCGAATCAGTTTCACGTGTAAACCATAATTTATAACGAATAGCAAATAATATTACTGCCTATTTGTATTCCTTGATAACAGGCTGCTACACTACTATGGCCACAAACATGAACGTACCCCACACATACGCAAAACCAATCCAAAACCCTTTTATTACGCTCGAATCTATTCGAGCATTACTATTCAATCAGCAAGCTCAATTTCCGTCTAGAACGTTCAGAATTAGCTTAATACCGATCCACCATTTTTGAAATGACCACTTGAGGCGATCACCGATCACCGACAATGACGCGTAGCGAAGAGAACATTTATCTTGTAAAATCTGTTCTATTGAATGGGATGAAAGAGCCATTGTGTCCCCTTTAACTGATTACTACAGGTAATAGAAGCGAAAATACGGCCCTTACAATGGGATGTTCATAGCCTACTGCAGAGATTCACGGAGCGCCGGAATGGATCACTTGATTTTATCGCTTCAGTTTTTTAATGATCTCAAGTTTCTTTTGTTAAAATAAATATTTGAGTGCCGAGATTTATTCAAATAGCAAAGTTATATGAATATAATTTTATATAAAAAATTGTTTGCTTGAAAAGAACACGTATCCTTTTTTTAACCCCCGACGCAAAAACGACGGGGTGTTATAAGTTTGACGTGTCTGTCTGTTTGTCTGTCTGTGTGTGTGTCTGTCTGTGGCATCGTAGCTCCCGAACGGATGAACCGATTTCGATTTAGTTTTTTTCATTTGAAAGCTGTGTTAGTCGGGAGTGTTCTTAGCCATGTTTCATGAAAATCGGTCCACTAGGTCGCGGTCGGGGGTTTTTTCAAAATTTTAATTTTGTGGTTAGGTTATTAATACGACTATCTATAAATATTATACTAAGGTAATGAAATCCGCAAGAAAGCGTCTATATTGTATATTTATAGAACAAATTAAGGCAATGTTGCCAGCATCTTTGGCACTATACCTCAGACTGGACTGGACTTATAAATATATGAGTAGGTAGGTGGTATGTGCCTGCTCGTATTGTATCTTATTGTTATAATAGTGGATTTTTATTCTTTTTTGATTCGAAGGAGAAAGTAGGTAATTTGTTCGTAATACTGTAGTTAGGTACTACCTATCTAATAACTTCTCTTACGAAAGTTGCGCTCTCTTGTTCAATCAATCAATATTTTACATTATTGTAATAACCACAAGATTAAAATTTTGAAAAAACCCAATTTTAGAAAAAATCTCGTTTTTAAAATTTATACTTACTTTGACAAGCCATAATGAAAAATATTTAAAAACCTACTTTTTTGAATATATTGCATTATCAGTGCTTGCTTATTAAATATATCCCATCAAATACGAGAGAAAAATAATGTTACTTTTAAATTAACAATGTATTTGAAACGGAACATCCGCCCCTAGTATTTTCCGTTTCATGCATTGCGTTATTTAAAAATAATTTTATTTCTCTCTCATTTTAGCTAGATTTTAGTTAATAGATCTTGATTATGCAATATATATTTAAAAAAGTACAGTTTTTATATATAATAGGTACTTTTCTGTATTTTACGCAAAGTATAATGTAGTTCGCAAGAATATTTAGCGAACATTGTATGCGTAATTCAGAATTTCTGGAAGTGTCACCGAACTCATCAAAGATGAAAATAGTATAGTGTCCAGTAGGTACGTATATCCTAGACTTCACTTATTCAACGTATTTATCTTGCTTTGTATAACTATGAAAGCGCTGCCTCAGTCGGACACACCTGACCGAGTGGTTGTAGGAATATGGGTGAGTTGTGAAGTCCTCCTTATGTGCATTCCCGTCAAAGAAAGATTATTGTCGTTGAAATGTAAGCTTTTTATTTACTTCATGTAGACACTACAGCCAAACCCATTTGAAATTACACTAGCATTTCTTTTTAGGGTTCCGTAGTCATCTAGGAACCCTTATAGTTTCGCCATGTCTGTCTGTCCGTCCGTCCGTCCGTCCATCCGTCCGTCCGTCCGTCCGCCCGCGGATAATCTCAGTGACCGTTAGCACTAGAAAGCTGAAATTTGGTACTAATATGTATATAAATCACACCGACAAAGTGGTAAAATAAAAAGTAAAAAAAAATGTTTTGTTAGGGTACCCCCCCTACATGTAAAGTGGGGACTGTTTTTTTTTTCATTCCAACCCCAACGTGTGATATATTGTTGGATAGGTATTTAAAAATGAATAAGGGTTTACTAAAATCGTTTTTTGATAATATTAACATTTTCGGAAATAATCGCTCCTAAAGTAAAAAAAGGTGTCCCCCCCCCCCTCTTACTTTTGAACCATATGTTTAAAAAATATGAAAAAAATCACAAAAGTAGAACTTTATAAAGACTTTCTAGGAAAATTGTTTTCAACTTGACAGGTTTAGTAGTTTTTGAGAAAAATACGGAAAACTACGGAACCCTACACTGAGCGTGGCCCGACACGCTCTTGGGCGGTTTTTTTGTATTATTATTATAAACGGGCTCAAACTCAGGCAAAGACGTGGCTCTACATTGAAGCGAGCTCACCCAGAAGGTTCCTGTTCGCTCTTGATTTGAAGATTGCTGGGTTATATGAGCTGGGAAAAGCAGAGCAACAGACGCCGGCAAGAAATTTCACGCCTTGGCAGTGCGTATAGGAACAGGAAAGCAAAGCGCTTCGTGCGAATTGGTGGAATATGTACGAAATGTGGGTGGAAACCGGCCATGCGTGTCCGATGGTACATATAGGATGAGGTTTACCTCAACTATCTCAAAAACTGATGAAACGGTACCGTTTTTACTAGACGATATTCAATTACAAATTATTTTTGTACTTACAGTCAGCAAGCAATACTATCACTTACCACGTTTGCGTACAAACTCCTATGTAGGAAGAGTCACATTCTCTACAGCAGACTGTGTGCGTAGCCGAATGCACAAATGCTCACGATAACGCGTCGCAGAAATACCAATCGGCTAGCAGGCCTGCACTCCTACGTACTTGTCGTCCGTCGAGCTAGCCTGTGTCACATGCGTTAGCGTCGCGTCGTGGTCCGTCGAATCAATTTGCGAGGATCAAAGCTGCCCGACTCTAAACGGTTACTACACGGTGAATCAGAAAGCTCTTTGGCTTAGCAATTTTAGCATACGAATATAACGTTAAATGTAGCAAGTAAGTACTTGAGAGCGTTTAGTGGTGTGTCACAGCAATCAATCAATCAACAAGCAAGCGCTCAATGAATAGAATTAATATCTGGTTGAGCAGATTTGTTCTTCATAATTACGATAATTGATTACACAGCACAACCATTTCTGAAAAAAAAAACAGTCGTAGGTACCTACCATAAAACGGGGTGGCTTTAAAATGCAGGGGCGACAGTCATAAACTGTACTGTAATTTAATCCTCAAATTTGTATTACGCTTACGCTGTTACCCGAACCTAAATACAAGTGATACCTAAGTGTAAGTCTCTGGAGGTAAGAGGACCTATTTACCGCTAACGTTATCTGTTTCGTAAGAGCATTTTTTTAGACAATCATTTACTATTATGTGTGTTCCTGAGCTGATCTCCTAAAGTGACCGTCTTCCGAATACCCGTCGTCCACCCAACCCCGTCGAAAGCAGCTACCACTCCAGTATTTTATACTACAAACGCACCACCGAAAGCCTTTAATAATACATGTATGTACCAGAAGTTAAAATAGCACTATTCTAACTGGAACTAACGAACGCGTAACCCAGTTTGCTCGACCGGCGACTAGTATGTTGAGGCCTGAATCGAGTTGTCCGCCGTCGGAGCGTGTGGACGTTTCAATATCCGTTGCCTGTCTGTGGCTAGTTCTGGCCGGAAAGATGACTCCAGCACTCCGTAAGGAACTATTTTATGACAGCATAACGCATATGTAAAACGGGTTCGAAATATGATTGAAAGTGTTAAAAATTTGACCATATGAGTAGTGCCAACCAGAAAGAGAATCGATATTTATTGAATTTTGGAAAGAGTATAAATAACAAACTTTGTGCCTACATTTGTCCTACCCATAGGACATAGACCACCGTCATGTGTGGGATATATTAGTTCGAATTAAAAATACGCGTAGGCAGCAGGTTAAATTAGATTTTTCTATTTATTACAACTATCTAGGAGTCTATGCATTTAATAAAGGTATCCCTCAAACAGGCTCAGAGAGCCAGCAAAAAGATGTCAATAACAATATTCAATATTGACCAACAACTGCGCAGACAGACGTTGATATTTACTAATAAAGTAGGTAAGTACCAATCTCTATATCTATGACTGTCGAATAATAGGCAGTATACTCGTATTTAGGCGAGAATACTGAAAGCAAAACCTGAATGCAGCAATAGTAGAAGTAGACGCTGACGCGTAGGTCCGTTGTTTGAAGTGTATTTATTCTTAAAACCACACACAACATACTCGTAAGATAAAAAAGCATACAGCGATATACAAGTGTTATTAAGATTTGGTGTAGGCACTAGTTTAACGAAAGCGACTGCCATCAGGCCTTTCAAGCTGAAGAGTAAGTATGCCTTATGGGAATTAGTCCGGTTTCCTCGTGATGTTTTCCTTCGCCGAAAAGCGACTGGCAAATATCAAATGACATTACGCACATAAGTTCCGAAAAAGTCATTGATACGAGCCGGGGTTCTCTAACCCGTTATATACCTATAAGTATGGTTTATTTACTTAGCGTAAGTGGCGCGAACTCGGCTCAAACTAGCATGAGTCAAACTTTAGACATACTTCTCTTTTCATTACTATCGAACTAACTCGATAGTTTGCTTTTCGGATATTGTGGCTATATTTCAGGCGGTCTCCTTCTAGTACAATTCCGATACGAGCAAGTTTTGAAGTCTAGTGGCTGTCACAACACCGAATATAGAGCTTGCTGTTCCCGTGCAAGCCCAGCGCATACGTGCATTTGTCTCGTGTAAACCAGTACTTGTTAATAGTTCTTAATACCTACCCAAAACTTTGGGCAAACTAGGACAATTTAACCCTTAAACGCATGAATTTTTATTTTAACGAGATATTAATATATGTGATAGACAACGGTTTTCTGACTCTGGAAAAAATAATAAAAAAAATATTTAATACCGATTTTAATACTAAATCAGTGTTAGAAGTTAAATAGGCCAAAACTTATTTATATAAATATATAATTATTGGTAATTTTTATTTGTAAAGTTTTACTACTATTAGAAAGGTACACTATTTGTAAAACCCCCATGATAAAATGTTTAAACATAAACTAATTACTAACTCCGAAAAAATCTGCCTAAATCACATACTAAAAATCAACATTTTCCTGTTTTTTCACACTTTTCCGCCATTTCATCTTTATCCTTAAATAATAAATAGTAAATCATTATATATATATTTTTTTAATTATTTAATAAATAATAATAAATACTGAATAATAATTAAGCTATAAATGCGATTTTGGATAGCTACATATTGAGCCACAGGCCATCAAACATATGATGCATATATACATCACCATGCATTTAAGGGTTAATGAAACTGTAGTTGAATTAAGGAGAACACCTACGTCGCCTTTGCTTGGACGCTAATATTATTTGTCAAAAATTTAGACGAGTATGCATTTCAAGCAATAATTTATTAGTCAGAAGGTAGCTGTATCAATGTTGCTACTTAAATCGAAAATGTACAAGATGCTATGATAATTTAATAGTTGAATTGCTGCTGATTCATTTGAAAATGTTTCTGTTATAAAGGTTTTGTTCTCCTTTTTTTCTCGCTTCTTTTTTTTTAGTGTATTATCTCTATAATTTTCAGTGAACATTTGTCTATTCCTATAAAGGACATAGCAGCATTTCTATACAGCGGTCTTAGATTTCTCTACACCATGCCTGGCGGCAAAATCTAAAACATATTGGTCAATTGAGGATAATGTTCGACGCAATAGGAATACACGTAAGAGTAGTGCACTAACATTGAGTTTGTTTTATTGTTGTTACTCCGCCAATTTGTGTTGCTGGCTCTTTGTTCTTGTGACGTCTATGTTGTTTGTAATTTTGATCATGAAGCTTGCACTTACGGAGATATGCGCATGCACAATAAGCAATTGTAAAAAATATTAAATTCACAGCATTAAGACGATACAGGAGCGAAAATGCTAAAATGGAAAGGAGCCCCCCTTTCTATTTGGGAATTTTAGTTAAATACACCGTGTTTCCGGTATCAGTCAAAACCTCAGACACCCCAACTGATTTTTATTTTTTTAAACGTATCTACAATGTTCATTTTTTAATCTGATGATTATTATTTTTTTAAATTGAATTTTTAATTTTCTGTGCAGCTCTACTCGGCTTTTAACTCTACACTCAATAAAATAATTGCTAGCTACCATCATAAACCTTCAAACTGTTTAATTGTGTATGTTACTGCAACGACATAAGGTTTACCAATAGACAGCTATGTCACTGTAAAGCACTTTAACCTGTGTCACAGTAAACTTCAAATTGGACAGCTGACGCAGTAAGCAAATTTAAACCTAACATTCAAAATGACAAGGTTGTAATTAGGTACGAGTTCAATTTGTTATGACTTATGATAAACTTTAAAATTAAACTGACGCACAACGTCTATCTCGTAGCGGAAAAAATAATCGTCCAAGTGTAACGGTGGTGTATTTGATGGGGGGTAAATTAAATGGTATGGGAAGCTCCGGCTAGTTCAAAGTAAATACACCCACGTTAGCACAAAATTTATAATAAAACAAAAGCTAAATGGTGTCTCTATACTTGCTGGAGGAAAGCTAGAGGAGAAACAAATTAAACAAGATAACATTTTATAACTTTATTAAATATAAGCTAATTCTTGCCTAAACAGAAATTAGTGAGTTATACTAAATTCGACACCATATAAAAATATGAACTACGCTCAGTGGTAAAGCTGGGCCGCTTTAAGAGGGTCCAGGAAAAGGTTTCTTACAACCATTTATTCTACAAAAACTAAATATGAATTTACCTAAAGTTATGCACCAGAATTCTCAAAATAAATGAAATCAGAAATTACTTTACACAAAAATTAAAACCTGAATTACACAGCACTACCGGCAGGAAACGGGCAGGAGACACACCTTGTCAGGGATGAGCCGGCTGCTCCCCAGACTCCGGTGCTGACGCCCCCTCGCCACGTGGACAGGGCTGACCCTTCCATACGAAAACAAGGTCCAAAGGCACCTTGCGCCAGTAACGCCAAAGAAAGTTTCCCTGCATATCAAAATTGTAAAAGTTCCCGTTCAATTTCTTATTTCTTTACTTCTGCCCGACTCCTATGAAACAAATAAATTGGTCACATTAGTCGAGTGCCCTCACACACTGTGATAGACTAAACAAAAAATGTAAGCGAGCTCACCGAAGACCTGCAGACTGCAGACCGAGGATCTCCATGGAGCACTCCCACCCTTAGCATGTTTCTGCCAGCTGGAAATAAACCAATTTATGGTTAAGAACATCTCCACGTTTCACGCCATGGAAATATCAAAAGCTCACAATGAAATCTAAGTACTTACTCAGACTGACAGAAAGCACCACACAAAATATGGAACGCCACGGCAGCACGTGGCATGCCGGGCTCCAGGCCCTTATACGGCCGTCCGATCACTATACAAGTGGATCTCGTCACAAAAAGAACGCCGCACTGAATGATCTCGAATTTAAAGGACCCAAAACAAAAGCCGGGTGGCAAACGAATGAACAATAAAATACTCTAATTAATTACATGAAAATTACTCCAATTTCTGTATCAGACCTTGAAGTAAACAAAACCCAACAAATGTCATTCCAGAAACAGCCTTAAAAAACCTATGATAACACTTGTTATCATGTTTCTAAAATATTACATTTTCCAAAAATCAATACCTAAACTATATCAAAACTATTCAAAACAATATAAAGTTTTCCTAGAATGACAGCCAAAATACCTACAATTTCGAGTAATACTTGTAGTATGGCAACCCTACAACAGATAAACATAAATATTTGCATTTGAAATGCAACAGATAATGCAATGAACGAGAAGGAAGTGTTTCATTCAAAAATTAAATTTATCCAAAATATTTAATTACGACTATCAAAAAACTCTGCTACGTTACACAAGTAACCAGCCAGTATTAATACCCTTAAATACTGAAAAAGGTATACAACCTCTAACAATATGATATGCACATGCACAATGTTGTATTACGAATTTGTAGAATGGGGACGTAAACAATAACTAATAATACAAATTAAAACAAAAAATATTACCCCCATCAAGATATAGCTCAATCGATTCTACTCTCGATTCTGAACAAACAGTTTTCAGGTTTTTAGTGTTAAGTGAAACACGGTGTATACTAATGTTATTAACTAGATTTATCGAAAAAAAAATTACCATTAAGAACAACTCAGTTAAAAAATATTGCGAAAAAATCTTTAAAATTGAGGTTCCGCTCTCGACTGTTTCCTCCTTCAAAACTTAATCAATCGGAACGAAATTTGAGAATCTGAATAACAATGAAATAATCTTTGTTGGACCGTTTAGTTTTTTTGGCTAATTGTTACCAATCTTGAGTATCACACCTTTTTTTGCGCCATAATGAAAAAAGCCGTTTTTAGAAAATTTTGATTGGCTCTAGCGTCTTTAAAAATAAAACTATCAAAAAAATCAAAACGGTCCGACACAGATAAAAATAATAATAATTTTTGTTGAAAAAATCATTGGCATCTTCAAAATCGAGATTAAGGGCTGATATTAAATCACAAACCAGTCTTGCTTATGACAATTATATTAAGCATATTCAAGCCAGAGTCACTAGCAATCCACGCGATTTTTGGCGTCACGTTAATAGTCTTAAAACTAAAGGTGGGTTCGAGTCGAAAGTTGCCTTCGGTGGGGAACAATTTGAGGGTCATGATGCGGCTCAAGCATTTGCGAACTTCTTCTCTAGTGTCTTCCTGCCTGGCGAACCTATTCTTGACACTCTCAGTACTGCACGAGTGGAGCTTTCCACCAATGCCAATTACATTCACATTAATAAAATCACTCCTCTTGAAGTGGAGCGTGGCATAGCCAGTCTCAAACCTCGTAGCTCCCCTGGTCCAGATAGAATTCCATCCTATATCTTGAAGGGTTGCCAGGAGTGGTTGATAGCACCGCTAACTTATATCTTCAACCAAATTCTGCATTCTGGAGAGTATCCTTCTCAATGGAAGGTCACTCGTGTAACGCCCATCCCGAAGTCGAGTGATACGGCCAACGTGGAAAATCACCGCCCCATTGCCATTCTCTCCGCGGTTGCTAAAATATTTGAAAGTATTTTGAGCAGAATTATCTCTCCTCAACTAAAACCTTTCCTTTGTGACGCACAACATGGTTTCAGGCCAAAGCGCTCTGTTGAATCGAATCTCTTAACCTTGGTTGATTCCGTTTCGGGCTACTTAGACAGAGGGATGCAGGTTGACGTGCTGTACTTCGATTTCAAAAAAGCCTTTGATCGCGTAGATAACGATGTACTCTTAAGCAAATTATGCAGCATTGGTTTCTCGCCTAAACTGCTTTGCCTTTTTGCTAGTTATCTACGTGATAGACGGCAATATGTGCAGCACGGATGCTTTGTGTCGGGTGCCTACCCCACCCGTTCCGGGGTCAGTCAGGGCTCTATTTTGGGCCCTCTGCTCTTTGGCGTTATGGTCAATGATCTGGCCTTGGTGCCTAAGCATGCGCAATGCCTACTCTATGCTGACGACCTGAAACTGATTTACAGGGTCCAGGAAGAGTCTGACTTACAATCTTTACAAAGTGATATTGATCGGGTTTATGAATGGAGTCTTGTAAACAAACTTCAGTTCAATGTTGACAAATGTGCGGTTATTACTTTTAGTAAAGTGCGTAGTCCCCTGTGTAGGCAGTATCTCCTGGGGTGGAAACCCATCGCCCGTGTCACATCAATACGTGACTTGGGGGTTGTTTTAGATTCCCACCTTAACTTTCACGAGCATATGACAATGCTTGCTGCAGACTGTTACCGCAGGCTTGGGTTTGTTGTCCGCAACGCCAAAGAATTTGACGATCCCAGGGCCATAAAGCTTCTTTATGCTGCCCTCGTGAGAAGTAAGCTAGAGACAGCATCAGCCGTTTGGAATCCCCATGAAGCGTCCTATATCCTGCTGCTTGAAAAGGTCCAAAAAACATTTTTGCGCTTCTTTTATAAAAAAAGGTACGGGTATTACCCATTCTTGTACCCAACAAAATTCCTTTTGGGGACGTTGGGTTTCTTCTCGTTAGAAGTTAGGCGTAATTTCGTGCTGATGTCTGTTGCTTGTGGTATTTTGAAGGGGGAGTCAGATTGCCCGGTTTTAGTATCCCAGCTGGTACGTCTGTTTGTTCCTCCTGTAACGAAATATGCCTTCCGTGAACGTAGGCACCCTTTACTGGCGGTGCCGGCCGCACGGACCGTGTCTCGCCGCAAGTCACCGTTAGTTCGTGCAATACAAATGGTGAATGAGTTTTTAGACGGGGCACCTAATGTAGATATTTTTGCGAGCAGATGGGCGTTTGTACGTGACGAATGCCTGAGGTTTTGTGTGAGATTGGATGCTAGGCCTTCATCTGTTATTTAGTATATTTAGTGTGTTATGTTATGTTTAATTTTGCTGTTTAATATTTTATTTTGTGTTACTTGTTGTAATGTTTATTTAAAATTCACGGTGCTTTAGTTTTATTTACTGTCATACTGTGTAATTTTCTTTGTGTAAATAAATAAATAAATAAATAAAAACCAGGGAGGAAATAGTCGAGAGCGTGTGTATGGAGAATTGACCCCTCCTGTATCGTCTTAATCATACTCGTGTTATTGGAATAATAGACTAAGCACAGTACCACACCGCGGTATTATCTATTCGGTACATGCATTACTGTCGCACGCACTTCTTGCAGAAAACGTCGATTCATTACATCTTATAAAATGAATCTACTTAAACTCATAAACTACTGAATAGATTTTCTCAGCATTCCCATCTGTCAATAGAGAGTTTGTTGGGGAAGGATTAAGAACATAATTAATTTGTTGAAGTTTTGTGTAAATTGCTTGAAATATTGTAATATTCCTACCCTATAAATACCTAACTAACATCAATTACCTATTTAGTTAACCAATATAAACATACAAAAATTGAAACTCTAAAATTTATTAAATAAAATTAATTACCATGAAACGAAATCAATCAATTAAGTTAATATCTTATATTGGATCAGTATTTTGACCTAGTGATCGTTTAGTGTTTATGTAGAACCCAATGTTGTAGCCGCAAATAGTAACCAGTCCTTTTCGCATATTATGAAACAATAATGCCCTATTACGCCCTAATAACCCTAAAATGTCAATAACCAAAATACATGGATTAAGTTCACAGCATAATTCAGAGTGAATAATAAGTTGTAATTAAAAGATGGGGTTTATTCAAGTATAATCTGATTGTTATAGTTAAATAGAACATAAATAAATGAGGATAATTATGTCAAAATTAAAATAACTAATGTTTGTCAGTAAATAATCTAAAATGTCACCATATTATAATATAGATAGTCAATAGTAAATATAATACAATTTAAAATATTTTATTTTTGGGGTTATAGATGTCGCTCCGCCTCCGCGACAGTCCATGGTCATCATCCAGTTACGGGTCAGACCCCTGCCCCAGTTCTGAAGGAACTATTTTGTGGTCCTGAAGGGACATCTTTTCATAATGACAGGACTACTTTCATTTGCCCGAGCCATTATGTTGTGACACTTTCATCACCATAGAGAGGATTTTCAAAGAGACACTTTAAAATATCAAATACTGGTAGTAGAGCAGTGTATCTGACCACTCCAATTCTCCAGAATTCTGTAATTTTGTACATCATTGTTTTTGTAGGTATTTATCAAAATAATATTATCCAAACTGTTAATGTAGTCATTTTGTATCACCTTTCGGACCAAAATAAACCACGATCATGCAACTTTCTGCTTCGATCCAGTCTAGACAAATCATTTATGATAGGTATTTGGAATAATATGACTTTATATTTGAAAGCCATTAGGTATGTAAAAATCACAGGTTCATAGATAACAGAATAGACAGGCAAACTGCTGAGGGACAAGCTAATTAAAAATAATCATTTTTATTTTAAAACAAAATGAATTTACAATCTTACATTATATTGTGAGTTATTTATTTTAATTTTCTCACAATATATTTATTTACTACCAGTAGGTATACAAGGGACCAAAAATATATATAAAGTCATAAATGTATATGTCGAGTTTGTCATTTTGTCATAAATAAACATAGTATTATAAATTCCTATAAGCCCTACTAATCCCAATTCAATAATTGAACATCATTAAACGCAAGCCTTCCTGAGCCTACCGTGGGATTCACTCAATCTATGTACAAATGTACAACATTCATTTATTTATTTATTTATAAATTCACTCACACAGTTAAGGTCTAACATATTAAGTAACCAAATCCCGTGTTAAAAATGTATAATTGAACTTTCTAGAAAATGAATAAAGACTTGAAAAGGAGAAAACAATTTTAATTCTAATATTTCCTATACCAAACAAAATCCTAGCCCTAACAGCTAAACTAACCATCTACTCTACCGACATATTAGCAAACTAGCGATCCGGATCGCACATTTAATTTACTCGCGTGATTTTCCGAAAGTGCAATGGAAAATCTCTAGCTAAAGCTAACTAAGACGGGTGAAGAATAACCCTTAGACCTGACTCCCTATTTCTTCACGTGGGCTGGTTCTCACACTAGGGATTGGGACAGCAAGAAGTCAGCCAGACGGGTAAAATAAAATAGGAAAGTTGGACAAGAACCTGGCAAATTTAAGAAGTTTAGATAACAACTCAAATCGTCCAGATTCCAGGAGCAAAATCCTGTCTTAATAAACGCAGGAAACTGCCAAGAGCTCACTTGGACTCTACTAAAATAACCCAAGAAATGTCCCTTGGTTGACTAGGGCTGTAGTTGATCACCGTTAGGTTACCCGCCCTATCCCTCCAAAGAACTGCAAAATATCAGACCAGTTCATCCTACTAAAATAATCTATCTCAATAATTATTTACAAAAGTTATTATTTAACTAACAGAACTAAGTAATATATGAAATCCTTCAACAAAGATTATTCTAGCGTAAAATACCACTAAAGCAATCCAAGCTAAAACATTTCACACATTAAAACACAATTAACTCTTTAACTAATAAGAAACACTCACAAATCTAACCAAACTTTAAAACTTTAGCAACACTATTGTTCTACAACTCTAAACTCTACTAGTACACTTTATAATACTAGCAGTGATCGAGCTCCAAAACAATAACAATTAAGACACTTAAATTTACACCAATTAAACACTGAAATATACGTTTATTAACACAATACTCTATATTATCCTCCAACCCAAATCATACCAGTATCATGAAATACTAGCAAAATCAAGGCTAGGACATAATATAGTTAATCTAGATTTACCCAAATAACCTAAATAGAACCAGTCTGACGGTCGAGCGGAAGGCTCTCTAATCCCCGAATCCCAAAGAATGAATCCCATGCAATGCCTTGCATCCCATTTCAAACATCCCTTCCAAGACTCTGAAATCCCCACTAGCTCCCACTTCCTCACTCCTGATTGGTATTTCTTAACCAACGCTGAAATTCATAATTTCATACAATATTTAAATAAAACATGTTTTATTTCCTGATCAGAATAAGGTCCAATTTGATCTACTCATAGGGCGTGGCCGAACTAAGTTTTTTTCCACATGTTTGGACACAGGATTGGCTCACTAGACTTTTTTCCATTTGCACATGCTTTAAAAATTGTCTCATTCAACGCTCTTTGTAATATGGTTCAATATGGCTTAAATTTGTTTTTATTGGCTAGTAACATTTAATTGTACAGTTTGAAATTTGACACAACTTTTTGTAGATTTGAATTTGACCAGGCGACATTTCTTAAAATCCCTACTGCAAAACCTTTATGACTTTGAAACAAGGTTCAAATTGAGTTATAAATAAGTATCTAAATATTTTGGTTCACTATAAATCTCTAAGCACTCCATCTAGTATTTTTAAAATATGATCTACTTGAGATAAACAAAATTTTAATTATCGTGAGACCGAAACAGGAATTTAATCAACTAAACAAAAATATAATTATTATGCTTGCATATGATGAAACATGGAAGCAAGTTTCTGACATGTTACAATCGCCTCCCAAAATTTACTGTAGCTTAAATATATTAAGGATATATATTTGCAGAAGTAAATTTTCGAACAAAAGTAAACAAAATTCTGAACAAAAATGATAAATTACTGCAAGTAAAACTATTAATAAAAATCTCTTTTAACATTCTTCCCTTCGTGTAAGCATTTTTTTTTTGTTGCGGCTGTGTGTGTGTGTAGTGTGTGTTTAAACCAAACTGAAGAATGAACATTTCTGAAGGAATAAGTTTACAGGGCCATTTATGTTAGAAATAAACAATTAAAAATGCAGCCAGTTAATTTTGCCTCAACAAAAGAATAGAAGTTGTGCTGTGTATGCCAATGGCCTACCCTTCTACCGATCCGACTGATACATACGAGAGTTTCCGACTTGAGTCTATATTTTAGCGACCAAGAAAGGAATCAAACGGTATCTCTTTTTAAGACAAAATTGAACCTTTTACCAAGGAGCATTCTATGCCACTCGAGGGGTTACTATCTTTAAAAGATTTAATTCCAACACCATATCTGATGACTTATTTCCCCAAAAAGCCTTTCCTAGTCTGGAGCATGTTCATCAATAACGGGATGTCAATTATAAAAGTTTAAGCTATGCAATGCTTAAACTTTTGATTTCCAAATGAAATGACAAATAAACTGATAAATAAACTGTTTGTTATACAATCACTAAACAAATAGTACTAACCAATAAAAAAGCACAACTAGATTGCAAATCGAATCTTTCGAAATGAGCTAAATTACTAAATATCCAATATTAAAAGCAAATACGAAGCTCACTTCATGATTATGCTTTTCCATATGAGAGAGTACTAAACATCTCGTTACTGATGGGTGTGTAGTGTTTCCTGTTCTGATGTTGTGTGTAGTATAGAGATAACACGGCGGCAGCTTAAACCTGCTAATATGCTCTTTTTTTTTTAGCGAGCCTAACCTAACTCCAAACTACCGTATTACCTCTTTTGTGTATGTGTGTGTGTGTTCCGGTCAGAATATCAAAAGAAATATCGTTGTTTAGTTTTGTTATTTTTTCAGGGCCCTGCATAAATAAAACCATTATTTTTTTTGTAATTTAACATGTTTTCTGACAACCATCATATTTATTCATCTTCATTCTCACTTTCACACATCCCCGAAAATGTACCAAAACTTTTGCTTTTTCAAGAATTGAAACTAATATAAAAATTACTATTATTTCATTATTAAAAAAAAATCTACCATTAGCAAACATATACCTAATATATTTATAATAGAGATCTACTAAAAAAAACTATTCTTTTTTTTATATCTATTGGAAAATGTTCCCCAAAATGATCTATTTAAAATCAAGAAGAAGAAGGAAAAAAAAATATGGAGAGCCCAGTTCAATAGCAATAAACCTTTATAAAATAAGAAATAGCTAAATATAGTTTAAATATTCAGAGAAATATATTTTTTTGTTTAAATTATTTTAAAATAGTAAAAACAGTATTTTTTTAACTAGGAATGTTTTTTGTCTAATTTGAATATTATTATTTTTAAAATACTGATTTTAAAATATAATAGAAATTTTAAAAATCTACGTGTTTGAAGAAATAAAATGCTGCTATATAATCTACACAATAACGCTTCATTACTAATAGTGGAGTAAAAGTAAGGTACCCTGGACATAATTCAATAACTCGTCCTTTTTGATATTTTATTGGGTATTATTATTAAGCATCAAATAGTAATTATGTACATAGATAAAAAAAAAGACGATCGTATTCATATCTTATAAAAATCATGAGATAAAGTACATTATCCCACTTTTCGCTAACAGCAAAATAGTTAACCGAAAACTTTGTTAGATTAACTTTGTGGTGCACTCAGATGCGATCAGTTATTAGCGATATTACACAGAAAATAAATCTGATTGTGTACTTTTTTTACCGTTTTCATTTAATGTGAATATCTAGGTAGGTAAAAATGGTGACCATGATATATATATCAATTTGCATTGTATTAAGTATATATAGACATTTAACACCGATCTTAAACATATATTTTTAACGCTTAAATAAACATGAATTTCTCAGTAGGTATAAATTGTAACTGAGATTTTTTTGCTTAAGACCAGGTTTTTGTGTACTATAATCATGATTTTATCAAAATTAATACTGTGAAGGTCGCGCTTAAGAAACTGTAAATGTCAGTAATTTAAAAGGGTGCAAAGTTGTCGTAGAGCGGCTGTCGCGGGGCGGGGAGCGCGCGGGGCGCGGGCCTGGGAGAGCGCGCCGCGCACCGGCCGCGTCACCGCGGCGGATCGGTTAATAGGTTAGGGACGTAAGGTACCGGCCACACCAGAGCGTCGCGTGTCTCGGGGCGCGGACGGACGTCCGCGCCACGCCACCTGAGTGTAATTCAAAAATCGTCTCCTCAGTACATTTTGTATAGGAAGGACGTAAGACGCGCCCCAGGCGGCGTGGCGGCGGCGTGGCGCGCGCCGCGCCGCCTGGGACTTGGTGCCAATAGGACCATCTCGGGGTTATACCCGTTCGATTAAAAAAATAATTTGAAAATCGGTCCACGATTCTCGGAGATATCGAGTAACAAAAAAACCGGCCAAGAGCGTGTCGGTCCACGCTCAGTGTAGGGTTCCGTAGTTTATCGTATTTTTCTCAAAACAATTTTCCTAGAAAGTCTTTATAAAGTTCTACTTTTTTGATCTTTTTTCATATTTTTTTAAACATAAGGTTCAAAATATAGAGGGGGGGGGGACGCACTTTTTTCCCCTTTAGGAGCGATTATTTCCGAAAATATTAATATGATCAAAAACCGGCCAAGAGCGTGTCGGGCCACGCTCAGTGTAGGGTTCCGTAGTTTTCAGTATTTTTCTCAAAAACTACTGAACCTATCAAGTTCAAAACAATTTTCCTAGAAAGTCTTTATAAAGTTCTACTTTTGTGATTTTTTTCATATTTTTTAAACATATGGTTCAAAAGTTAGAGGGGGGGGGACGCACTTTTTTTTTTCTTTAGGAGCGATTATTTCCGAAAATATTAATATTATCAAAAAACGATCTTAGTAAACCCTTATTCATTTTTAAATACCTATCCAACAATATATCACATGTTGGGGTTAGAATGAAAAAAAAATATCAGCCCCCACTTTACATGTAGGGGGGGTACCCTAATAAAACATTTTTTTCCATTTTTTATTTTTGCACTTTGTGGGCGTGATTGATATACATATTGGTACTAAATTTCAGCTTTCTAGTGCTAACGGTTACTGAGATTATCCGCGGACGGACGGACGGACGGACGGACGGACGGACGGACAGACAGACATGGCGAAACTATAAGGGTTCCTAGTTGACTACGGAACCCTAAAAACGATCTTAGTAAAAGTAAACCCTTATTCATTTTTAGGGTTCCGTAGTCAACTAGGAACCCTTATAGTTTCGCCATGTCTGTCTGTCCGTCCGTCCGTCCGTCCGTCCGTCCGTCCGTCCGTCCGTCCGTCCGTCCGTCCGTCCGTCCGTCCGTCCGTCCGTCAGCGGATAATCTCAGTAACCGTTAGCACTAGAAAGCTGAAATTTGGTACCAATATGTATATCAATCACGCCGACAAAGTGCAAAAATAAAAAATGGAAAAAAATGTTTTATTAGGGTACCCCCCCTACATGTAAAGTGGGGGCTGATATTTTTTCATTCCAACCCCAACGTGTGATATATTGTTGGATAGGTATTTAAAAATGAATAAGGGTTTACTAAGATCATTTTTTGATAATATTAATATTTTCGGAAATAATCGCTCCTAAAGGAAAAAAAAGTGCGTCCCCCCCCCCTCTAACTTTTGAACCATATGTTTAAAAAATATGAAAAAAATCACAAAAGTAGAACTTTATAAAGACTTTCTAGGAAAATTGTTTTGAACTTGATAGGTTCCGTAATTTTTGAGAAAAATACGGACAACTACGGAACCCTACACTGAGCGTGGCCCGTCACGCTCTTGGCCGGTTTTTTTTAAATACCTATCCAACAATATATCATACGTTGGGGTTGGAATGAAAAAAAAATCAGCCCCCACTTTATATGTAGGGGGTACCCTAATAAAACATTTTTTTCCATTTTTTATTTTTGCACTTTGTTGGCGTGATTGATACATTGGTACCAAATTTCAGCTTTCTAGTGCTTACGGTTACTGAGATTATCCGCGGACGGACGGACAGACAGACAGACAGGGGGAAACTATAAGGATTCCTAGTTGACTACGGAACCCTAAAAAACATTCAGTCGAATTGAGAACCTCCTACTTTTTTTGAAGTCGGTTAAAAAAACAACCTTTATTGCCGGCCGGCAAACGGCTAACCGATTGAAACAGAAACATAAATGAAAAGAGAGGGCGAACGGCGACACCTGTGTGTCGGCGATTTCAAAGGTAAGCGCACGTGCACCCGATCTCGCTACCTACGCCCAGGTGCGGGCGCGGCTTTCGACCTTCGCGCCGTGCAATAGAATTTAATGTCGGCTGCTCGTGTGCGGTCTGTTTGTTTTATAGAGTGGCGGCATTTTCAACATCAAAGGGTGAGCCTATTTTGTGCAAAATTCTGTTATATCAATAACTTCTCACGTCACTAGATTATCGACTTTGAATGTCGAGTATATTTATAGTATCATCACTTTATTACAGTGTACGAATTTCGTATGTGTTAAAAATCATTGTTCTAGCTTCATAAACCAGGGAGGAAATAATGGAGAGCGTTTATATGTCTTGTTTTGCCTTAATTCAATATCATCACATATTTTTGTTGCTGATAAAATAATACATCCTATATATCAAGGCCTTGTAGCTCGGCGAAAGAATCGTGATCGCGGAGTGCGCCGGCACTGATTATAATTATTTTGTCCAGTTATTTTAATAACCTATACAAAAAGTACCGATAGAATAGGTATTCTAATCTATATCTGCATAGAACTATTTAAAACAAACCACAAAAGTTCATAGTTGATCGTTATTGGTACAGTCAGCAACTCAGCTGTGAATACAGATAAAGTGCCAAATATATGTATACACATACCTTAATGTACCAAGTACCAACACTTGTACAGGAAATAAAATACTCTATACATATTTTTGGCACTTTGTCTTGCCAGCTGTGTTGTTGACTGTACACGATCTAAAAAGGAGCCGAACGGTTATTATAATTACGCGGCGACTTGCGTAGTCGGCGGCCGCGCGATACATAGTGCTGTCTCTGTTCAGGCCCCGTAGCCGAATGCCATTTCTCCGACGCGAAACGAAAACGAAACGCAGTCTGGCTCTGTCGCGCCAATACGCAAGAGCGATAGAGATAGATATCTACTAGCGTTTCGTTTCGTGAGCGTTTGTGCCATTCGGCTACGCACCCTGTTCTCACTACCACGAATTTGAAGAACAATATTGCTGTCCCTCTCAATCTTTAGGCGTCATTCATATATTACGTCATACTAAATGTGACAATCCATGTTAAAGGATTAAAAAAGCGTGACATTGGGGGGTCCGTCCAAATAGTAGTCCATAAACCACGTCTTTGACCAACGTGAGTGATATCTCTGTCACTCTTTACGTCTTTACTAACAGAAATTTAAATAACAATAGTGCTATCTCTGTCACTCTTTACTAACAGAAATTTAAATAACAAAAATGCTATCTCTGTCACTCTTTACTACCAGGAACTTAAATTATTATAGTACTATCTCTATTCTCTGTCACTCTTTACTATCAGGAACTTAAATTGTTATAGTGCTATCTCTGTCACTCTTTACTACCAGGACCTTAAATTATTATAGTGCTATCTCTGTCACTCTTTACTGTGTGCGGGAAGTGCACATACCACGAGTTTGACTAACATGAGTGCTATCTCTATCACTCTTTACTACCAGGAACTTTAATTATGATAGTGCTATCTCTGTCACTCTTTACTACCAGGAACATAAATTTTATTATTACAGTGCTATCTCTGTCACTCTTTACTACCAGGAACTTAAATGATTATAGTGCTATCTCTGTCACTCTTTACTGTGTACGGGAAGTGCACATACCACGAGTTTGACTAACATGAGTGCTATCTCTGTCACTCTTTACTACCAGGAACTTAAATGATTATAGTGCTATCTCTGTCACTCTTTACTTCTAGGAACTTAAATATTTTTTTCGGTTTCGGTTTTGGTCTTGGTTTCGGTGTCGGTTTTGGTGTAGGTTTCGGTGTCGGTTTCGGTTTCGATTTCGGTTTTCGTTTCCATTCCCGTTTCGGTTTCCGTTTTCGTTTTCAGTTTTGTTTTTGTTTAAACTAACAGAACTAAAACTAAAACCAAAACCAAACCAGAAACGGGAAACCGAACACGGGAAACCGGATATCGGATACCGTATATCGGATGCTGGTTACCGGTTACTGTCTACCGTTTACCGGATACCGGTTACCGTCTACCGGTTACCGGTCACCGTTTACCGGATACCGGTTAACGGTCATTGGTTACTGGTTACCGGTTACCGGTCACCGAATACCAAAGACCCGTCACCGGTTACCGGTTACCGGATACCGGTTACCGGTTACCGGATACCGGTTACCGGATACCGGTTACCGGATACCGGATACCGGTTACCGGTTACCGGTTACCGGATACCGGTTACCGGATACCGGTTACCGGATACCGGTTACCGGATACCGGTTACCGGATACCGGATACCGGTTACCGGTTACTGGTTACCGGTTACCGGTTACCGGGTACTAGATACCAGAAACCAGGTTTTGATTTCTGGTTTCTCATGTTACAACGTGTATAGATTAGTCGATACCAAGTCGGACACTTCCGATTAGGCGATTTCGGCTCGCATTGTTACGCAGCATTCGAGTGTTGAGTTTCTCACACATGAGGCCCCCTAATAAAATTTGTACCACTCATATTATTGATTTGACTCTCGCAACACAAACACCTCATGCCCACACAAATACACACAAAATAAAATCATTCACAAACTTCAAATCATTCAAAAACTCAACAGTCACACGCGCTCCTCGCGGTCCTCTAAGAACTCCCTCGCGAGAGTCGACACTTCAAAATGAAGCGACATCGCATCGGCTCATCATCCACAAATCCGAAAAGATCCACCGATAAATTTGTACCGGAAAGACCTCACCGCGACAATGTCATATTACCCAAATTACTTCAAAAATCCTCTGAAAGTGAAACAGTTCATTAGGTTTACCGTAAGAGTGAGTGAGACAGACACGCACTGTGCTTCAAATTTGCCTCGCCAAAATACGTTACACACGACTCGAAAGAATACAGTCTTAAGCGCCGCAAGCTTTCATACATATTACGTTGTTGTGATCCAAGCATCTCGTCAAGCTCGATAGGTACTATTATTGAGCTAACGACTTGACCAGTTTAACGTGACCTATCGGACTAATTGATTTGTATGACTTTTGTCACTTGTAATAAGGGAGCTCTCTTATACTGGACGGTGAAATATTTGTTATCGAAGCGTTTTGAAAACGCGGCGCCCTTGATATGAAACACGTGTTGACGACTCGCCGCCCGTTCCCGCTACTACTATACTAGCTATACCTACTCTGTGCACGACCTTATTCTGCAGGTAATAACGTTCATATTAAAGCGCAAGTAAGAAAAATATCAATTAAGTAATGAATCTTACATATTTGTTGTTTAATTGATTTCGTATAGTACTAAGAATATATTAACGGCAAAATTTACCATCTTTCAATTTAGTTAGGTATTTTTCCTTTCCTAAAATTATCAATATTTAAGATTTTGAACAAGCGCCAAAAGTATTGGTATAAGTTTTAATAATTTATCAACACACGTAATATTATATTCATAATAAATTGCAGGATTACGGTTAACAATATTTTCTAGTGAAATACGCCTGAAAATGTGTAACTTACTAAACCTTCTTTATAAATGATAGTTCTGTATGAATTATTTATAAAAATTAGATGTTTTTATATGAAATGCAGGTGTCACAACATAATACAAGCACTTTTTCCGGATTACATTTAATACTTTAGTTATAAAATCAAAAAATATTCAAAGTTCGTTTTTATTTTTTTTTAAATTGAATCAGAACCCTAATTTGATTAATAATTTGTATTTTAACTATCACTAATGATACTTTATACGACAGAAAAAGAAAATTACGGTTATCGAATTATGTCCAGGTCAAGCTATTTTTCCTGGTCTATAATTATGTATTAGCATTAAAACTCAAAAATGTGTATTTATTTTTATATATCTTAATAACTTAAAATATAATTGAATTTAAAGATAGTATGAAGCCGCCTCACAACCCCTCCAAAGAACAGTTAATACACACTAATGAATATAGAGTTCTTGAATAACTTTCTCAAATAAAAATAAACGTTAATATATTATGTATAACCCACATAAGCAAAGGACCTTACACAAAAAATTAGCATTTTAACTACCTCAAATAGCAAAGGACGTTTACAAAAGTATATATGATTTAAAGAAACAAAATCTATATACATAAAACGTAAATGTTTTATGGTCGCAATTATGAACTTTTAACCTGAAACAGTAGCTTTCCTTAATTCATAAAATTTATCAAATTTACTATACAAATACTGTACCACTAATACCAAATTGACCAGTAAGCAAAGATCCTTATAAATCTACTATTACCATATTTTCAATATATGAGTACCTAACTATAGATTGGCAAGATCCTACTTTTTTTTTTTAAACCGACGTCGCTTTTTACTAACTGACAGTCATGACACGCAAGGATAACTCGTTTTACTAAAATGGTGTTTTGTT
This sequence comes from Leguminivora glycinivorella, assembly GCF_023078275.1. Classification (NCBI taxonomy): domain Eukaryota; kingdom Metazoa; phylum Arthropoda; class Insecta; order Lepidoptera; family Tortricidae; genus Leguminivora; species Leguminivora glycinivorella. The sequence continues at coordinate 18,525,743 of NC_062973.1, forward strand.
TTTCTAATAGAACCGATCCCTAATATACTTAAAACTTTGTACATGCCTTGGTGACATTACTTTATGTATCTGCTCAATAAATCTATTCTTAAAACTTCTGAAAAATAGATGACATTTTCTTGTGAATTATCTGGCTTGAAATATAATATATAATTATCAAAACTGTCACACAATGCTTAGCTATGAAAACCTTTCAATAAAAAAAATGTAATTTCTTCCTTGATCGTCTAATTGGTATAAAACCCCTACTAAAACTATGGTAGTGCTTACGGTTTGCAAATAAAATTCTTTACTAAAGTCTGGGTTATGTAATTGTATTACGTTAATAAATTTAACTTTTACTTCGTAAAATGCCTGCTGTTGAATACTACCCTAATTCAAAAATTCTTTTTTTTTTTGTTAATAATTCAAATAATATAAGTATTGAATTATATATATTTCCTACTACAACTAATTATAAACCGTCGATAAAAGTTCATGAGCCTATAATGTTTTCAATTGTTTTATATCTTTAGGTACTGTAAATTATGTAACCGAGCATATTTACTTCATTACATGAAACACAAAGTGTTACTAATCAACTAAATATAACCTTCCCTTTATCTTTACTTCAGAAACTGAAATAAAACATTCGTTTAAACTAAACGCAACTACTATTATTAATATAACTGCAACTATTATTACAATTATTTTCTGATTTCAACATGAAACAGGCGGACCGTATGCTTGCTTGCCACAGACGTAGTATATAAAAAAAAACCGGCCACCTTGTCGGCGTGATTGATATACATATTGGCACCAAACTTCAGCCCTCCAGTGCCCACGGTTACCGAGATCATCCGCGGACGGACGGACGGACGGACGGACGGACGGACGGACGGACGGACGGACGGACGGACGGACGGACGGACGGACGGACGGACGGACAGACAGACAGACAGACAGACGGACAGCCAGACACGGCGAAACCACAAGGGCTCCCAGTTGGCTACGGAACCCATAAAAATACTATATTAAAAATTGGTATCCCGCTGTCCAAATTAACATACTGAATTTAGTTATATATTGAGTATCTACAAAGTAATCAATAGGTATAACGAAATTTAAACATGTAAGAACAAGTATAAAACATAAAAAATAATATTCCCTACTCGAAAATAATCAAACGCTAACGTTTTTATGCAAAAACCATAATTAACACTTGTTCTATCGTCGACAAATGGTCAAGTGGTTGGCGCGACAACTTTTTGTTAGATTACAAAAACAAAGGGACTTAAGATTGTAACACGTCTAGTCGAACTATAAGTGTTCTTAAGAATTTAAGTGACGCCAACAAAGATGCCATAAATAACAATTCAGAATGGTAACTTTCGTTTTAGACTACTTCAAAATGATAATTTCACACGCAAATATACTAAAATGTACGACGCGTAGTATCCTATTTAAACCGCTTCTATGTAAGTACGTCCATAACGTAATAAACTATTTAAAACACTTCTATGTACGAACGTAATGTAATAAACTATTAAAAACACTTCTATGTACAAACGTAACGTAATAAACTATTTAAAAACTTCTATGTACGCCTCCCCATGTAGGAAACTTTACTTAAACTTGAACAATATCTGATACAAATTACAATATGAGTATGAATGAATTACAATTGACGGTATACCTACTAAATAGACGTATGAATAAAATTTACAATAATAAAATTAAGTACCTATTTCATAATATGCTATCCGTCTTCACAACAACAAATTGTGTTGCTATAATGAATCGACTACACGAATCAACTATAACAACAGCTTTGATCCAATATAAGATATATAACTCAATACTATAAAAACTAAAATGAAGAAATTAAAAATAATGAATACCACTGTAAATGAACTCTAAGATTTATAAAAGACTAACCACTTTAATCAAAATCTACTTATCCTAGTTACGCTGGCCTACCCCACCAAATAAAATATATGTATATCGTGGTAACGCTAGAGCCAATTGTACTATTATGTAGTAAATAACGACGACAGTAAATAATATATATATATATATATATATATATATATATATACATCCTGGTCACGCACACCAATTGTAATATTCCTACCCTATAAATACCTAACTAACATCAATTACCTATTTAGTTAACCAATATAAACATACAAAAATTGAAACTCTAAAATTTATTAAATAAAATTAATTACCATGAAACGAAATCAATCAATTAAGTTAATATCTTATATTGGATCAGTATTTTGACCTAGTGATCGTTTAGTGTTTATGTAGAACCCAATGTTGTAGCCGCAAATAGTAACCAGTCCTTTTCGCATATTATGAAACAATAATGCCCTATTACGCCCTAATAACCCTAAAATGTCAATAACCAAAATACATGGATTAAGTTCACAGCATAATTCAGAGTGAATAATAAGTTGTAATTAAAAGATGGGGTTTATTCAAGTATAATCTGATTGTTATAGTTAAATAGAACATAAATAAATGAGGATAATTATGTCAAAATTAAAATAACTAATGTTTGTCAGTAAATAATCTAAAATGTCACCATATTATAATATAGATAGTCAATAGTAAATATAATACAATTTAAAATATTTTATTTTTGGGGTTATAGATGTCGCTCCGCCTCCGCGACAGTCCATGGTCATCATCCAGTTACGGGTCAGACCCCTGCCCCAGTTCTGAAGGAACTATTTTGTGGTCCTGAAGGGACATCTTTTCATAATGACAGGACTACTTTCATTTGCCCGAGCCATTATGTTGTGACACTTTCATCACCATAGAGAGGATTTTCAAAGAGACACTTTAAAATATCAAATACTGGTAGTAGAGCAGTGTATCTGACCACTCCAATTCTCCAGAATTCTGTAATTTTGTACATCATTGTTTTTGTAGGTATTTATCAAAATAATATTATCCAAACTGTTAATGTAGTCATTTTGTATCACCTTTCGGACCAAAATAAACCACGATCATGCAACTTTCTGCTTCGATCCAGTCTAGACAAATCATTTATGATAGGTATTTGGAATAATATGACTTTATATTTGAAAGCCATTAGGTATGTAAAAATCACAGGTTCATAGATAACAGAATAGACAGGCAAACTGCTGAGGGACAAGCTAATTAAAAATAATCATTTTTATTTTAAAACAAAATGAATTTACAATCTTACATTATATTGTGAGTTATTTATTTTAATTTTCTCACAATATATTTATTTACTACCAGTAGGTATACAAGGGACCAAAAATATATATAAAGTCATAAATGTATATGTCGAGTTTGTCATTTTGTCATAAATAAACATAGTATTATAAATTCCTATAAGCCCTACTAATCCCAATTCAATAATTGAACATCATTAAACGCAAGCCTTCCTGAGCCTACCGTGGGATTCACTCAATCTATGTACAAATGTACAACATTCATTTATTTATTTATTTATAAATTCACTCACACAGTTAAGGTCTAACATATTAAGTAACCAAATCCCGTGTTAAAAATGTATAATTGAACTTTCTAGAAAATGAATAAAGACTTGAAAAGGAGAAAACAATTTTAATTCTAATATTTCCTATACCAAACAAAATCCTAGCCCTAACAGCTAAACTAACCATCTACTCTACCGACATATTAGCAAACTAGCGATCCGGATCGCACATTTAATTTACTCGCGTGATTTTCCGAAAGTGCAATGGAAAATCTCTAGCTAAAGCTAACTAAGACGGGTGAAGAATAACCCTTAGACCTGACTCCCTATTTCTTCACGTGGGCTGGTTCTCACACTAGGGATTGGGACAGCAAGAAGTCAGCCAGACGGGTAAAATAAAATAGGAAAGTTGGACAAGAACCTGGCAAATTTAAGAAGTTTAGATAACAACTCAAATCGTCCAGATTCCAGGAGCAAAATCCTGTCTTAATAAACGCAGGAAACTGCCAAGAGCTCACTTGGACTCTACTAAAATAACCCAAGAAATGTCCCTTGGTTGACTAGGGCTGTAGTTGATCACCGTTAGGTTACCCGCCCTATCCCTCCAAAGAACTGCAAAATATCAGACCAGTTCATCCTACTAAAATAATCTATCTCAATAATTATTTACAAAAGTTATTATTTAACTAACAGAACTAAGTAATATATGAAATCCTTCAACAAAGATTATTCTAGCGTAAAATACCACTAAAGCAATCCAAGCTAAAACATTTCACACATTAAAACACAATTAACTCTTTAACTAATAAGAAACACTCACAAATCTAACCAAACTTTAAAACTTTAGCAACACTATTGTTCTACAACTCTAAACTCTACTAGTACACTTTATAATACTAGCAGTGATCGAGCTCCAAAACAATAACAATTAAGACACTTAAATTTACACCAATTAAACACTGAAATATACGTTTATTAACACAATACTCTATATTATCCTCCAACCCAAATCATACCAGTATCATGAAATACTAGCAAAATCAAGGCTAGGACATAATATAGTTAATCTAGATTTACCCAAATAACCTAAATAGAACCAGTCTGACGGTCGAGCGGAAGGCTCTCTAATCCCCGAATCCCAAAGAATGAATCCCATGCAATGCCTTGCATCCCATTTCAAACATCCCTTCCAAGACTCTGAAATCCCCACTAGCTCCCACTTCCTCACTCCTGATTGGTATTTCTTAACCAACGCTGAAATTCATAATTTCATACAATATTTAAATAAAACATGTTTTATTTCCTGATCAGAATAAGGTCCAATTTGATCTACTCATAGGGCGTGGCCGAACTAAGTTTTTTTCCACATGTTTGGACACAGGATTGGCTCACTAGACTTTTTTCCATTTGCACATGCTTTAAAAATTGTCTCATTCAACGCTCTTTGTAATATGGTTCAATATGGCTTAAATTTGTTTTTATTGGCTAGTAACATTTAATTGTACAGTTTGAAATTTGACACAACTTTTTGTAGATTTGAATTTGACCAGGCGACATTTCTTAAAATCCCTACTGCAAAACCTTTATGACTTTGAAACAAGGTTCAAATTGAGTTATAAATAAGTATCTAAATATTTTGGTTCACTATAAATCTCTAAGCACTCCATCTAGTATTTTTAAAATATGATCTACTTGAGATAAACAAAATTTTAATTATCGTGAGACCGAAACAGGAATTTAATCAACTAAACAAAAATATAATTATTATGCTTGCATATGATGAAACATGGAAGCAAGTTTCTGACATGTTACAATATGACGATGTTGTCAGGAAAAAAGACGTTGCTTTTATCGAAAGTTATTCTTAATTTATCTATTTAAACAACTTATAACCACGAAATGTAAACCTTCATTATTAAAATCCTAGTTGTAATTATTTTTGGACAATATATCAATTAAGTAGACAAGACGTGAGTGCGCCCTTTCAAGATTATCTTATTAGGCTGAGGACAATTATATATTAGTGCCGGATTGATTACGTCTGTGCTTTAACTGCTACTTACATAGACATTCACGATCACGGCCTAGTGAAGTTCAATCGAGCTTTGAAGCACTGCGGAGCATTTCTTTTTTTTCGCCACTTTTATGAAATGTGATATTTTTGAAAAAATTATGCAATTTCTACTCAGAATCACTAGCTTTTTCAATCCTAGTAGTTAAAAAAATTGTCCCATAGGTACGATTTTTTCTTATTTTTTTACCATTTTCCGTACATGTTGTGTGTGGTAACAAAAGAGGAAAGTAACAAAAATGTATGGAAATTCTGGGATACTTTTTGTCTCCCAGTGAGATTGAAAGTACTCGTGATTCTGAGTACAATTGACCTAAAATTCCCTAAAAAAATCAAAATAAAGTAATGGCAAAAAAAAGAATTGCTCTGCGGCACGTATTCTAATTTCCCTAATAATTAGTACATTACGTCAGATGCCGGGAAAGAAGGGCTTACAGGGTGAGTATGCTAAAAAGGCTAACGCCGTGTCTTGCGTGGGCGACGGTCGCGCGACCGTCGCGCGACCATCGCCGTCGCATCTCATACTTCCGTATCGATAAGGTTTGACTTCGTATGCGTCGCATCGCCGTCGCGCGACCATCGCGCGACCGTCGCAGACGCAAGCCACGGCGTAAGGGTAAGGGATCTACTCGCAAATGCGAAAACTACCGTACCATATCGCTCATATCCCATGCTAGTAAAGTCTTCTTACGAATCCTGAACAAGCGACTAGATAACTACATTGCCAAACAAATACCACGAGAACAGGCGGGATTTGTGAGAGGTCGAGGTACTCGCGAGCAAATACTCAATGTGAGGCAGTTAATAGAGAAATGCAGAGGGCACGACGTCTATATGGCTATGTGCTTTATTGACTACGCAAAGGCTTTCGATTGCATCAACTGGAGTAAAATTCACGGCGTAATGGGCGAACTGGGGATACCGCAACACCTAATCTTTCTTGTGCAAAACTTGTACTTAAGTAGCGTGTCTAAAGTGCGAATAGAGGACACTGTATCACAACGCTTCAAAGCTGAACAAGGAGTGCGGCAAGGCTGCATCTTGTCGCCGCAGCTGTTCAACCTCATCGGTGAACATAATATATTATAATGAGAAGAGTTTTGGAGGGCTGGGAAGGTGGTATCCAGATTGGTGGGCAAAAAATCAATAACCTTCGTTTTGCTGATGACACGACCATAATAAAAAGTGCCTCTGAAAAAGAAATTGCAGAAATTGTTTTTTTTCTTTTGATGATGGCGTTGTCATAAGTATTATTTATGCTGACGTTTAGAAACAAATGACTCGAGCATTGCTGGCGTAGGTGGGGAAATTACTATGAAATTCCATTACATGTCATCCTCACTCAACGAACCAGATACGTAGTACTTATTACCTACTTCCCGACTTAATTTGAAGTAGGTATGTAATGACATCATTTCATTGCAAGTTTCAGACAAATATATATTATTTAATGCTCATTTTGTAACTCAGAAATGCTTATTGCACATTTGTAAAAAGTATCTTTTTGGCAAGCGGTGTTACATCACACCACAGGTGATAAAAAAATATCCAAAGTATGAATTCCGCTCAAGAGTCCCACTTTCCTCGCTATTATTTTCCAAAGGTATTTCTGCGGCAAGAACTCATATAACTCTCGGTGTCACCGGCACATGTCTAATTAATCGGCCCCTTAGCCCGGGTCGCCAATTTTCTTATTTATCGCCTCCGATTGCGGCCATTAGCGGACCACTGCCTTATTAGCTGGCCCCGACTGAGACAAATGGATCGTATTTTAATCAACTACACCTAAAACTCGAGTAGAGAACAGTATATCTCGACGAATAACTCCTAAAATATCTAAACGTTTTTAGACTCTATTGCCAACAGTATAAAGTAATAAGATGTGTAGATTTTTATGTTGCTGTCATTGCGTAACCTTTCATTTTTCCTTGAGTCGCAATACGAGTTATTTGATTAGAGGTCCTGATTGGACTGCAGACGTTTGATTCTTTGATTTATAGGGTAAAGATATGTAGTAATTGTATTTTATCGGAAGTATCTTGTATATCCACAAGTTCTTTGGAAAGTTTATTACTTACGCTTCACTTCGTATGACATTTTAGAGCATTGTTTCAAAAGTCTTTTATATTTTTTTTTAAACTAAACACAAACAATACCTTGTTTTATTTTTAAATATAATATTTTACTGTACCTATGGCGCTACTTTACGTTGAAGCTTTAAAGATCCATGTGTACTAAAAACGTTGTCCCTGTGTAATACAGGAAATTCGCAACTCCCTTGGGTCATGTTTTAATTTATCGCCACTCGTTTATAAATTCGCTTTATTCGCACATGTATCTATGTAATATTCGATTACAAAGCATACATTTTCGTTCCTAGGTCTTATCAAGAGGATGAAGCACTCGAAATATAATGACGATGGTCGTTAAAATTTTTAACGAGTTATTGAAAATGCTGGCCGCGTATACTTTTTATAGAACATGAAATTTTGATATTGGTTAAAAAAGTGTTTCACATAAAAAAATCAGCAAGTTTAAATTACTTTTCCTAGGTTCAGCGGTCAGCGTTCAGTTTGTTAATAAAATATTTACTTACCATTTTATATTAATATCGATAGCCAAAATATGATATGAGGTAGCCTACAGCTACAGCATTGAACAGGATGTCCGACATTGTTTGTTGTTTACGTTACAAATCTACACAAAAAAAATGCAAAATTCCAACCAATTTTCATGGACACAGGTTCATATTCTCATTCAGCAGGCCATCATTATTTGCTCATAGTAAAAAAAGTGTTTATATTAAGATTACATTTATTAATCACTGTGGGAAAAATACTGCTAATCCTTTTCTACTTAATAAGTACAAAGAGGAGAAAACGTGGCTTAAGACTTAAAAATAACTGGCATGGTTAATAAAATATTAGCATTTTAATGGTTATTTCGAAACCGACATTGTCCCTATTTTTTTTCTGCTAGGCTTAAAGATTCAATGCAAGTACTTAATAGCTAGTAAGTACATTTTTACTACACGTTTTGTGCAGTCGCGTTGCGGGTGTAAAGCTATTATTTCCGCCCGCAGGCAGTTACAGGTGAAGATCGCACAGATAGCGTATCGCTAAAAGCGCAATGGCACGAACATGTCGTTCCACAGAGCTTTGGCGGTGAGACGGAGTACAGTATGGCATGCATGATCATATAGGTACTAAAAGAGAGTATTAAAATTCTATGGCAGGCTGGCTAGAGCAACGTAGACCACCTCCAGTGAATCCGTGAAGCGAGCAGCGCCGACCGCCGCCCCGAATGGTAAGTTGTAAACTCGAAATTTTAGGTATTTAAACTTTTTTTCTCCAAAATTGACAAAAGTAATGCAAGGTAATGTCGCATTAGAATTCCATTGAGTTACAAACTTTTTAAAAACGACTTGTTACTTAGATGGGACTTCAACAGAAATTAATTAAATTATTTTTCTTCAATTAATTACCCACCGAATGTGTTATTGCTAGAAAACAGAGGTAAATTGACTCTTTGACGAACGTGGTACATTTTATACGCTTTAAATTCGACGCTTGTCGTTGAAAAGAGTTAGATAAGTCATAAACATCACTGACACCATAAAACGGGTGTTGTCAGCAGTAAAAGTCTAGGGCCGTGATTCGACTTTGGTTTTGATAAGTGATGACATCACGTATATTTCGTTAAATTTAATCATAAAATAGTGATTCGATAAAAAGGGGTCATAGTAATTATTGTTAGATAAATCATTAGTCATACTCATAATTAATTGTTTGCGCGTATTTGCAGTAGTTAGTTCATTATTTATTTAGGACACGTGAAACTTCTTTTCTCTGGATAGCATTGAAGAAAAATCTGAAATAATACGTTTTTAAAATTATGACTGCTGATCGTTAGGTACATTAAGGCTTTCAACAATTACGCCAAACAAAGGTTCCAGGCCCCGTAGCCGAATGGCTTTTCTACGACGCGAAACGAAAACGAAACGCCGCGAAAGATAGTCTGGCTCTGTCGCGCCAATACGCAAGATAGATATCTACGAGCGTTTCGTTTCGTGAGCGTTTCGTGAGCGTTTGTGCATTCGGCTACGCACGCAGATATGTAGGTCGATCGCTTAGCCACACAACGATTGTCTTCAAGTCGTGAAGTCACAAGCTCTTCCGAAAACAAATGGAACTATCTCTGTTTGCCAGCCATACGAAACTGCGATGTCAATGAAACGTGTATATTTCACGACCAACTGCATATAATTATGTCTACATGTAGCATGTTCGCCGATACTGGCTTTGGTTATTAACTAGCATGCATTGTGTTGATTGAGTATAGTGGATAATAGCTGGGTAGTGACGTGGATAATAACATACCTTTACAATTATAAATATAATACAGTGCGGCACGTATGCAACTATTACGTGTATGTTTATTATTATGAGCCTATTGCATCCTACTGGCTGGGCAAAGGCCTCCCCCTTCTTCCTCCACTCTTCTCGATCTTGAACTACAACTGGCCAGTCTGTCAAAAAGGAGTCCAAGTTATCCCGCCATCGCCGGTGAGGACTGCCGGATCCTCTGTTCGGCTGATGGGGCTCCCACTGCGTGGCTATCTTGGCCCACAGGTCATTCGGCATAAGGCAGACATGTCCAGCCCAGTCCCACTTTAACTTGACCGCTTTTCGAGCTACATCCGATTATCCGAGTTTTGGAGCGCAGCGTGGTGTTTCGGATTCGATCCCTTAGTTTCACACCTAATATGCTGCGCTTCATTGCTCTCTGGCAAATCCCGAGTTTGGACTTCTGAGCTTCCGTCAAAGACCAAGTCTGTGCACCGTAAGTATGCTACGTGTATATTTATTTACGGTAAGTCATGTGTTTGAAAGAACTCGTACTTTTTCGATTTATTAATCTGTTTATGCTACCTACACAAAGTTAGTCTAGAGGGGATTGATTTTTAGCGATAATAACTCCTACTGTCAACAATGTCAACATCTATGTATATTTACTTAAATAGTCTAACTGCTCACAAAAGCGATAGAAATAATTTATTAAGTAACCTTTATCATACAATAAGTACATCCAATGCATTAAATCGCGTGGCAATAAAATCCCGATTTCATCGATCATTATCTCATAAATATTACAAACATTATCTCGGCAAATGTAATTTCACCGTGTTTACACCCAATAGTCCATTAAGTTCCAATTTATAATTGCACATGGATATGTATACAGGGTGTATTTTCATCTTCTTCTTTGTCGTATTCTCACAGGGACGTGACGAATGTGGACACTCTTCCCCAGTTGTCTCCACACCACTCGATCCTGGGCCCGGTGCATGCTAGCCTGCAATGGTGTATTTGTCACAGACGTTATTCTGTCTGCCCAACGTGTGCCCACTTCGCTTCCTTGCCATGCATGCTATGTGAGCCTAAAGCAACTATCGATACTGAATAGGAATGGAATCGATTGGCATCAGAAAAACACCATGTGAAAAAAAGTTTTTTTTTTCATACTAATTGTATAGGAAAAGTTTTTCGCGATTTGTGACTTTTCTAGCCGGGTTTTTTTTGGCCTCATACAACCTTTTGATCCTGGATAGAAATGGGATCGATTGGTGTCAAAAATACCCTTTTTCTCGCAACCTGTATGTTTTTTCCAAATTCTGTAAATGCCAATTTTCATCAATTTGAAATAGAGGGAAGGTTTCCTTAGACCATTTTCACGTCGGACCACGGGAACTCATACCTGCTCTTACTGACCCGCTATAAAAATACACCCTGTATTAGTATACTGACTTTTACATACATACATAAAACATACATAAAATCACGCCTGTATCCCATAAAGGGGTAGGCAGAGCACATGAAACTGCTTAAGTTACAGTGCCACTCTTGGCAAATAAGGGGTTAAAAAAAACGAAACTGTGGCATTGCAGTGACAGGTTGCCAGCCTCTCTTCTTTTTTTTTTTTTTTTGACGGAGTGGGAATGCTGTTACGCACGATGTGTGGGACTCGCCGTTTCTTTCCCCTCCCCTGTCGAGAGGGGGGAAACTTGGCCCTACCCACTAAACCCACTCCGGCGTTCCATCCTCTTTGCCGTTCGTGAGGGCGCGCTGGGATCGATGTTGTCATCATGTCATCTGGCCTACGCCACAATTTACCCCATATCCCATAGTCGCCTTCTACGACACCCACGGGAAGAAAGGGGGTGGTGAAATTCTTAACCCGTCACCACACGGCACTGACTTTTAGAGTAAAAGTATACTTGTTATTAACGACAAATTTAATAATTTAGATAGGTAGTAAAATATTCACTCGAACGCTTTATTCTCGTATTATACAAAATGTGTAGAAGTTAATATTCTTTACAGTGTCTAGATTTTATAAGTGTAAATAAGTAATAAACTAATGACAATTACTTACCTATGTTATGACAGGTTACATAAAATTCAGACAATTTTTTTCCCAGTTCAAAATTAAACTGTAGTGATAATTGATCGCGTGTCGCAGAAATATAAAAATTAAAACTCACCTTTACTGAACATATTCAGTAAATTATACGTCAACACGATAATTATTCGTTATTCGGGCCTAGGGTTACCAGAAATCACGATGTTTTGTCAGCATTTTCGCACCTACATCCATACTAATATTTTAGATGTGATAGTGTGTCTGTCTGCTTGTTACAAACCGTTAAGTTCAAATACGTAACAGAGATGTTTTGAGTCCCGGAAATCATCATTAACCCTTAAATGCATGATTTTTTTCTTTTAACTAGAAATTAATAATGTGATAGACAATGGTTTTCTGACTCTAGGAAAAATAATAAAAAAATATTTAACATCGATTTTAATACTAAATCAGTGTTAGAAGTAAAATAGGCTAAATCTTACTTATATAAATATATAATTACTAGTAAAATTTATAAGAAAACTTTTACTACTATTAAAAAGGTACACTATTTGAGAAAATCCTATGATAAAATTATTAAACATAAAATAGTTACTAACTCTGAAAAAATCTGCCTGAATCATGTACTAAAAATCACCATCATCCAGTTTTTCACACTTTTCCGCCATTTTTTCTTAAATGGTTGGAAATAATGTTTTTATTTAGTAATTGAGATGTAGGATCTAAGAAAAATAAATAAAAAAGTCCAGCTTATATTTTGGCTATAAACTAGCCAAAATATACATACATACATACAAAATATACAAAATATACATACATTGTAGCCAAATGGCAACAACATGCATTTAAGGGTTAACGAGGGTAAAAATTTACTTCCTCCCTGAAAGCGAAAGCACTAAGGCAGCGCCTATTAATTGATGTATGAACTATGATATGGATGGATGGCATTATAATTGCCTTTATTTTTTGTCAGGCGCCTTCTAAATTACAAATTCCACGCAGAGGAAGTCGCGAGCAAAAGTTAGTACGTACATTACATGCATACTTTTTTAGAATGAATCGTATATATTATTATAGTGTATCAGTGTAATAAGAATATTTAATACATACACAAATCTATGTTCTAAACATAGTCGATCCCAGTACGTGCACGTACGTGTACGTGGACGTGCACTCAACGAGCGTTTCCACGAAAAGTTATTAGAAGTGTTAGAAGCCTGGTATTTCGCGACTTAATTATAGACTTTCGCCATCAAGAAAATTGACAAAATGCCATGCTAATTTTTTTTCTCAAACATGGTATGAAATATTGATGTTATGTGCCTTATAATTGGCAGCGAAGTATGACGTTGCAGGTGCGGCTAGGACGATTGATAGATAATGGAATTTCATACAAACCTTGCAGGCCAAGGCCGGCAAAGTCCTCTTTTTTAATTTCCAAACACAGATAATTGTGACATAACATCCAGGTATTTAGCCAATTAAAAAAAAACTATAAGGGGCTTTATAGACGTGCCGACTGCAACTGGTACGGGCCCTAGACAATATTTGATTTTGGGTGCGTTTTCATACAAAAAAAAAATGTTTTTCGTTTTTTTTTTGAATTTTTTTTTTAACTTTTTGTTTTTTTATAAGCGTATACGGGATATCAAAGGGGAACGAAAATTCGATTATTTTTGCGCTACGACGCACCGTTTAGGAGATACAACCATCCAAAGTTACTATTTTCAGTAGACTTTATTTATTTCATACCATGTTTGAGAAAAGCACTATACATACCTCGGCGGGAAATGGCCCCCTTTGTCCCGGCCTCTGTAGTAATGTACTATAGCACCACAATTAGCGCGTACTCATAGATTTGTCATCCAACACTCTGAAAAGTGTAAGACTGAAGAGATCTGATCTGAACACGGCGCAGCAAAGGAACACATAAAAATCATAGTAATTGTTTAACCTAACTAAATACCAGCAGCGGCTGGTCCATACAAGATACAAGCCAATTCCCACCAGCTTGCTAAAATTGATTACTAGTAAAGTACCTTAATGTTAAGGTAGGTTTCTTTTTGCTCAGTGTTGCCTAGCAGAAATTTTCACCAGCCGCCACTGGCAAATACAGTTATTTGACATGCGAGAATAAGGAAACAGAGCGAAGGATAACTTGATAAGTGAAAAGAGCTAAGCGTCTTTGCAGCTGGGATGCGACGTGGGTGCAACTGCGGAGCGGCTCCCGCGCCACTTTCAATAACGCCGAATAGACGAGTAGAAAACCGACGCTCAAAAGACAATAGTGTGAAGTGGCCCTAAACTTAAATTTCTTAGCTAAACAGTTGAAAAGGTAAATGATTCAAAGAGTTATGTTACTGTTTCGTTCTAGTAATTTTTTTTGCACAAAACAAACACAGTGAAATAAAGATAATACACTGAGTATTGAGTGTGTAGAAAGGAGAATCTCGTTAAAGGATTTCGTCTACTTAGCTTTTAAGCAACTGAGAGAGATAAATAGAAAATAGTAGGATAACTCTTTTTAACTCATGTTAGTAAATTTATTTCAATATCAGATTTTGTTAGGGTTTTTGAAATTGGTATTTGGTAACCCTACTCGAGCCGAGTACGATTTTACAGTAAAAATGACGTCATGCATTCACGTCATCAATACTCGACTTTAATTTTATGATGGATAAACATAACGCGTTTTATTTTGGCAGCTTCGTATCAACGTCCAAATTAAAAGCAGGTATTTTAATGTAAGCAAAACCGAATGAAGCATAAAAGAGGAATAATTATTCTTAATAAACGTTCACTTCACTTCGCACCCCATTAATATTTACATACAACGGTAAAGTAGCAGCATATTTTCTAAGTGTCATCCGGTGTAGATAGGTACATTACATGTTTGTATTTTGCACGTTTTTGAATACTTATTCTACTTGATAAAATTTCACAGACAATGACGTTCTTCGTTCGTACTTACAGAAAATGTGGATAGCGCTTCAAAAGCAAAAATTACTTGTTACGCGATCCAGTAACGTGTTCAAAAACGTCACAGAAACTAAGGTAGAGGATCAGTACGTACATAAATACCCATTTACTATAGGTTAATCTACCACACGTGAAAGGTATAAAACAAATCACATTAGGCTTAGTGGGGTCGGACAATGATCCACGCGTTTGTTCTCAGTGATTCTCTTATCCGACGTTAAATAATCAATAACTGCGAGCGCTATCCTAATCCCTAATCGGACGTCGACCTCCAATCCAACAAAAATAAAATTTACAGGATCCAATTGAAAACGGACTGGAGTCTCTTTGCTACACTGAGGCTCTTCTACTCTTGTTACTTTAAGGTTTTTATCTGAGTAAGAAGATTAAGGTAGTAACTTAATAGAGGTGAAGTCCCTTTGTCCGTGCCCGATGCGATGACCGGAAACGGCCGACCTTCGCTTCGTTATTCGATGGATACCTTGTTTTACATAAATTGGTAAACTGAATAATATTATGAACCGTGACAGGCTGGCTTCCTGCCGTTTACCTACAATTAATACGAGGTGTGACCGAAATTTGACCAAGAAATACGTTTCATGTCATTCGTTAATGATTGTTATCAGGATTTTTTTGATTTGAATGATGGCCATTAAGGATAATGACAATGAAATAAAAGAATATCTAATAATCCGCTTAATTAACCTTGCCTTTGTTTCGCATACGCTTTAAAAAGGAGTAAAAATACATAAATATTCATCTACTAATGAATGTAGGTCTAACCGTGGCTTTACAAATAATACCACTAAGCCGAGAAAACAGTTTACATAGCCATCTAAATGGAAGCGCGAGGCTTGATGCAAAATACTTGATTATACCAAATCCAGAGGACACACCAGTCAGTCTAGTACCCCACTACAACGACCACTGCAATGCAAATTAAGTGAATAATACTTAAATTGAAATGTTTTGCGGATAACAGTAACGAAGACCTTCATGCGCTGAAGTAAGGTATTTATTCCAACCAGCACGGTAGCGCCGAGATATTATTTTGACGAGTTGCGAATGAGTGTCCTGAATAAATTTGCAAGAGGTTTACACGATATGGAAAGGTATGCTTTTAATGTCGCTCGTTCACTGGACGCTGCGAATTCGTAATAGCTAGCTAAGAACTCGCTTTGAGCGGTTCTTTTGTGCTTGTTATTTATTTAGCACCGTCCGTTACTGCAGTGGGTGAGGAGAACAATCGTTCCATTGCAGCAGTGTAAAGGTTTTACGGAATACTTAATATAGGGAAACAAGTTCTTTTACGAAAACTGTAGCGCTCTCATTAATGTTTAGTGGAGAAACTGGTGAATACGGAAGTGTATTTTATGGGTACGATGGATAGGTTTAGGTGCCTACTTATCAGTTGCACCAACCACATTTTACAGACACATCATCGTCACGCATCAGACGCTTTAACGGTGACAGACGGTTTGATGCAACTGGCCCTAATAATAACTACTACTAATTTTGCAAAACTGCTTTTGTACCTATAAGGCCACTTGCACCAACAAAAAGGAAGGTTAACCCGAGGTTTAACCCTGCATTTTCGTTGGTGCAAGTGGCCCTAAAGAAAGATGATGAGAGACAACGTTATTATTTTTAAGATCAAAATAAATATAAAACAATTGAGCAACGAGTTTATTCTACTGAAGTTCGAAGGAAGCGTAAAGGTATTATAATATGTAAGTACCTTGGTATTTTTGTACCACTTATCTAGTGACAGCCTAAGTTCTCTGTTAAACTTTTAATAATGTTGTCGGTCTAGGGTTGTAATTAGCAATCTCTGACTGCAAGAGTTTTCTAAGAGTTTTCAAATTATTTTCATAGGAAATACTTTAATTTGTATTTCTTAAGTAGTCACACTAGTATAAACATGAAATAAAAATCATATACGAATTTTTCGACCGTTGCCTTCGTGATTCGATGGCCGGTGGTTTAGGCATCGGTCCGGTAAATGGAGGACGCTTGTTCAATAATTCCAGCTTGGGACACTTGGAGGCCTTGGCCAGTTTTTCTTAGTACCTATATAACATTATTGCATCCAAGAGTTTTGTTTGTTTTTAGGGTTCCATACCTCAAAAAAGGCGGAAGCTTCATAGGATCACTTTGTTGTCCGTCCGTACATCTGTCTATCAAGACTCTTCCTCTCGTAAACGCGTGGAGATATCATATTGAGAAATCATAATTATGTGTAATTACTCCACATTAACACATTACCGAATTTTCTACATTAACACAAAAAATACATTAGTTAGGTATATGCTGCAAAAAACTTCACGTGAATCAAAATTTATGAATTTCCCGCTGACCTAGAAATATACAATTTTGCCAATTATATCTTCTTATACTTCCCATATAAAACTTAAAACAGTACATTTAAAAAATAAGTTGATTAGTACGGAAAGTTAGTGTTACTCGCATTTGGTCCGGTTGTTATTTCCTTATCTACACCTAATTTCCTTGACTGTATACAAATCTGAATACAACAGAGTGACGATGGACATTTTTGTCACAGTTCCGGGGTAACCAACCGCAAACGTTTGAATTCGCGAAGCGAGGACTCAACACAAGAAGTTCTCAAATAAAATATGAAAATAGGTATTCCTTTTCCAACGGGAACTAAATGAGGAAGCATAAACTCGTGAAGCGTCAACTAACAAAAGCTTTTAGCAATTTGCGAATAATTCCAGATTCCAGTGTGTTGCGACAATACGTTGTTTATATTTGGAGCAGAAAATTTACAACAAATTGTAATTACAGTAATCCTTGACGCTACGTAGACGTGAGCACAGAAGGCTGCTTTGTATTGACTCATTTTATTATTTAGTCACTTTATTTACTTATTTTTGTCAGTTGGCATTATATTTTGACTAAATATATTGCTGTTGAGATTTTTTCTTAACCCCTTACGCAAAAACGACGGGGTGTTATAAGTTTGGCGTGTCTGTCTGTCTGTGGTATCGTAGCTCCCGAACGGATGAACCGATTTAGTTTTCGTTTTTTTTTGTTTGAAAGCTGAATTAGTCGGGACTGTTAGTAGCCATGTTTTGTGAAAATCGGTCCATTATGTCGGGGTTTGTTAAATTTTAATTTTGTGGTTATTACAGGTCAAGGTCAGAATCAGGAAGGGTCCTACGGATCTAACCAGTCTGATGTGACATAATTTCATTATTCGTATAAAATCTGACGTACAAATTACGCGAGTTATAAATTAGGTTAGGAGAGCCATAATTTATCAGATCTTAATTACAATTTATAGCTGGGTCGTCATTTCGAGAAACTCTACGACTATAAATTAGGGAAAAAGTGCGAATATACAGTAGCGTTAATTACCGTCAAATGACATCATTTTGACACTAGACTAGACTGCTTTTAATAATAACAACAGAAGTTTCAGAAACAAAAAAAATCCACGAGTCTCAAACTGTACACACCTTTTTTCTCAAATCTAAAATCACAAACGCCTGTTACTTACTAAAAAATAAAAACCTATTCTGTTCGAGAGCACCAGCTGTATTTACTGTGCTGTAATAATGTTATCTGTTATGCTTCCGCGGAGAACTCAAATATAAAGTTCCCAACTTCCCATTTAGGCAAGGATTATTATATACACGTAGCTAAAACTGGCGTTAAGGCCCGTGGGAGGCTGAACTTCGACAAATGCGGTCTGTACGGTCGTACGACCAAGCTGGTCCTGAAGGTAATGTCTGGGTATTACAGGTCTACATCTGGTTGTGAACTGACTTCAGTCTCTCACAAAATATAAGTTGTCCTATACTCTATTTATGTAAAAATGGTTCTTATGTAAGTAGATAGTCTTTGTGAGGTGAAAATAAGTGAAAGGAGAATGGGCATTTTGTCCCATGATTGTATACAGGTGGGACTTAGCTCGTTTGAAAGGGCTTATTAATAGCATAAAATCATTTACATAAAATCCGAACGATGGCCGCGGCGGGCGGAACGACCACTTCCGAACATTTTCTAACATAGCATACAGACACCGCCCTATCCCTAAAGATACCTAATTTTGATCCTATACAGAGTGGGGCCTGTAACAAAGGCGAAGAATTGAACTGTAGGCTATTCTCCTTATACTGATCAACATTTGTTAAGTGACTTTAAAAAATTATGAAGTCTTTAAATTTTTAATTTTTCATACAAAATAAATATTAGCTTCAATGTACGCCATCGCAATGTACGGTCTAGCGATTCCGCGCGAAACAAAAGATTTTGTTTTTATTATGAGCGTCTTGAACCCGAAACCGCTATTTACTGAAAATTTAAATGTACTTTCGCGTACGTAGAATGTAATAATGTTTTCAACCCTATTTTTGTATAATATTTATTCGTATTTCAGCAATTCCCGTCAACTTTGTACAATGCCACGTCAGCAAATTTTAATTGATCCTATTTTGTTACCAACATTTAGTAATATAATTCGACTTTCGTAAGATATATACAGGATAATTGTTATAATTAAGAAAATATAGATACTAGAGAACCTTAATGACGAAATAAAACTTAATAAAATCTCAATTCATCAACAAAATCTTGGTAACAAAATAGGAATTAATAAAAACAAATTTAACTTTTCCCTTAATTTTTGTACAAACTTTTCGAGAACTGCTGATTTATACTCTTAATTTTTTTCTGAGTATAATTAAGTACCTATCATTTAACTAACCATAAAATAAATGTCCTGTATTTAGTTACTACACATATTTCCTTGTACAAGACGTAATTGACTAATTAAAGCATTCTATGCACTTTAGAGTCATATTCAACAGTCAAAAACATGTTTTTAAATATGAGCCGCTCCTAGGCCCTGCCGCCGATTCTAAAAGTACCTACGTGGCATGGCTATCGCCCGCGCGCGTTTGTCGCGCAGCCCAGCCGCCCCGCTCGCCGCCTTAGACCAATTGTCGTGGCTAGGCCGTTAAGCATATTGACTTTTCAAGTCAAATTTTGTCAAGCTTCGATTTCTTATAATCGGATTCATGAGGAATTGAGGAAACTCCTCAAACCTTAACGGTATACGTATATTGATTTTTGTTGCCATCAAATAATTAAAGCATTAAAAGCAGTTTAAAAAAATACCTACACAGTTCTACATAATCCAACATTCGCAAGTAGCTTTCACCAGAACCCCAAAGGCGGCGGTTTTTTTTTTCTTAAAAATTATTATTTACATGTACGAGAACAAATATTTAATTTTGCATAATTTTAGAAGAATGTAAGACTAAACTTAAAAGCTAGCTAAATATGTTCATGTAAATAAAGATAAATATATTATACATACATACATACATACAATCACGCCTGTATCCCATAAAGGGGTAGGCAGAGCAAATATATTATAAATAGTTTAATAAAAAAAAGCTAGCTAATATCTAAAATAGGCCCTTCAGGCATTGTAACCAAGGATGCTGGCGACATTTCCTCGCTGTATCGCAATGTTGATACGTTGGGCGAGGAAATTTATTTTGAACTTTTGTTGAATAACAAAAGAATCCAAATTCAAAAACAAACCGAATTTTCCAGGACTCAGGAGGCTATAATACACGGTTTGACCCTGAACGGCTGACAGACCTTGTTTTTGTAGAAAGTGTCCTTTTTTAACGTATGTACTATTATTTTATTATATGCTGAAATGTAGATTGTTGTTTATTTTTTATTTATTTACTGGAGAGGCACTTCTCGCTTGTTTGCTTTTTACTTCACGACGTTGCTTTGTTTTTAATTCTAGGAATTCCAACCCGCTTTGGTAAAAAATATATTTCAGAGTAGGTTATTTAATTTTAAGTCATTATTTATCCGATCGACTCAAAAGTTGAATAATTTTTCATGGTAAGTTCGCCACAAAAGGTTTTCCAGTTATTCTTTATGATCTTTGGTGTTAATTATTTCTGATATTTTGCGAGCATCGTTAATACATACAACATGATAGACTGAAATACCACAAACTCGGTATAATTTGCTTATTATACTTGCAGAATATGTTGCATGCACATTTTCTATAATTAATATTAATATATTTTTAAAAATAATAGTTCAGCTTGTAGAGGTTAAAAATGTTCATAACTGTTCCAAATTTCAAATCGATACCGTAAGTAGTTCTCGGGATATTTAGAAATGTGACACACAGACAGACAGACAGACGGACAGAGCGTCGCCATAAGGGTTCCTTTTGTACCTTTTTGGTACGGAACCCTAAAAAACCGTTTTGTACCTATGTATTTATTTATATAAAATTAAGGTGTACAAAATGCAGTATTTATTGTTCCAATGTAGTATAGACTTACATTAAGCGCAATAAATATGTACGAATAAATACTGATAAAATAATCAACAACCTTGTGAAAAAAATATTACATTGACTCACAAGAAACCTGTGATAAACAAAACTAGATTAAGAATTATTTGATGAATTCATTTCGTTTGCATTTTTATTCAATTACTTATTGTATGTCATTAAAGTGACATTGTACGACCGAAAACCATTCCACCTATTTGTTTAATTAGGTACTTTTTTCTACTCTCGTACTTTTTTGCCATTTACAGGATCCTACACACATCTTTTAAACACTAGCTCATGTCAAGACAATAAGTCTAAGAGTATTTTCCCCAAAAACGCAGTTGTGCATTACACGCAGTATCTTTTTGGCATCTAAAAAAGTAGCACATGGCATTGCTACAAACTTAACAAACAGCTATTCAAATAGAAAAAAACCGGCCAAGAGCGTGTCGGGCCACGCTCAGTGTAGGGTTCCGTAGTTTTCCGTATTTTTCTCAAAAACTACTAAACCTATCAAGTTCAAAACAATTTTCCTAGAAAGTCTTTATAAAGTTCTACTTTTGTGATTTTCATATTTTTTAAACATATGGTTCAAAAGTTTTAGAGGGGGGGGACACACTTTTTTTCCTTTAGGAGCGATTATTTCCGAAAATATTAATATTATCAAAAAACGATTTAAGTAAACCCTTACTCATTTTTAAATACCTATCCAACAATATATCACACATTGGGGTTGGAATGAAAAAAAAAATCAGTCCCCACTTTACATGTACGGGGGGTACCCTAACAAAACATTTTTTTTCACTTTTTATTTTACCACTGTATCGGTGTGATTGATATACATATTGGTACCAAATTTCAGCTTTCTAGTGCTAACGGTCACTGAGATTATCCGCGGACGGACGGACGGACGGACAAACAGACATGGCGAAACTATAAGGGTTCCTAGTTGACCACGGAACCCTAAAAATTACATCTCTGACAAATAGGTGAACCTTAGACGTTATTTTTTAGCTGTCTATATGGGAACTTCATGTCAAAATCCAGTAAACAGTGTATATTTTCTAGAAAATTATTGTATAAAACTATTTAAAAAGAAAGTGTATAGTCGTAAAAAAGAATTGTATTAACTTCGCGTCAAAGGGCCTGGCCGGACTGCCATGGTAAAATCGCCCCTGGCTAAATATGAAATATTGATATGCAGGATTATTCGTATTGTTACTATATGTACTACTACTGGATATTATGCCTCAAACTGTTTCCGTTTACGAAAAAAATTAAAAAAAAGAAATTTTGTTTTTATTTTTTTCTTTAAAACCGCGTATCCGATTGACTTGTTCTTTGGATATTTTATAGATATATTAGGGATACATCAATTAAAAAAAAATTAACTTCCTGACTTTTTGTTAAGTACATTTTTTTTTAAATTTATGTTTTAAATATTTTTTTTTTACCATATACGAGTTAGCGACACCTACTATATTTTCATATAATAATCGCCATTTTATACTCTATAACATATATTTTTATCAAAAATATTAGTTTGGATCAACAATGTCAAAATAAGTTATTTATATATAACTAGTATTACCCTTTAGTACGTTGCTCCTGGAAAGTGATGTATGAAAATTTTGACATAATTAATGGAAGATTTTTTTTAAATTGGGATATGTAGATTATAGGCCGAAGTTATTTTTCATCAACCCTCCCCACCCCTCCCCCCTCTACGTCACCCCTCTACCCCCCCTTAAAGAGTCGAAAATGCGATTTTTCTCGATTTCTGACAAAACCGATGGAGATACAGAAAAAGCGTGTAGGAACGAAGTAATCCTTAATGAATTTACTACAAATCTCTCATAAACACTTTAGTGCTAGCACTTATAGTTTTCGCGCAATCCGTCACAAAAGTTGCTAATTCTGCAATTTTCTTTAAAGAATATTAAAGTGTTCTCCCAAAATGCTTACGAAATTTGTTTGATACGACTAAAATATTGTAAACTCATGACTATAATAAAATTAAGGGGATAAATCACTGCCATGGATGGGACTTGAACTCACGGCTTCCGGATAGAAACTCGAGGGCTCTACCAACTGAGCCACCAAAAGCTCATCCCTAGTTTCTAGCGAATCTTTCAGCTTTCTACTATATGAATCAATGGTACCCCTAGCGTCATTTATCTATCATATCTATCAATCTAGAGGCCGTGAGTTCAAATCCCGCCCATGGTAGTGATTTTTTCCCCTGAAATTCATTCTGAGTTTATAATATTTTAGTACTATCAAACCGACGATTTCGTAAGCATTTAAGGAGAAAACTTATCATTCATTAAAGAAAATTGCAGAAAGGAGCAACTTTCGTGATGGATTGCGCGAAAACTATAAGTGCTAGCACTAAAGTGTTTATGAGAGATTTGTAGTAAAATCATTAAGGATTACTTCGTTCCTACACGCTTTTTCTGTATCTCCATCGGTTTGGTCAGAAATCGAGAAAAATCGCATTTTCGACTCTTTAAGGGGGGGTAGAGGGGTGACGCAGAGGGGGGAGGGGTGGGGAGGGTTGATGAAAAATAACTTCGGCCTATAATCTACATATCCCAATTTAAAAAAAATCTTCTATTAATTATGCCAAAATTTTCATACATCACTTTCCAGGAGCAACGTACTAAAGGGTAATACTAGTAATATATAAATAACTTATTTTGACATTGTTGATCCAAACTAATATTTTTGATAAAAATATATGTAATAGAGTATAAAATGGCGATTATTATATAAAAATATAGTAGGTGTCGCTAACTCGTATGTGGTAAAAAAAAAATTTAAAACATAAATAAAAAAAAAAATGTACTTAACAAAAAGTCAGGAAGTCCATTTTTTTTTATTGATGTATCCCTAATATATCTATAAAATATCCAAAGAACAACTCAATCGGATACGCGGTTTTAAAGAAAAAAATAAAAAACAAAATTTCTTTTTTTTAATTTTTTTCGTAAACGGAAACAGTTTGAGGCATAATATCCAGTAGTAGTACATGTAGTAACAATACGAATAATCCTGCATATCAATATTTCATATTTAGCCAGGGGCGATTTTACCATGGCAGTCCGGCCAGGCCCTTTAGCCACGCCACTCGTCTTTTTGACCTCTCTAAAACAACGGTTGCATAGAAAAAGTACCTACGATTTTGAATAATTTTATTAATTGATATATAATAAAAAATAAGTTAAAAAACTAAAACCCGACTACTATAGGAGTTAGAGGGCGCCCGGCTTAGTAACGCGTGCGTCGGGCATCGCCCGACACTTTAAATTTGAGGGCGCCTTCGGCGCCCGTCTTAGGACCGCGTGCTCATGAAGCATAACGTATACTGAAAGAGACAGGTATAGCTGACAATCAGGCACGCAAACATGGTCGCGCGATAAATGATATAACATCAGGCCGTCCTTTTCGCACAATTTATAAGTGCGATAGGGACGGCCTGATGTTTTATCGTTTATCGCGCGACCAAGCTATCGGTGCAGTATCGTGATACCGCATTTCTCTCTCTTTATGAAAAGTATATTAATTTTAGATGATTAACTGGCTTTCAATAATATATTGTCGTAGTGGAAAGTCATTATGGCATGATGACGTAACATACCCTTCATTCCTTCTCGCTCCCATATCACTCCATTTTTGAACTGTAACAACTTATTAAACATGGCTGCCAGACGTACCTTACATTTTGCGTCACTGCTTTTTGGAATAATTCGCGATAAACAACCATCTTACTTATTCGAAAAACTCAAGTTCTCAGAGGCTAATATACGAGGTGCTCTAAGACTTATTGCTACGCAACACAGTACGGCCGCTTTTCGTGTGAGCTTCCGATATGCTGCCACGAAATGTTGGAACAATTTACCGCCACCAATCAGAAACTGTAAATCCATTACCTCTTTCAAGCACAATCTTAAACAGCATCTACTTGAATCTCAACTAAATGATTAACACTAAGCGGCATCGGCCACATTTGCATTTATTTACATTGACATTTATAAATAATATGTTCTGTTAGTAGGTTAACACACACACAAACATTTTCTCTAACATAGTTTCTGTATAAGTGATCATACGTTCTGTTTAGTTATATAAGACCTAGTTATTAATTTTCTGGGTGCCCTGAAAACCAGTGCCGCGTCTATAAGACACGGTATTCGCTGAGTGGCGTCCTATTTGGTGTACTAGTTATTAAGTATTATGTACTTGTTTTTATTATGTATCTGTATGCCAAATAAATATTTTCTATTCTATTCTATTCTATCTAGGGTTTTTTACAATCTATGATACACGTCAGAATGTCAAACAGTGTCAAACTACATCTAGTTGTTATTATGACAATTTTCTGTACGAAATTGAACTTCTTCTTTAATAAAATAATTATATAAAGCAGCCAAATTAGTTCCTTTGGCAAAAGTCTTCTTGTGTAACCGCAGTCGGATAACGCGTGGAACTATGGCAGAGCGCTTGCGGATTTGCAAATCGTCAATTTTTCCGAGAAATTAGTGAATTATCCGGTGTAATCAAGTAAAGCTGGAAATAAAAGCTAACAATATGTACATATTTGAAATGTGCTAATTAAGCCCTTTCAAATGATATACAACATGTCATCCTAACTTCATTTTATTTTTTTGCTTCGTTACTTTATGACCTCTAGAGGTCGCCATGTTTCGTTTGCGGTGACGTCATATAGCCTATAACCAGCGGACGATTAAGACGATTCGAATGACATATCGTTTGTCAAATTCTAATGAGTACTTTAGAAGTTATGAGGGAACAGATGAACATACATACATACCCACATACATACCGGTGAAAATCATAACCCTCCTTTTGCGTTGCCGTAGTCGGGTAAAAATTGCCTACTACTTATTAAAACCAGAAATTGATAGCCTGAGGAATTATATAACTCTATGTCTACGCTGTTACGTCGTCGCCCAAATCTAATGTTTAATTTGTTTATTTTTAGGGTTCCGTACCTCAAAGAGGAAAAACGGAACCCTTATAGGATCACTCGCGTGTCTGTCTGTCCCTCTGTCACAGCCGATTTCTCCGAAACTACTAGACCGATTTACTTGAAATTTGGCACACGTATGTAAACAAGTGGCCCAAAGACGGACATGTAATATAATTAAATTAAATTAAACGAAATCTAATCATAGGGGCCACTTTTGGGGGGTAAAATTGAAAATTAAAAATCAAAGTTATTAGAACTATATTGTGCTACATATCAAATGAAAGAGCATTTTATAAGCATCTCAAATATATTTTTTTTATAATTTTTATTTTGGTAATTTAGAAGTAATTTAAGAAAATAAGCAAAAAATGACCATTCCCCCCCCCTTATCTCCGAAACTACTTAGCGTAAAATTTTCAAAAAAAATACACGAGATAGCCCTCTACTTGTAGATTACACGAAAACCTATTAGAAATCTACAGTCAAGCGTAAGTCGGACTTAAGAGAAAAAAACTCAAATTGAGATTTTTCACTCACTGCCGCTGCAAGTACTTACTAAATGTTTTGAAATTTTGTGAGCGCCATGGACAGGTAGAAAGAAATTCATTTCTGTTTAGAAATTGTTAAAAATTTTAAGCATTTGCCAAAATGACTTAAGTTCCTACTAAAAAAGAGGCGCTTACGACTGTTTAGAACTGCACTGACCATAATATTGCCCTAATAGGTCCAAAAAATGGTGTATATATACGAAAACAAAAAAATTGTGCCACCGACAACCAAAATCTGAAGTCTATTTGCTCTATCTCTTATAGTTTCCAAAATATACGCAAAATCTTTAAAGTACAAATCTAGTATACGTTGCCATCACATGTCGTCAGGCGCTCATGACCTTTTTGTATGGAAATGTCGAAATCCGACTCGCACTTTACCGATTTTCATAGAAAGTTGTATTTTATTATAGTTTTGAAGGAGGTTTCTTGTTTTTAACCACCAACGCAAAAATATTATAATAATAATAGGTTTGACGCTTGACATGTCTGTCTGGCATCATAGCTCCCGAACGAATCAATCGATTTTGATTTAGTTTTTAATGTATAAGGTGAATTCGTCGAGAGTTTTTTTTTGTACCACGTAGGTGGCAAACATGCATACGGTCCGCCTGATGGAAAGCGGTGACTGTTACATATGGACGCCTGCCACTCAAGGAGTGGCACATGTGCGTTGCCGACTCGACTCATTAGAAACTTGTACAAACCTGTACTTAGAAGGGGCCTGGGTGCCGACGACTCAAAGGACCGAAGGAAGGAGGGGGAAGGAAGGAAGGAGTACCGCACCCTCGTTGAGCTCTGGCTGCCTTACTCACCGGCAGGAACACAACAATGAGTAAAGTCTAGTGCTACTTGATTGCGGTCTTTTGTAAAGCGGAGGTATTAGACTCTGCTCTACCTTGGAGTATATTCAATTTAGTATTAGAGTTATCAGTCAAGAAATTTAAATTCAGTGCCATCTATTATTAGTTTCGACAACTTTTCATGTGACTTTCCATGCCTAAAGGTTCGCACAAGTCTCAAGTCGCGTAAATTACTTAGTAAATTTTGCCGAGAGACGGCGCTAAATACAATAATACTCATTAGAGTACCTATACTTCTAGTCAAAGACATATATAACTCCGTATAGACAGATAAAGTCTAAGAATAAAACGTACTTACCTCAGTACCACACAGAAGAAGGGCTCAGCTAGATGGCGCTAATATTAATATTAACACGCTTTTATTAGGTCGTCGTGTATGTAACTAACTATGTAATGGAATCTACGGAGGCTAATTTAACCATCTTCCAAGGATCGTAGCGTATTGATAATTGGCAGCTGTATGTAGTTCTGATGACAGTACAATAATATGGTACTGTTGAACTGATCTGATGATGGAGCCGGAAGATATGAACTGGAACTACATGATGGAACATCGTATCATAGCTGTTTTTGGGTTTCTTAGAAAAGTCTTGTAATGAACTTTGACTACGATTAGGTTTCAAGGTCTGATAATGGAGCCGGAAGATATGAACTGGAACTACATGATGGAACATCGTATCATAGCTGTTTTTGGGTTTCTTAGAAAAGTCTTGTAATGAACTTTGACTACGATTAGGTTTCAAGGTCTGATGATGGAGCCGGAAGATATGAACTGGAACTACATGATGGAACATCGTATCATAGCAGTTTTTGGGTTTCTTAGAAAAGTCTTGAAATGAACTGTGACTACGATAAGGTTTCAAGGTCTGATGATGAAGCCGGAAGATATGAACTGGAACTACATGATGTAACATCGTATCATAGCTGTTTTTGCGTTTCTTAGAAAAGTCTTGTAATGAACTTTGACTACGATTAGGTTTCAAGGTCTGATGATGGAGCCGGAAGATATGAACTGGAACTACATGATAGAACATCGTATCATAGTAGTTTTTGGGTTTCTTAGATAAGTCTTGTAATGAACTTTGACTACGATTAGGTTTCAAGGTCTGATGATGGAGCCGGAAGATATGAACTGGAACTACTAAAAAGATCAACGTAGTATTTAAAATAAGTTGGGATAGGGTTTTCTTGAGACCCTTAAGAGCAAATAAAGGGGGGCTCAGGGGCGATCGAAGCCCCCCACAAAAAAGACAGATCAACGTAGTATTTAAAATAAGTTGGGTTAAGGTTTTCTTGTGACCCTCCAGAGGAAATAAAGGGGGGGCTCGGGGGGCGAAGCCCCCCGCAAAAAAGAAAGATCAACGTAGTATTTAAAATAAGTTGGGTTAGGGTTTTCTTGTGACCGTTCAGAGTAAATAAAGGGGGGGGCTCGGGGGCGAAGCCCCCGCAAAAAAGAAAGATCAACGTAGTATTTAAAATAAGTTGGGATAGGGTTTTCTTGTGACCCTTAAGAGCAAGTAAAGAGGGGCTCGGGGGCGAAGCTCCCCACAAAAAAAAGATCAACATAGTATTTAAAATAAGTTGGGATAGGGTTTTCTTGAGACCCTTAAGAGGAAATAAAGGGGGACTCGGGGGGCGAAGCCCTCCGCATAAAATAAACATCAACGTAGTATTTAAAGTAAGTTGGGATAGGGTTTTCTTGTGACCCTGAAGAGCATGAATAAGGGGGGCTCGGGGGCGAAGCCCCCCACATAAAAGAAAGATCAACGTAGTATTTAAAATAAGTTGGGATAGGGTTTTCTTGAGACCCTTAAGAGCATATAAAGGAGGGCTCGGGGGGGGCGAAGCCCCCGCATAAAAGAAAGATCAACATAGTAGAGAATGCCTTAAAGCATGATTCCGCCTTTTGTACTGCAAGATTTTCTTTTATCACTGCTTCCAGTACTTCCACAGGTGGTAAATGATCTTTATTACTAGATTCACCTACTTTTATCAATTTTAAAGCACTAGTGGATAAAATGCGTTTTTACCCGCTGGTATTAAAGGACAAAACACGTGTTTCCGAGCTAGTGAGGGAAAAAATTCAATGTTGGCTGCTCGCGTGCGGTCCGTTTGTTAATGTAGGTAAGAATTTAGAATAGCGTCATTTTGTGAACATCAAAGGAGTGAGCCTTCTGTACTTGTACTATTATACATATATTCTGTGACAAAACTAACAACATGTGTTCCAAGTAGGTACAACATTCTAAATGCCGGAAAGTTAGTAGGTATCGACCGTAAATTGGCGAAATCAAATTTACGGTCAAATTAACACATGTGATGGACCCTGCCGTCTATAATAAATTGCCGCAATATGTGGTTGAAGCGCCTAGTGTGTCGAACTTTAAGTACTAGCGCTTAAAAAATTGGCTGGTCGAGCACCCGTTCTACACTTATGAAATTTTTTTATTAAGTACCTAATTAGAAAAATATTTTTGTGCATTTTTTATGTGAATATTGCCTAACTTTTTGTAATTTCAATCTTCTGTCTATTTATTCTCTAAGTATTATTGTTGTATGAATATTATTTTTTGAAATCAAATCTTGACGTGTAAAATGGCGTTGAATGAATAAATGAATATGAGTATGAGTAGTATGGTTATTTTAACCATTGAAAGTTTGTACGGAACCCTCGGTGGGCGAGTCCGACTCGCACTTGGCCGGTTTTTTGTATGTCTTTTGTATTATTTTTTTTTGTAAGTCTTGTTTTGTATTTTTGTAGTTTCACAGTGCCTTGGTGTAAACTGTAATGCTGTGTTACTTTTAAATAAATAAATAAATAAATGTCTGAGGATGAACGGCATTGCAAATCAGTTTTTCAAAGTCATATATTATTTTATAAAATATTTTGTATGTACATAAAGATATAGCGAATATATCAACACAATCCTCTCATTTCCACATAATACAGCCAAAACTTTTAAGAAACTTACTACCTTCTAAAAAATAACTACCATAAAGGGGCGCAAAAAACTAATCTAAGCCACTACAGCGTTGACAGGTGAGTAGTGTCAAGATGGAAAAGTTTCCTCCCAAGCCGTGGCGTGGCGTGAAATTGCACCACACCGCGTTGCGACACGCTGGGCGCCTAGGGACGGGTCTAGACGTGTTTTTCTCCCTAAATAGATTATCTTTGGAAGACGTTTGTATTCATCAAATTTTTTTACAAGTTGTCCCGGAGATATTTGAAGTGACGACACATGTTTAATAAGATTACCTGAATATTGAATAGGTATCTTTTCTGATTTCCAGATCATCCTCCTTCCTCAATTAAATTTGACTCCCACGCTTGGTATAATGAGAGTAATCTTGAAGCGAACATAGCAAATACGAGCCAATTCTATGTTTTATTTTCTCAAAAGTTAGGTAGGTCAGTAAAATAAATTCAAATTTCATTTTCGATGCACACGACTTCTGAACAATGCAATACTTAATTGTAATAATTGATACAAATTTTGAGAAACAATCTTTAAAAACAACAGTATTTATTTCGAATCAAAAATGTTTTTTCACTACACCAACTGGTAAAGGCTTACTTTGTTATTCGAAAACAGATAGCAAAATTGCATTTTATCCACAATAGTGAAAAGTCATTACATACAAATTTTAATGTTAAATAAATGAAAACGATGTCTTAATAAGCTGGCTGGTAGAAAAATACATGATGCTATTATATAAATGATGTTTTGAATCATATATATTGAATTAATTTAAAATGGCATACATTACCTTGCCAACATAACCTTATCTATGGATAATAAAGACCTCCAACTGTGCAAATACATACAAATGATTCTTGCCCCGTTTTGCCCTCGTTCCACCGCTCACTTGTTTTTGCTCCCATGTAATCCGTCTTCATTTTTCGCCTTATTTTGTCAGCTGAAGAGCTGCTTGGTTTCACCCTTGACGTGTAATTGGATTGTTTTTGAGTGAGCGATTGATATTATTATTACATTTTAGCTCCGGCATTTCTTTTGTTTAGAAACGTATTAGGTTCCAGAAAGGAAATATAAGCAGATAAGAATATTTCAATCAAGTACGATTGAAATATATAGACATAATATGTATAAGTATTTAAGATTCAGAAAGTTTAGGATTGTTTTAATTAAGTTTAGTCCAGAATAATGTGTCCGTTTGATAATGGGAAAAATCATACATACATACATACAATCACGCCTTTATCCCAGAAAGGGGTAGGCAGAGCACATGAAACTGCTAAAGTTATAGTGTCACTCTTGGCAAATAAGGGGTTGAAAGAAAACGAAACTGTGACATCGTAGTGGCAGGTTGCCATCCTCTCGCCTAGCCACAATTTAACCCATATCCCACAGTCGCCTTCTACGACACCCACGATAGAAAGGGGGTAGTGAAATTCTTAACCCGTCACCACACAGGTCAGGGAAAAATCAATGAACATATAACATTGCCAAACGCATATTCGGATTGAGGAAAAGAGGAAAAATTAAGAAGAAAGAAGAAATGCAAAGTAGCTGTAGATCCGCAGCATCGCACCTAGTTATGTTGTACCTACGTTATTAAGTAAGACTACATATTTATAGGAAATAATTAACGATTAATTCCCTGTTTATGTAATAATTTACTCCACTTACATTTCATCAAACACCCAGTGAGAGACTGCGATTTCATATGAATATTTGTTTTACAAGGGGGCAAAAAAAAAAAAAAAGACCTGTCAGCCTGTCAAAGTGGCTCCGTATTTAATATTGATATCTTGCACAATTTCGATTTCTTTGCCACTGCGATACCCATTTGCGAGCTACAGACATTTACCCGAACACGCACACATGTGGGCAAAGTTCAGAAGATCATACATTGATGAAAACTGAAATTAATTCGTTATGTTTTTACTTGTCACTACAATGACAACAAACAAGGACCCAAAGTCGTTGCGCTGCTAGGCAACGAAGCCCACCGCGCATGCTCCGCACGAAAGCGCGCCATGCGCCGACTCCAGCTGTCTATGTATTTGCTTGATAACAGCAACTGCCAACTTCACTGTCAGTTTGTTTATCTCCAGGACTCTACATACGAGTAGTTAATGTTTTTAGTTTCGTGTTGTGTTTTTATAATATTACTTTTGATTTATATAGGTTTTTTAAGCATCAATAGAAATCAAAAAATGTCACTCCCAGGTGGTAATAAATCTTCTATCACCGACAACGACGATTCCTCCCAAAAGCTACAATGTTCTCTGTGCTCTGAACCCAAGTACTTCAACATGGGCTTAGAGTACACTTGGGTAAAAAACACAAAACGGACATCTCACACAATATAAATACTGACCATCCAGTTTCAATAGGTACATTAGGTCACCCAGTTACATACGACATTTCTGAAACTCTTAGCCGTCTAAAACATAGTATCCGTGTCATTAAAAGAATCCCGAGAGGTGCGAGAGTATTGGAAGCACAAAAACTTACCTCTTTGCTACAAAATGCCGTGTCGGAAAACTCTTATCAGGCCTGGGAACAACTGCTCACCTTTCCCTACCGAAGCCTACATGTAACCGACCAGAACAAAACTACATCTCTCACTGCTAAAATTAAACATAATGTTCAACACCCACATTGTCTCGAAGATCTTCACAGGGTAGCTCCAAAACACAACACATCTATATATAGAAACATTGAAAACAAAGTAGGAGAAGGCGACATCAGGGGAGCTGCTCGTCTTCTTTTTTCAACAGACTGTATTGCTTCTGACACCCAGGAAACTGTATCAGAATTAAAATCCAAGCACCCATTGCCCTTGACAAACCAAAACCTTCCCGATCCATCAGATTCATCAACACCTCCTCTCACTGCCTCTACAGATGAAGTTCTTAATGCAATAATGTCCTTCCAGAGCGGCTCAGCTGGCGGCCTTGATGGGTTGTCCCCACAGCACCTTAAGGACCTCCTCGCGCATAACTCAGGCAACGACGGCGAGCAGCTCCTAAAGTCATTGACAGATCTGAGTAACCTTATGCTATCCGGGAATATACACACTGAAGTTACGGGCACACTGTATGGTGCAAACCTGTGTGCGCTTCTGAAAAAGGACGGTGGCATCAGGCCGATTGCTGTGGGGACAACTTATCGCCGACTCGTTGCGAAAATCGGATGCGCGGCTGTTTCAACCCCCCTTAGCCAATACTTCCAACCTACCCAATTGGGTTTTGGTTCGAAGGGGGGTTGTGAAGCTGCAGTCCATGCACTCAGAACGTATATCACTCAAACATTCGGTAAGGTCGTTTTGAAAGTGGACGTCCGAAATGCCTTTAATAGCGTCGACAGAGCCACCATACTAGAACAAACACGTGCAAAAGTACCACACATTTACAATTTTGTTTGGCAATGTTACAACAACGCTTCCAAATTACTTTTCAGAGAAAACCATATTTCGTCAGCCGTTGGTTGTCAACAGGGCGACCCGCTCGGCCCCGCACTTTTTAGCCTAGCAATTCACCCGATTATTCTAAAATTAAATTCAAATTTCAATGTGTGGTACTTAGACGACGGCACCCTAGGAGGTGATGTGAGCGAAGTTCTTGAGGATCTTCGCGTTCTCATTGAGGAATTCCGCGGTATTGGACTAGAACTGAACTTTTCCAAATGTGAACTTTTCTTTTCCGATACATGCCCAGACAAAGATCTCGTAACAACTAAATTCCGTTGTCTTGCCCCTAATATTAAAGTTACAGAGAAAAGCTCACTTCACCTCTTAGGCGCACCTGTATTAGACGACTCATATTCAAATTTTTTAGAGACCAAAATTGAAAACCTAAACGAAGTTTCGGATCGTCTGACTAAAATTAATGCTCATGTAGCATATACTGTTATTCGTTACTGCCTTTTTGTCCCAAAATTTACTTACGTTCTAAGGTGCAGCCACTTTTGGAAATTTCCCACCCTTTTAGAAAATATTGACAAAATTATTCAAAATCTCCTAATTACAGTTATCAATATAAAATTGGACGACCGCTCATGGACTCAGGCTTCCCTGCCAATAAGGCATGGCGGTCTGGGTATAAGAAAAGTGTCCAGCGTTTCGCTCCCTGCATATCTGTCCTCTATCCATAGCTCACAAGAATTGGTCGCTAAAATTTTAAAGTCCCCAACAGACCAATTAAACTTGCCGGTAAAATCAGAGGCCATATATGCATGGAGCAACGCCTGCCCAAACGGAGACCTGCCCGAATATCCCAATTCACAGCGAAATTGGGACGAGCCGCTTTGTAGGCTGGTACGGAATAACCTGTATCAAACGGCAACCAGCCCTCAAGAGCGTGCTCGTCTCCTTGCCGCTTTCGAGTGGGAGTCTGGGCAGTGGCTTCAGGCTCTGCCGTCCGTGGCAATTGGTACCTTTTTGGACGACTCTACTTTCCGCATCTCGGTCGCTCTCCGCCTGGGAGTGAATTGTGTTACCCCGCATCGCTGTCGCTGTGGTGACCCAGTTGATCAGCTGAGCCACCATGGCTTATCCTGCGGCAGAAGCGCAGGACGCGCTTCCCGCCATGCGAGCCTCAACGACGTCATCCGTCGGGCCTTAGCCAGTGCGGGAGTACCGGCCGTATTAGAACCGACCGGTCTCGCTCGCGATGACGGAAAGAGGCCCGACGGCATGACGCTCGTGCCATGGAAGATGGGACAGCCCTTAGTTTGGGATGCCACTTGTGCTGATACTCTGGCGCTGTCCCATCTCCATCGCACCGCTTTAAAGGCTGGCTCGGCGGCCAATTCGGCCGAACTCCTCAAGCGACGCAAGTATGCAACCATTAATAGTGGTTGCATATTTGAGCCGTTTGGGGTTGAGACCCTGGGGCCCTGGGGGGAAGGCGCCCACAGGGTCTTCAAAGAATGCAGCCGCAAGCTTGTGGAATTGACACGTGACCAGAGGGCTGGGTCATATCTGGCACAGCGGATCAGCATTGCCATACAACGTGGCAATGCTGCCAGCCTTCTGGGCACGTTGCCAGTGGACGGCGATTTGGGGCAAGTCTTTTATTTATAGTTTATTTATAAGTTTAGATTTTAGTTTTAGTTTGTAGTTTTATTTAAGGACCTATTTTATTTTTTTATTATTATGTACTACTGTTTGCCAATAAATATTTTAGGTATTCAATACTTGTATCAAATGATTATGCACTTTAAATAAAACTTTAGGGGCAAAGTTGTTTAACCGCACGTGCCAATATTGATACCCGAGCAAGCGAAAGATTCCAATATTGAACCGCGAGCATAGCGAGTCGTTCGAGAAGTGGAAGCTTGAGCGTTGCGAGGGTTTCAAGGCACGTAGGGTTGCCCCCTAATAAAACAGATAACTATTGCCACTGAGTGAAACATAAAATTTTTCACCACACCAACACGTATAAAATACTATGTTTAAAACATCAAACTAAATCAAATCCATCAACGTATTAAACAATTATGATTCAAAATCATCATTAATCAGAATTTGTATGAAATTACTTTGCACTCTTGTGGATATAATTTTTAAGAAAAAAAAACCGTTTTCCTTTGGGGTTTTGGTGATAAATACTTTCAAATGTTGGATTATGTTATCAATTCGTCTGTATATTTTTTAATGTTTGTTACTCGATATTTCCGTCATTTCTGAACCAATTTTGAAATTTGGATGATTCTGAAGTACTTACAGATGAGAATGATTATCAGAACGGAACTCTAACCAGGGGCGGCTCACTCTTCATCAGCAGTTCCACAGCATTATGTCACTGTTCTGGACGTAAGTGCATGCTGTTCTTATAAAAATACCAAAGTCACTATAAGTGTGCCGTTCAGATTTGAGGAGTTCCGTTCTGACCATCATCAGCAGTTCCACTGCACCAAATATCACTGTTCTGGACGTAAGTGTATGCTGTTCTTATAAAAATACCAAAGTCACTATAAGTGTGCCGTTCAGATTTGAGGAGTGCCGTTCAGATTTGAGGAGTTCCATTCTGAGCAACATCAGCGGTTGAGGAGTTCCATTCTGACCATCATCAGGAGTTCCACTGCACCAAATGTCACTGTTCCGTACGTAAATGCATGCTGTTCATTTAAAAACACAAAAATCATCATATGTATGCCTTTCAGATTTGAGGAGTTCCCTCGATTTCTCCAGGATCCCATCATCAGAACTGGGTTCTGAGAAAAATAGGACCAATCTGTATACATATACATTCAATCAAAAAATGTTTTTTTAAAATCGGTCCAGTAACGACGGAGATATCGAGGAACAAACATTTAAAAAAAAATATACAGACGAATTGAGAACCCCTTCCCTTGAGATTTGGAAGGCGGTTAAAAATGCAATTTTCCTATCCGTTTTTGAATAGCAAAATTGATCTTGACCAGTTGGTGTGGTTAAAAGATGAAAAGATATTTTTATCTTACAATCCAAAGGCTCCTTGCGCACATTACACAACTCGCCACACCCACCCTCATCCTCTACAAATAGCTGCTCAATGTGAATATTTTACCAGTCGTTTACGCAAATGAGCCGATGGCAGCGAGGCGTATTCTGCTCCATTTACTCTTAAAAAGACTTATCACAGTAATTCGTTCTCGAGTTTTACGTCATTCTGTGATCAGCCAGTCTTTTCCGTGGTAATTAATTAAGCTGGCGCTACGAATCAATATGCGTGATACGTTTGGGTAAATACGCCGTTGGCTCGGAGCCAGATGTATCGGAGGTTTCCGGGAGGAATAATCCAGGTGAAACTGTTATGGTGAAGGCGTTAAATTGTAATTCACAATTAACACTTCAATATGCGGGCAGGTGAATATTGATTTAGTTTATTTAGGTTCAAGTTATACTAGTTTTGCCCGCCAGTGGCGGATTAATTCTGCAGAGAAACTTCAAGATGTCTGTAAGTCATTTTTATAGAGAAATAACGCACTGGTCCCACCGCGAGCTAGTAAACTATGAGCTACCGGCTATAAAAACGAACAAAAGATAATCACTCCCGCGTAAATAAAAGAGACACGGCGATGTTTATAGTTACTCGCCCAGCGGTGAGCTATCAATATCGCCGTGTCTCTTTTATTTGCACGGGAGTGCTTATCTTTTGTTCGTTTTTATAGCCGATAGCTCATAGGTTACTAGCTCGCGTTGGGACCAGTGCCTTAATCCACGATAACAGCTAATTTAGAATAAGATACCGGCGCCTAAAAGACCCATCGTTGTTTTTATTTTTCTAATCTTTAATAAAAACAAAGTTTTATTTATGATAACGAACGTGTACGTTACGGCAATTACGAAAGTATGAAATGACAACGGGTAATCTTAGGCGCCTGTATCTGAAAATTCAAAGTCGTAAGTAGGATCATAGAAGACCATTATCAGACTTAGTATAGGTAATCCCTCTCATATTTATATTCTGGAACTAGTTCCATAGTTTATAACTTACACTAGAGAAATTTCGACGGGTACCTCGGCGGCCGGGGTGGTGTAGCGGTTTATCACGTCAGCCGCGTTAGCTGGAGACCCGGGTTCGATTCCCGGCTTCGCCATCAGTGGGCTTGATCGCTTTTTCTTTAGTGTATGGTATCTATTTCAGTTTATAATTGATATTTATTTTATAGTAGTGTATGTAGATAAAAAAAAATTGATTTGTTCCCTACATCGATAGATGGCAGCACCATCTCTCTCGCTATATCGAAATCCTGCAAAAGGATTCACATAGGAGATGCAAGCACAAATTGCTCGCCCTAAGAGTTGGTTAAAGGCGCCTAGCCTTCAGAGATAAAATACACTAGAGAAATTTCGACGGGTACCTCGGCGGTCGGGGTGGTGTAGCGGTTTATCACGTCAGCCGCGTTAGCTGGAGACCCAGGTTCGATTCCCGGCTTCGCCACCAGTGGGCTTGATCGCTTTTTCTTTAGTGTATGGTATCTATTTCAGTTTATAGTTCCATAGACTCACATTTTTTTCCTGAAAGGGGTTTATTTCATAAGAATTGTATGGGCTATAAGTGTATGACAATAAGAAAACATTGTGTCGCCAATCAATTCGTTACGAGTAGTACCATAGCAAACAGTTGCAATCAGCGTACCTGGCGCTCAATTCCAAATGCTTACCGAGATATGACAAAGGGTTGGACACGTTGGAAAGTACCTATTATAAATGTATTATGCACGATATATTTGGTATAGTTTTATTTCAAGTTGCTTCCATGTTTTGTTTAAATGAAAACGCTCAATTTATAAGAGACTAGCTTTTGCCCGCGGTTTCACTCGCGTTAACTCCGAAAAATATGGAATTTAGAGAAAGAGAGTTAGAAAGAAATAATAAGTGACCTATGTCACTCTCCATCCCTTCAACTATCTCCACTTAAAAAATAACGTCAATTCGTTGCTCTGTTTTCCGTGAAAGATGGACAAACAAACAGACACACACACTTTCCCATTTATAATATTATATACTATGGACTATGGATATTAATATTATATTAGGTATATATTTCGTATATTATACGAAATAAACAATATATTATTTATTTATTAAATCTTTATTGCACAAAAGAAAAGCATTAAAAGGCGGCATTATTGCACTAAAAGGCGGACTTAATGCTATATATAATAGTATAACATGTATAATGATGACATCCTGAGGGCTGGCCTTGACAACAAAACGTTAACTATATGTCATACTGAGCAATTTTTAGGTACTTATGGTATGGGTCAAACCCTAAAAACGCGAAAAACAGATTTACTCTACAACAATAATAATCTAAAAAAAAAATACAGGGTAAAGGTAAAACCCTGTATTTTTTTTTAGATTATTCAGAAACCAAACAGTCACATAAACACATTACTAAATTATTGTAGGTATATGGTTTGAGGTGGGTTTGAGAGATCCATTCGTGTGTGCTAATAATCGATAGGAATAGCGCTGGTATGTTTGCTCTCTGGATGTGACTCACATACCTATGAAATTCATCTGCATGCAACCCAAACACCCAATTTCTTCTTCAACGAACTTGTGACATAACTGACTCAGAAATATAAGCAGTAAGAACGCATAATAAAAAAACTTATAAGACCCAGTGTAAAAATTTTGTTACATATTTCAAGATTTGTTCGTAATTGCCTGCTATTCAGGAGGTAAGTATTTCCAATTTCATTTATAATATAAATTAAGTCTTATAGCTAAATCTTGCATAATTTTTATATCTAAAACATTATGCAAAAATCCCATAAGTAGATTATGATAGTCCAATATAGAAACTTCATTTAAGATTCCCTGTAGTTGCAACGTAAAGTTGTTACAGTAAATCAACCATGCAAGTGTTCTATACACGTTCGCTGGCACGATTCAGTTGTTCCTTTCGAAACAATCTCGATTTTACATACAAATGGCTTGGGTCACGGAAATAAACATGGAGAATTTTGATTCTGCTACATTTTCCAATCGTACGATATGACTCAACCCTCGGATGTATGAAAGCTTTCGTTTGTTGTGTTACATCTATTCTGTAAGTATATGTTAACGCAGTGACTCCGCTGCAAGAAAGTGATGAATTATTTTAGCAATCTGACCATAACTTGCCAAGATTAACAGCCCGGTTCAAACTTAGCCGTAAAATTATAGATTTAGATACAATATACATATACAGGACGTTAAAGTGTCAAATGTTACTTTTTTAATAAATGTCACCTTTGACACTGACGTCACTTTGATCTTGGAAGCAGTTAATAAGCAGATGTACAGTCAACCAATTGGAAACCTAGGCCACTGTAGAACTATGTCATACTGACGTTATAAATAAGATTGTAAGAAATCTCTTATTGCTTGTCACTTTGACATGGTTGTAGAGTGGCCTAGGGTTCCAATTGTTTGACTGTACGTCTGTATGCTATACATTATCTTACATTTTCTGTCTTAGTGGCACTAAAAGTACTGTATTCGCAGTGTTCGAATGCTCACTTAGTGGGTGAAAGCACGTAGGTAAAAGTAAAAATTGTCTTTCAATATCTACTAAATAAACCTCTTTCAAATCTAAACAAGTCAAATCAAATCATATTCACAATTATCAAAATAAACACGTACAGTCAATAAAAATGTTATTTTGCATTTGTACATGTTTACATATTGTAAATATAACATAATAACAGTAATGAAGTTCATCCTGCATGCAGGGCGTGTCTGCCAAAGTGTTATTCCAACGACTTTACAAGCTCAAACGAGTCGATTTTGTGAAGTTATATTGCCGGCGGCTATATGTTCTAACTCATATAATCGGGCAACCTTCAAATTAAGAATAAACAGGCATCTTCTGGGCGAGCTCCTTCCATCATAGTCCACGTCTTTGCCTTTGGCTAGTCTGTCATCAAGAGAAAGCCCATTCATAATTTTAAAAAGTTCAAAGATCTGGCAATGTAGCCGGGCAATCAGGGCTAGCAAAACGTTTGGCGGGTCAGTATCTGGCATATCACATGTATTTTTCTAATTGCATTAGTAACATAAGAACGAGAGTCTATGTCGCACCGAGATACTATTTTGTAATATTAATATTAACATGTAAATTCATCACTATCATCTTCATGTCGCTCTATCTTGGACACAGGTTTTGCCTCCAATGCTTCCAATTCTATCACCTAATTACGTGAATAAAGCATCTGCCATATTCTGGCAAGTGTGTCACTGTGAGAGAGATAGGTGTCTTATCCACGTTGATAAGTGATAAAATTGGAAGCATAATCGCCCGCCTGGTAAGATAAAGTCTAGGATTGACTGCGTATTCCGCTGAATAGAAGTCCCGCTGGACTTCTTATTAAAATAATACAATTAGTAAATAATTATGCAGAAAAGATTTCAAAGTATCCTTGGGTGGATCCTTTGCATGTACAACTCCTTGCAGTCAAAGATCCATAGGAATGTTGCCAGTATGCCACGACTAACTAACTCGTTCATTGGATAAAATGCTAATTCGCTGGCCCTATGAATTTGAAGCCACGAGTTTGCGAGCACATTACGAGCACCTACGTGTTTTTGTAGCCTGTGGGTGGATCGTGGGAAAATAAGAGTTTCATGTAAAATTAGTTTGTTTTATGTCTGACCGGAATATGCTGCAGTAATAGGAGTATTTGTAAGCCACGTAAGGTATGTATTGTCTTAATTAATTTATGCTAAATTCTTACACAGACAGTTACATGCGTACAGACAGAAATATAAGGTACAAAATGAAGACCTATAACAATGTACCTGTACCAAATTCTCCACCACTGTAGAACGGCAAAGGGTTGAGATAACTTTTTACGTCATTAGATCCGATAGGACATGTGTCACTAAAAAATAAAATGAACAAATACATATTTTTAAACTTGTTTATTTATTTATATGTATTTCCTAATACAAAAATTCTTATAAAAACTAAAACTAAACTAAATTTAAAAAAAGGTCCCCGCGGTAAGGTGTCGCAGATGCTGGCTGCGTTACCTCGCTGGACTGCCAAACTGATTCGTTGAGCGAGGTAACTGCCAGCTCTACGGTCGCCAGTTGTATCCCTGAGTCTCTTTGAAAGTACTCCAAAGGACTCAAGGGCGCCCGAACCCCACAGATCCAGGGTCTCGACGCCGAATGGCCGCGCCGCAAATAATAATAGCTTTAAGACCTGATTCGAACAATTCTTCTAATATGTAAGATGACACTGCGATGTAATATCCTTGTCAAAAGTGATGTTGCTTCAAACAATAATGTAATATTTTATCACCGACATAACTTATTGACGTATTTACTCGTGACGTATTGACGTTATATGTCTATATTTATTTAATTTTTAAAATTAGAATCGACAAGTAATGCCGTTGCGGACAGAATTCGTCAAAGGGCTACGCCATTTTCACCGCTACAGCGTAGATAATCTACGAGCTACGACGCGAAACGCCTACGAGATTTTGTTAGCTGCTACGCGATTATTAGTCCATTCCCATATTTATATTATAGATAAAATATAACCCCGAAGCTAATTTTAAATTCATGTTTATGTTTCGTTTTGGACTATCCGACGATCCTTGTAGATGTCACTATATAAATTGAATTGTATAGATTACACTATAGTTATTACACTAAGAATTATTATTCAACTAATATGTACAAGTACATTTTCAATCACCCTACTTGTGAAGGCTCATAATGTCATCGCAGCCTAACCCACAGGTGTATTATACCCACGTGTAGGCATACAAAGCCTGTATAGCACATAAGCACGTAATAAAGTATCAGGTCGGCGCGAGCGGCCACACAATGGGCGACGATAGATTAAGCGGATTTGCAGGCAATGCGTACTGCGCGGGGCGCAGGGTGTACAGATTACGCGAGTATACGGAGACTGCGTTTATTTTTGTGACACAAAGTAGTATTAGAATTTCACCACCCTCTTTTCGACCGTGGGTGTCGTAGAAGCTGACCGTTAGGTCCCATTATGGTGTGATGGATGACAAGTGTTTACATTAGCCATAAAACATTAAAACACTAATGGCCACTTGCACCTACGTAAATTGGGTTGATCCGAGGGTTAACCCACCATTTTATATGGAATTTGACAGATGACAGCCCACTAACCCTGAGTTAAGTGATTGGTGCAAGTGGGCCTAAAAGACTAGTTTCATCTGTTTCAAGCGTACTCGTAAGTATAATGTATTAGCAAAGGTGAGTGTAGACCAACTTGCTTGATTATTGTAGTTCCAAATCACAAATGTGGTTCCTAACGCAACTTACACAAACAATCTGCTTTCACGTCTGCTTTGAATAATTTTATTTGTTACTACTGCTCGACAGCCTGGCGAAAATGAGTAGAAATATGTACCTAAGGGAACGAGAACGACGATGTTGCTACTTTTTAATTTCTGTTCTTTTTGGCCAGACTATAATCGTATAAAATGAAGATTTAATTCCTAAGAGCTCGCATCTGTTACACAGTACCCTGTACCGAGGTCGCCCGGTGCGGTAATAAATCCAATCCCCCGACAAAAGTCTTAACTCGCAGCTTACGCGATGCGATCACAGGCCTGTTCAGGCGGCGCACCCGCCGACCACATAATGCGGCCATGCTGATATTTGATATATGGAGACATGGAGAAAATTTATGAAATTTTCATTTTTATGATCTTGTACTTATTTCAAATTTTCTAGTATAAGAAATTTCATGTCATGAATAATAGTGATATTTGAACTACTGATCTAATCACTTCTTTCAAACTATCAAAACATAACACAATGACGTCACGGTACTGAACGTCAAGTTACCAACTTTCTATTTGCTCTATACGATTTATAAAATACAAACAGTGTCTGAATGTAACTGATTTCCATGTGTTTTTATTAATCTTCTGGGGCGCTTTTTCTTCTTCACGCTTG
Organism: Leguminivora glycinivorella; assembly: GCF_023078275.1. Lineage (NCBI taxonomy): Eukaryota > Metazoa > Arthropoda > Insecta > Lepidoptera > Tortricidae > Leguminivora > Leguminivora glycinivorella. The sequence continues at coordinate 18,569,821 of NC_062973.1, forward strand.
GTGTGAAATCGTTTATTTTGAAATGTAATACTCTGGCGCCATCCATATGTTACGGGGGAAGGGGGATCATACAAAATGTGACAATCCATGTTAAAGCTATATAAAAAAGCGTGACATAGGGGGGTCCAAAAACTAGAAATTTGGTGTGACGTAATTAGTGGATCGCCCCTCTAGGGATATTGCAACATTGGTGAACTCTTTTCCAAGAAAGTAAGCGTGATCATAGTCAGATAATTATATAGAGTAGAGGACTGACGTACGGTCAACTGTGGTGGGTACTCGGAAAACTGAGTGTGCGAACTACCAGTTACGGTAAATCTAGAACCCACACAGCCAAAGTTAGCATTAAACTTGGTCTACCGAGTTAAAAATAACTTTCCGAACCCATTAGCGCTTGCCCCAAGATATTACGAGGCATTTTCCTTTATTAGGGATCGCTATAGTAGCTCTATTGTCCGTTTGTCGAGGAGCATGTTAGTATCATGTCATTTAAAACGCTGATATTTGACATATGTATATTTATAAGTCTATAGAGAGGCCTATGCTCAGTAGTGGGTGGTAAAAGACTGACATTATGATGATGATGATGATACTTATCAATAACGCCCACAAAGAGATAAAACAAATTATATGACTTCTCCTGACAGGATGCAGCAGTTAGGTAGAAGAGTTGATGAATATAGGTATTGTGCGCAATGGGGCCAATGGGTCTAAATAGTGGCAGATGTGTTACTACGGAATTCTACAGCTCTGCACTGGACAAGGCCCGACCCAACACGTCCATGGTTGTTTTTAGAGTCGTTTATGGAAATCTAGAGTAGACAGGATTCACAAGAGGTCAATTCACCACTGATCATTTAGTTCCCATTAAAAAAATCACAAGAATAGAAATTATCAGGTATACAACTTAACAGCGGCGTGTAATTTGAACCTTTGCAGAACATAACTAAGCAATTGTTTACAAGATCAATAAAATTGTGTGGGGCAACGCCTCGGAGTCAATCCTGCCAAGCCAAGGTTTATCAGTAGCCGCTTAAAAGCCATTGCTGTTCGATCTGAAAGCGCCTTATTTATAGCAGTAGGTAAACGTAAAAGGTTTGCCCTGATTTTAATAATAATGCCTTTCTGCGACCAGAAACCTTGAGATGGTATTTGAATGCATATTTGGAATCGCGGCCGAAAAGGTATTTCATTCAATTTCGTGCGCCACTGGTTTAACAAATAGACCCTTTTTCTTTAATTTTGCATTTCTTGTAGATTAAAAGTGGGTATCTTTTTAATGATGTTGATGGATTAATTTACACCTATAATTTTAGAGGAGGTATTAGGGCATAGCGAATGATATTCCGCTTTGTCTGGTAGGGCACAGCACAGCGGATATCGTCTCGCTCGAATCTAGAGCAGAGCCCAACTGGGGTAGTACCTCCGCCTTACAGATGACCGCAGCCAAATAGCACTAAACCCTACTCATAGTGTTGGGTTCCTACCGGTGAGTAAGGCTGCCAGAGCTCAACGAGGGTGCGGTGTGCTGATGACGGGAGGACTTACGGAACTAACTTGTTCCGTCTATTGTCCTTTGAGTCGTCGGCAACCCGAACCCTCCTTAGAACTTGTACATTCCTTTTTGCAGTGTACTTAACACAGCAAAAGGGAGTGTACAAGTTTCTAATAGGGTGGCAACGCGCTTGTGACACTGTTTGAGTTGCAGGCGTCCATAGGTTACGGTGACCGCTTTACATCAGGCGGGCCGTATGCTTGTTTGCCACCGACGTAGTATAAAAAAATAATAATAAAAAAAACCGGCTAAGTGCGAGTCGGACTCGCCCAAACTTATTAGTTGAATCATCAAATGTTATTCATATAATATAACTCTACAGAATTGACTGTATGTATGCCTGAAAAGGTAAAGTCTCAGTGTAACTGAATGTGTAATTGTATATTTCGACCTGCAATTTAATTTGATTCTTACATACAATAAAAACTTTGAACTTTGACTAAATCCCTCAAGACTCAATTTCTCACATAACAAGTAATATTTTAATATACCTACAATTTTATTGTTAGATATCATCCAAAGAAAATCAATACTGTTCGACTTCAATAGTTTACATGTCGTAAGGACGCTCCTGAACCGACCTCATTATATCAGGAAAAACGCGATGTATAAAATGGGGTACGTATCACAATGTCTAAAATGAAAAAACCTAACGTTAAATGACCTACGTTCAAAATACCTAAAATCAAAATACCTAATGATTTTAAATACCTAAGCAAGTTACACCTACGCACGAATTACCGAAATTTAAAATACCTATTGGACTAAATACCAAATGTTTGAAATACCAAAAACAATGTCACCTAAATTTTATACACCAACATTTGAAATACCCTATGGTCAAAATACCTAAAATATTAGATATTAGAGTAGGTTTAGGTTAGGTTTGAACTCCGCCCTTACACAACAACGAACCGCTTTTAAAGTAGGTTTAGGTTAGGTTAGAACTGTGACCACGCGCAAAAACAAACAGTTTACAGATTAGCTTTAGGTTAGGTTAGTACCGTGACCACACAAAAAAACAAACAGTTTACAGAGTAGGTTTAGGTTAGGTTAGAACTGCGATCACACAGAAAAGAACGACTTACAGAGTAGGTTTAGGTTAGGTTAGAACTGCGACCCTACACATCAACGCACGACCTTTAAAATAGGTTTAGGTTAGGTTAGAAGAAGGTTAGGTTAGTTGTGACCAAACATAAAAACAAATAATTTACAAATTGTAAAACTTTAGAATAAATAACAATTGAAATAGGTATACAAAATTGAAATATTATTATGCGTAATAAATTTTATTTAATGTAAAACAAAATGAAATGAAAAAACACAAAACAAAATACCACGATATAAAGTATACTCGGAATAAGTTATTTACGAAGTAAAAGTCCACGGTTTAATTTGACTTGTATCGATCATTCTACGATATGAACTGTCGATGAAATGAAATTATTTGAAACGTTGTCTTTGAAATAATATTCGATTATTTTGTCTATCGACGATTCAAGGGTAAACCGGTTGTTTAAGCCCCATTTATTAGACATTTTTGCTTTTCGGATTTAATCATTAAGTATTTCAATTTTAGGTATTTTGAATGTAGGTCATTTAACGTTAGTTTTTTTAATTTTAGGTATTTTGAACGTAGGTCATTTTACGTAATTTTTTTTATTTTAGACATTATAATATGCACCTTTTTAAACTTTAGGTATTTTGAATTTCGGTCGAAACACCATTATGTATTTTGATTTTAGGTATTTTGAACGTAGGTCATTTAACGTTAGGTTTTTTAACTTTAGACATTGTGATACGTACCCATAAAATGAGCGTTCAACGTACAACATCTATCAGCAAATTAAGTAAACTAATGTGCACGAGCTAGGACAGAAGATGATTTTTACGGGATAATTGTTTATTGCGTGAACCGATTTTAACCATTTTTCCTCTATTTGAAAGCAGGTACTTTTATTGTTATTCTGTAAAAAAACCGGCCAAGAGCGTGTCGGGCCACGCTCAGTGTAGGGTTCCGTAGTTTTTCGTATTTTTCTCAAAAACTACTAAACCTATCAAGTTCAAAACAATTTTCCTAGAAAGTCTTTATAAAGTTCTACTTTTATGATTTTTTCATATTTTTTAAACATATGGTTCAAAAGTTAGAGGGGGGGGACGCACTTTTTTTTCCTTTAGGAGCGATTATTTCCGAAAATATTAATATTATCAAAAAACGATCTTAGTAAATCCTTATTCATTTTTAAATACCTATCCAACAATATATCACACATTGGGGTTGGAATGAAAAAAAATATCAGCCCCCACTTTACATGTAGGGGGTACCCTAATAAAACATTTTTTTCCATTTTTTATTTTTGCACTTTGTTGGCGTGATTGATATACATATTGGTACCAAATTTCAGCTTTCTAGTGCTTACGGTTACTGAGATTATCCGCGGACGGACGGACGGACGGACGGACGGACGGACGGACGGACGGACAGACAGACATGGCGAAACTATAAGGGTTCCTAGTTGACTACGGAACCCTAAAAACACAGGTACAGTAAACACCCGCGAAGGTGTTGAAATTGAAAATGCAAATCTCAAAGGTCTTTTATAAATTAAAAAAAGTTTTCAAGAAAGTGTACGATTTTATTTTTCCTGTAATATTCGTTATAATAACCATGTTCGTTAAAAATTTCATAAATTTATGTTGGTAAACTTCGGAGATAAGGGGGAGGGGGACGGTATTTTTTTAATAGTTAATTTACGTTCAATTTGCGCTCTTTCTAACGATACCCCACTTGACCTAGTAACTTGAAATTTACAGTTTGCCCCCCTTTCATTTTGGCCGTTTTCTACATTTAAAATTAATAAATTAAAAAAATATACTTTCTATTTGTAGAGGTTTACAATGACCACAACTATTCCAAATTTCAAGTTGATAGCATTAGCAGTTCTCGAGATATTTAGCAATGTGACAGACGGACAGAGTCGCACCATAAGGGTTCCTGTTGTAACTTTTTGGTACTGGTTTTGATATGTACAGTTTGAGCTCTTTCTAACGATACCCCACTTGACCTAGTAACTTGAAACTTGTACAGTTTGTCCCCCTTTGATTTTGGCCATTTTCTGTAATTAATATTAATAAATAAATAGTACCTTCAATTTGTAGAGGTTAACAAAGTTCATAACTATTCCTAATTTCATACCGATAGCATACTTATGATACTAAATATCTCGAGAACTACTTAGTTCTCGAGATATTTAGTAATGTGACAGACGGACAGACAGAAAGACAGAGGGACAGAGCGGCGCCATAAGGGTTCCTTTTGTACCTTTTTGGTACGGAACCCTAAAATCTATGCAACAAATAAAATCTAGCGTCCTACATAACATAACACTATCTACTTTAATAGTATGATGATGATGATGCTGATGTATATAACAAGCGCAACACGTTATAGAGCGCTCTGTTTTGCGTGAGCGACGGGCGACGCGACGCGACGCGATGCGACGGCGATGGCTCAAGGTCATCGCGTATCCATCGCGCGAAACTTCGGCACTAACATTTGGTGATTAGAATCACAAGATTCGCCGTCTTTCACAATGTGCAAATGGTCTAGCGGGTTTGACTAGGTGGAATCGTTTGTGCCATGAGTGTCGTGAGTTCGTATCTCGGCTCACGCAATCTTTTTGCATTTTTATTTACTTTTTTCTTTTATGTTCTACTAGCTTTTGCCCGCGGCTTCTCTTGAAAGACGGACAAACAAACAGACACACACACGCTTTCCAGTTTAATCAGTATGGATTATTTGATTTTGTTTACCTGCTTATTTCTTTCTCTAAGATTCTCCTTTCTTATTTTTTTTTTTAAGAACTCCGGGTTTTATACTAACAAGGAAAGTTTTAAGTAGCACACAATAATACTGCATTTTGTGTTTATTAACTTAATGTTTATTTTAATCCATACTAATATTATAAACGGGAAAGTGTGTGTGTGTCTATTTATTTGTCCGTCCTTCACGGCAAAACTAAGCGACGAATTAACGTATACTATTTACTTATAACGAATGCTATTTACTTAATGTTGAAATGAAAAAATGTCATACAGTGTAACCCAGTGTTTTTTAATGCTGCCATCTAGTGTCGACTGGCATAACCACTACACTAAGAGCCCTTATTCCTTAGAGCGTTCATCAATTTCGTGAAATAGCCATTGATAGATGGCGTTGGCGCTCGGTACGCGAGCCACCGGTAACGCAACACACAAGCAAGAATGATCTTGATAGTTTTGAATTTAATTGCTAGTAACAATTCTTTTGGTTTCATGTGTTAACTTTTTTGTAAAGTTTACAAGAGATAAGAATATATTATTATTAAATGGTACCTACTAATTGTAAGTAACTTAAAATAAACAGTTTCAAAGAGCTGAGCTGTGTGCAAAAAATTACATGTGTTATTGGCCCGGCTAATGAGATCAAACATGGTCGAGTTACGATAAGTAGAATAGCAGTTCTGTTATTCATTTCCTGACTCGATCATGTGACCTTGGACATAATCGAGATCGACGCTGCTCATTAGCCCAAATGTAATAAGCCCAAACATAGTGGAGTTATTATGAGTAAAATAGCAGTTTTGTTGACCATAATTATCCTGACTCCACCATGAGAAACAGAACCTCATCCTGGGGGCCGATTTTTGAATCTCACATATGGGATTTGTCACTAAAATACCGGTTGAAAACAGTGAATTGCATAGTATTTTCAGTGACAATTTTCTGAATTCGAACGCGTGAGACTCAAAAATCGGTCCCCTGGTCCCGAAATATAATAATAATTCAAACTCGCATCAGATTTCAAGTAAAATTTCTTGGATAAAACTGCATGTGTAAAAATCAGGCGGACCGTATGCCTGTTTGCCACCAACAGGATCAAGATTTGTTTAGTCGCAGTACCTATACAGCACTTCTCAGAACTATCTAGCTGCTTATGCTTACGAGAGCACGGTGCGCTGGACGATCGAACGTAGGTCCGCTGTCTATGAGCGCTGGGCGCAGACTGAACTGAGCAGTGAGCGGGCCCGTGTCAGCAGTGTATTTTATTCGAATTTTATGTGCTTTAAAATAGTACAAGAAGCTACTGTTACACATGCTCATTACTAGCACGAAAGCATGCCACTATTGAGCAATTGCTACTTAGTAGCATGTGTGTCGAAACATTGCTAATAATGGGCATGCGATTTTCAAGTATGCTCAAAAATCAACGACCCTACGATACAAGTGCGTAAAAAAGGAAGTTCGAAACGAGTGGCGATAAATTAAAACACGACCGAAGGGAGTGTTTTAAATCGACACGAGTTACGAATTTCCTTTTCGCACGTGTATCGTACGACGTTTTTCAGTACAAATGAGCCTCCGAAGTTTCGACCTGGCATATAATGAACCACTTCTCGCACTAGTGCGTAAAAAAAAACACCATCTGTACTGAAATAGTACATTACGATACAAGTGCGTAAAAAAGGAAGTTCGAAACGAGTGGCGATAAATTAAAACACGACCGAAGGGAGTGTTTTAAATCGGCACGAGTTACGAATTTCCTATTCGCACGTGTATCGTACGACGTTTTTCAGTACAGATGGCCCTCCGAAGTTTCGACCTGACTTATAATGAACCACTTCTCGCACTAGTGCGTAAAAAAAACACCATCTGTACTGAAAAATATCTATCGACACAAAGGTAAGTCTTATATGTATGTTTTTTTTATATGGCAACAAGAAGTTCTGGTTTAGGATAATATTATTATTTAATGTAACTATAAATGCAGGAATCGCAGGAATTACAATGAACGCCCCTTAAAGAGTACTCTAATTATATTTTTTTGTATGGGTACCTTTCCTTGTTAGTATAAAAGCCGGAGTTATTAAAAATAAAATAAAAATAAGAATGTAGATTCTTACAGAAAGAAAAAAGTAAACAATCAAATAATAGAAAATAAAAGAAACAAAAATAAAACTGCAAAAGCACGCCTCAGCCGAGGTTCGAACTCACACCGCTGGCGCGGCGTCCAGACGTCGAAACCGCTAGGCTACGAGCCCGTTGTAATAACTAGTTAATTTTGTGATCCTATTCACCAAAGTCAAGTGCTAGTACATATATCGTAAGGTCATCGCACTAGTGTTTCATATTTGTGTCGCTTAACTTCAAACCTGGGTAAATCCATTCTGCTTTAAGGTTGAATATGTAAAAAATATAATATTATCTGAAAGATAATCAACCTTATAGCAGAATGGATTTACCCAGTTTTGAAGTTAAGCGACACATTTTTAGTTCACACTTAAATTTTAATATTTTACGCAGACAATCTCGTATCACCGTTCACATAATCAAAGGCTGTCAATACAAGTTACAAAAGTTGTAATTTCCTTACTTTTTAGGCACATTACTCCTTTGGTCAACTTATGTTAATTTGAATATTTTGAATTTTTATTATAAGAAAATATAAAGAATGAAATGTGAGACTAGTAATCAATCGTTATTTCTCTAGTCCGACCTCTCTACGTATTGAATTTGCTTCTAAAAATCAAATAGCTTGATCGCGCGCCCATCGCCATCGCATCGCGTCGCATCGCCGTCGCGGGCCGTCGCGGGCCGCGTAAGCGATTACGCAAGACACTCCCATATGAACACAGCGGTTTGATCGCATCGCGTCGCATCGTGTCGCTTAACATCGCGTATGTTCATCGCTAGTTCGTCGCGTCGCATCGCCGTCGCGTTCCGTCGCCCACCTAAGACAAGTCCATAGAGATAGAAGGTTTGATTTCGTCGCATCGCATCGCATCGCGTCGCCGTCGCGGGTTCGTCGCTCACGCAAGACGCGGCGTGATATTGTAATTTGTTTACAAGTTTACATGTCCATGTAAATATTTTAAAAATGAAAAACTGTTTTTCCGGGGAATCACATTGAAATGTGTTCTAGGAATAAATATATTTTAGTCTTCAGGGTTGGTTCCGTAGTAAAAGAATTTTCACTCCTCATTGGTCCGGACACCGAACCCGAGACTCGATACTCTGACGTATACCTACGGAGAACAATCCCGTGCCTACCACTCCTCACAACAGCGAACATCCTTTGAAAAAACCGACTTTCGATGGATCGGCTCGAAACACGTAACTTTAATGCGTGACAGTATCACAGATCAGCGTCCACATTGAAAGAAAGAAAGAAGAAAAAAAAATATTCAGGACGTTAACAATATTCCTTACGTCTATGATACACATTAATAAGTATTATATTAACGTCACTGAAAAGGTCTCCCCTCAGCATTTTGTCAAGTTACCTACCAGCCCCTCTAGCACAACTTGCCTTGTCGCGCGCGAGTTCATACTTGAAGTCGCGCTTGATGTATGGACTCGCGCGCGACAAGGCAACTTGTGCTAAAAGGTCAGGTAACTTGACGCTGGTCTTCCGTGGAGACCTGTCCAAGCGATCGAAGCAGAGACCGGTCGAAGCAAAAAAGAAAAATAATATAACAAAACAAACAATAACAAAACAATATAGCAAAAGACGTCCACATAACGGTACTGACATGTGTTCGTGATACGGTCACGGGATAATGTTCGGTAAACTGTCACAAGTGTGGACCCACCTTTACGAATACACGTCAGTACGCTAACAGCAAGCAGCCTGCAGCTGTTTCACTTGTCTCGCTCCCATAATCCTCGTATCTATCACTTGGCAGAAAACCAAACGTCTAAAACTCTGATCACATGTTGAAAAAAAAAATTTGTAGGCGGGAATTGGTTATGTATTATGTTCTTTAGCTTTACGATAATTTCATGGTGTGAAATGCCGTGAAAATAATAATTATTTTCCTCGCAATTGAAGTGAAAAGCGGAGTGCATAAATATCCATTTTTACCCTCGTCTACTATTTTGTACAAAAAAATTGCCTCGGGATAAAAATGGGTCACTTTATGCCCTTGTTGTACAATCTACTATTTTGATAGTCAGCATTGTCGGACGGAAGTAGACCATACTTAATACACGGGACATAAAACGTCGGAAGTCAATTTTAAAGCTTAATTATTGCCATTGAGTCCCGTTCATAATTTCAACTATGTACATAAATCGTCAAATTAGACGTAAATTACCCTGTGTTATTGAAAAGTTAATAATAAATATCAACTAAGTCGATGTTTCTGAATAAGGCCTTCAACGGCCTTAAGTTTAAACTGAAGGTAAGTTTAAAAGGAAATAAAGCAAAGTTTAAAAGTGCTGTGAGCTCGTTATCTGCGGCTTACTAGCGCAAAACAGAACTTGTGAACTCTAATTGATAAGCCCCTCCTTTGTAAAATTAGTTCGGTTGTTGCATTAATTTAAGAACTAAAAAAGTTGGATGAAAACGAGTATCGTTGCTAAAACAAACCACATTGTTATTCCGTAGAAAACCCACAATAAAGGTAGATAACATGTTAATTAAAATATTTTAAAAATAAATACCTAAAATAATCACCTATTATTTAAAACAGCTGTTTGTCATTAATTCCAAAAATAAATCATAAATAATAGGAAAAAGTCGATTTTATTTTTAACTTAAATTATTTTGTTGCATTAAAAGTCGTTTAAGGTGAATTGCTTTCATCTCAAGATGCAGCTTAGTGATTGAATAAAAGCTCCATAACCAGTAAGACTAATAAATAATAGGTTTAGGATACTTACTACTGATACTGCCGCGTCTGAAACAGTAAAGTAGGCTACGAGTATATTGGTAGTCGAAACTATTTAGTCACAGAATGAATAGGATCCCTAATAAGAAATATCATTTGATAGGTCTCCATTTTTTTGACAATGTAAATACACTACAATTTTTCGCCCAGTGATCCAATTCTCTTCGTTCTCCCCAGCACGTACGTTTTCACTTTTATAAACAATCGGAATCGAGCCTCGTTCTCATCAATCCAGTAATCCCCCGTGTTTTAAATTATGTGTGGCCGGGTTTGGAGAAGAAATTGAAATGTGTTCTGCCGGGACCGGTTCGCGATTGTGGCTCGGATACCAATCATTGTTTTAGCAGCTTGCTGGCGAAGTAAACATTTGCCCGCTTGCTCAATAATTTGTAGAATAAATATTTATCATGTTCTTAGAAATCCTTAAAGTTTTCGTTGTGTACTTACTTACCTATTAAATTCTGTCTCTAGGGAATATTAATGTACTTATGAGGTATCTACCAATCCCAAAATTAATATTAGATTGAAAGTTTCTTTAATCAAAAGTCCCAAAATATTAGACAATTTATAATATGACTTGTGCGTGCATCTTTCTGTAAGTGGTTCAATCACCATTCGGCTTGCGTTTCTCCTGCCACTTCCAATTCGATAAAGAAATTCAGCAATTAACTCTACGTTCAACTGAACGGGCGACAGCAAGGATTACATCAGATATATATAACCTTACCTACGAATTTATTAACCCAGTCAAGGGATTCAAGTTTCTATTTTATACTACATAAGGTGTTGCCGATCGCGTAGTTCGTTCTCGTTTCCCAGCATTACGCCGAATGCTAATTTCAATATTCAATAGACGGTTGTACAAAATGTAGGTAATTGAATTCTGGTGACTGCTCTATAGATGGAATATTAAACGAAAGTTCATCGGAATTAAGATCTGTTTTCGCGATTTCTCGAATAAAAAGTTAAGGCCGTATGGTAGATCATTTCAACGTAAAGTCATGTTTTATTGATTCGTGCTCTGAAAAGTAATTCGGCTGCTACTTGATATTTTGCTCGCTTCGAAGGTTTCCAATTTCTACAATTTGTCAAATGTACTTTTATATAATTGGCATTAACTTGAATGATGCCGTGTGTCATGTTGAGATGAACAACAATATGTTACACAGGTAAGCTAAATATAAACCCTATGATTTAATAAAAGTACACGTAAGTATGTATTAGGTAACGTACCTAAACCTAAGGTCATAAATTGACTCATAATATAGTATTAGGTAATTATTTAATTACTAACTACATACCTACGTGACAGGATAAGTTCTAGCTATTACCATGGTAGTTACATCTAAGGTGCCTAAGATGGCTCATTATTATTTTTTTCTCGTATATAATACAAACCTGCAGTTTAGTTTATGGTAATGTTAATAACAAAGTTTTTTTTTAAAGAGGGAAAACTCAAGAAGCAGGCCATCTTAACTATCTTAAAAAACCGGCCAAGAGCGTGTCGGGCCACGCTCAGTGTAGGGTTCCGTAGTTTTCCGTATTTTTCTTAAACACTACTGAACCTATTAAGTTCAAAACAATTTTCCTAGAAAGTCTTTGTAAAGTTCTACTTTTGTGATTTTTTCATATTTTTTAAACATATGGTTCAAAAGTTAGAGGGGGGGGGACGCACTTTTTTTTCCTTTAGGAGCGATTATTTCCGAAAATATTAACATTATCAAAAAATGATCTTAGTAAACCCTTATTCATTTTTAAATACCTATCCAACAATATATCACACGTTGGGGTTGGAATGAAATAAAATATCAGCCCCCACTTTACATGTAGGGGGGGTACCCTAATAAAACATTTTTTTTTTCATTTTTTATTTTTGCACTTTGTTGGCGTGATTGATATACATATTAGTACCAAATTTCAGCTTTCTAGTGCTTACGGTTACTGAGATTATCCGCGGACGGACGGACGGACGGACGGACAGACAGACATGGCGAAACTATAAGGGTTCCTAGTTGACTACGGAACCCTAAAAACGGTCAAGTGCGAGTCGGACTCGCTCACCCAGGGTTCCGTACAAACTTTCAATAGTTGAATCATCAAAATGTTATTCATAGAACTCTACAGATTTGACTAAATATCAAGACTCAATTTCCCACAAAACAAGTAATATTTTAATATACAATTTTATTGTTAAACAACGTCCAAATAAAATCAAGACTGTTCGACTTTAATAGTTTACGACTTACGACATGTCGCAAGGACGCTCCTGAACCGACCTCATTATATCAGGAAAAACGCGATGTAGGAAATGAGCGTTCAACGTACAGCGACATCTATCGGCAAATTGAGTAAACTAATGGGCGCGAGCTAGTGTGGAAAATGATTATTATGGAATAATTGATTATTGTGTGAACCTATTTTTACCATTTTTCCTCTATTTGAAACCAGATAATTTTATTGTTTTTTTGTTAAAAAATACAAGTACAATAAACACCCGCAAGGGTGTTGAAATTGAAAATGTAAATCTGAAAGGTTTTTTTATAAATTTTAAATAAATTTATACGTGTACGATTTTATTTACAACAAAAAAATTATAAAAAATAGTTTTGATATGTACAATTTGAGCTCTTTCTAACGATACCCCAATTGACCTAGTTACTTGACATTTACAATTTGCCCCCCTTTCATATTGGCCATTTTGTATAGTTAAAATTAATAAATAAAAAAAATAATCCTTTAATTTTGTAGAGGTTAACAATGTTCATAACTATTCCAAATTTCAAGTCGATAGCCCTAAAAAGCACAAATTATGAATTAATTAGGTATGGAAACATGAACTCATTAACTATTCGTGGGTTTTCACCAACACAAATTTTACTTCTCTCATAGACATTACATCACAATAGAAATCGATATCAACAAAGGCTAAATAGGTATATTAACGCGATGAACTCGAAATTATCCAGTAAATACTTCCACGCATTTTACCCATAAACCTTTGATGTCTCTCCGGAATGAACAAAATCTCTTGCCTGCGAATTCAAAGCACTGCTTATAAATTAATTAGAGTGCGCGCACTGTTTGGGCACAAAGGAGGTAAAACAATTGCCAGGCGGCCTAGCCGAGGCGACAATCGTTAAATCTATGTGGCAATCGAAACCCAGTCTGGCTCTCTACAGAAGAGCGATAGGGAGAACTAGCTTCATGCTTACGAAGCGTGCTGGCGATTGTGACGTTGGCTACATACCCTGACCTGCACCCGTCTTCAAAAATTACTGCGTCCGTTGTTTTGACAATAAATACATAAAGCCCGGACGCCGAGTTTGTTCCTGTGAATTGTTAAGTCATTGTATTGTATTCGCTTGAAACTAAATAACTGGAATGCATAAAGAAGTCGAGCTGCGTCCACATCAGTATATTCAGCATCACCATACTATAAAATATTATTTAAAGTTGAATGATTTACTGAAACTTGAGCGCTTTAATTTGCTCTGCCTATCTCTTTGGGAATACAGGCGTGAGTTCATGGTATGTATGATATTTAAAGGCTAATCCTAAAATCGTAAATGACATGATGCAGTAGATTTCCTGAAATCGACCGGATGTATTGTCAGACCAACGTTACGGAAAACCCAGGATGAACATCAAATGGCACTAATATGTAAATTGATGAACATAACTACACAAATAACATTCTCTTCAATATTATTCACACGTGAATGTTCGTTTTCGTTCCTTGTTTTGTGGTTAATATTTATAGGTGTATTTACACGTACATGTATGAATTCCTGGTGGTTGGAAGAGCGCTGGAAATACACCGTATTAATGCTTAAATATGCCACTGGTACATGCAAGCGTCGCCATCGCATCGTCTACTTTCATATCGATAAGGTTTGATTTCTTATGCGTCGCATCGCCGTCGCGCGACCATCGCGCGACCGTCGCCCACGCAAGCCACGGCGTAAGCGAATTTCGCCATATGTTACCGAGCATAAACCAAAGTTGTGGCGCCATCTAAATGAGCTTTTTCTTGCCTTTGATTTGAAGTGAAGAAACACGAAAGGTCCCACGAATGAAAAACAAGATAATGTTCATTTTTATGCCTAATAGGCAGATAACAGATTAAGATGCGGTTTGATTGTTTCAAAATGGCCTCACTTTCAAAACAGGCTTCAAAGAGTCTTAAAAAGTTACTTATCTACGTATCAAATTTCCTATCTATCCTACTTCAGGCAATAGTACATTACATCAGAGGCCGGGAAAATGAGGATTTCCGGCCAAGTGGATATATAGTGGGTATATACGGATAGGGATACGAGACCGGGAATCCGTTTTCACGCCGAGGCATGTATAGTGCTTTTCTCAAACATACAATGAAATAAAAAAAAATGCTCTAAAGGACAATACTTTATAAAAAAAAGTTACTTTGCAGGCCTAGGCCTAAAAAATAATATGAAATCCCTTTACAGTCCTCTCGAGTTGTTGCGCCCAAAAAGCGATACTTCCCAGCCCATTTTAAGGAACTTAAAGACAATATTTCATTGCATGTTTGAGAAAAAATAATTTACCTTTCAGATCTGAGATTTTCCATTCTACCTCTCTTTTAATTCACTTTGCGTCGGACCCGCATCCAAACATTGTTGTTTCAATATTAACTGAATTTTAATGACACGCATCGTAAAGTGCTCGATCAATTCAGTAGGCACTCGAAAAAATTAAAAGCTCATTATATTTTCAGTTGACATTAATAATGTTGTAAATAAATGAAATATCCTACCGACTTCGCCACTTTGCCAGACGCTTTCCTGTGTCAGTTAAATGATTTCCGCATAATAAACTGGATAATTTATATCAACAATGAAATAATACAATTTTACAGTCGTTGCGTATTTATTGAAGTATTCATTATATTTTGAGCTTTTGGAGCTGTACAGTGTACGTGCCAGGTTTCCAGTAACTTGAATAAGCGACTTTAAATTTAACTTGCCCTGTAAGCCATCATTTGTATTTGAAAGTCGTAGGTATACCGTGTAACTGTGGTGGTTCACAGATCCACTACCTTATACAATAAAGATCGAGCACACCTTTTCTACAAATTTCCTTTTACTATGCAAAACATAGATACCGGATTCCGGTACCAACAAAACCTGAACAGATGAAATGCGATTTTATTTTTCAGTGTCTGCTAAAAGGCAGTTTTCTAAAGCAAACTGCTGAACCAGCGTATTGTATGCTATTTTCAGGAATCTTAGCTTTTTCGTCTTTGTCTGACAAGAGGGGAGATAAGGGATGGAGGATTCGGAAGTCAGGGTCGAGTTAGTGTAATATTAGGGTATGTTAGTATTCGGAGTCCGGGCCGGGCTGACGCCGGGCCGACGTGCGTGGCCTGCCAACAGCGCTGCTTGCCGATGCAATGTCTTTAATAGGCCCCATAAATTGAATATATACATTAGCATGCGAGAAACTATGCGAAAATAGACTCGGTACGCTCGTGTTTTAAAAGTAGTTGGGAAAATTACGTGCCTCTATTACAACGTCTTTAGTGTTTGGTTTTACTGTTCGAAGGGAAATGTGGGTATATTTAATATCGAACTAGTTTCGGTTGAATTTTATTTAAGTGTTAGATTTCGCTGAAGCAATATATTGGTAAATTTTAGAGGTCCTAGCAGATAATGAAGGATGAAGGAAAGAGTAATAAATCATGTTTATAAACTTCGAATATATTGATAATCTAAATTACATATTACATACATCAACATACAAATACATCTATCAACTTTAAATTTCAGGGCAGATGACACATGTTTTTTGTCCTTAAGAAGCCCCCAAACATAAGTAACTCATAATGAGCTAAGTTATTATCGTAGTCTTAATTGCCATTGCAAAATTTCCTTTTAACAATATAATTAAGTTAAATTTAATTGTTTACATTATTAATTAGTTATTTATATTGAAATCCACTTCAATATATTTTTAATTAACTGTCAGCATGACATAAAATAAACAAGTATTTACCTACCTATTTTGTAATAAACTTCATATTTCCTTAATTTAGGCAACTATGCTCGGCCCGTACTCTATTGCCCAATTTAGGATCTCTGAGGACAGTCTCACGTTTACTAGCACCGTCCTAAAACAATATTAAAATTGCTCGCTCCTGGCTTGCCCGTATTCATTACAAATTATTCAAAGGTTAATTAAAAGGATACTCTTCGCGGAGGGCAAATTCTGCCCAAACAATTAACTTTATTGAGTTTCCTTGTACCGTCTAAATTTTACAAAGACACGTGATTAAAACGGAAACGATCTAAAATTTTAGATGAGCACATAAAAACTAAAGCTGTCAAATAATTTTGAAAACACTTGAAGACTACACTTCGTAATTCATATATACATGTACTTATATCTAATAGGTACTTCTCTAAAGGTACGGGAGAAAAGTTTAGGAGCTGTAAACCTTAATTATGTTGTCATTGTCACAAACTCACTTTATTAATTTGAATTTTTCCTTTATCGTTCGTAAAAGCAGTTAAAAATCATCGAACTTTAATAGCCCAGCTATAAAATACGAGAAGAAAGCCGAATAAGTTTCGAGCGCTCGATTTTGTCACTCCACTCGAAAGCTGTGGAAATCGGCGAGATTACTATTTTTGAAATCCGAGCAATATATGGGAATCCAGTGGTTGCTGACCAGTTCTTTTAAATTTTACCTATTATTAGAACATGTAGTAGTGGAGATATTATAGTACAAAAACAAAATACACAATCGAGTGGACGGAATTTAAATAGGGGCTCCTTGATTGCAAAATATGGTAATAAGTCCCCTTTTAGTCATACTTGTTATGGAGAATTTTTGGCCAAAAGCTGCACTTTTGGATGGAAGCAAGCCGCTTTGCATGGTGATAGTAGACATCATAGTAAACGATTTTTTCCGAGGATATCGAAATTTCGATATCCTCGGACAAAATCGTTTACTAAGACTTCTACTATCACCATGCAAAGCGGCTTGCTTCCATCTAAAAGTGCAGCTTTTTTTCATAACTAGTATGACTATACACTCTAAGACCAAATTAAATTATTTCATAGGAAATATTTTAATTTGTGTTTTAGATCGATTTGATGGCGGCTCATTGCCTTGTGCGCAAGCTCGTTCGTCGCGAAAATCAAAAACTCGCTAAAATTGTCGATTGAGGTGATCAAGGCCCTCACCGCGACGTCTCCAGCACCAGCCCGCCATCGAGGAGAGTCGGTACCGACCAGCTGTTCGCCGAGCGGAGACAGGGTGAGTTGGCCTTTCGATTTGATTCGCTTTCACTGGCATAGATCGTTAGATTTTCTCAACTACAATTTCCCTACTCGAGGGCGATTGTACATTTGGTATGTAGTACCAATTTCGACCCTTGCCGCCGTGACCGGTTGGCCGAGTGGTTTGAGGCATCCGTGGCTATAACGGAGTACGCTGGTTCGAATCCAGCATCGGACACTTGGAGGCCTTGGTCATTTTTTCTTTGTATATGACATTTATTTCAGTTTATAGTTAAATAATAGTAGTGTGTCTACTAAAAAACACAAATTAAAATATTTCCTATGAAATAATTTAATTTGGTCTTAGAGTGAATATGGTGGCGCCATCTCTCTTCGCTAACTCGTAATCACATGGTTTGATTCAGTTAGGAGGTCGAACTAGTTCCGGTTCTACCTCAGAGATGGCAGGGGGTGCCTTAGCCTTCGGTAATTGTGTCATATACTTGAAAATTTCGACCCTTGCCGCCGTGACCGGTTGGCCGAGTGGTTTGAGGCATCCGTGGCTATAACGGAGTACGCTGGTTCGAATCCAGCATCGGACACTTGGAGGCCTTGGTAATTTTTTCTTTGTATATGACATTTATTTCAGTTTATAGTATGACTATTTTCTAAACTTTAGCTATAGATCTATGCGGCAGGAAACACAAAACTTGGCATATATATTAGGTATATTAATTTTAGAATTTATATATTAATTTTTATTTATATATTTATTTTAGAATGTATATATTTATTCATTTTTAGTCAATAAGAAAAAAATGAAGTAGGAACATACCGAACAGTTAATGCTTCCTCTCGTCCTTATGTTCCTAGGTTAGTTCCATCAGTCATTTTTCAATATAGTCCTTTGTGAAAAAGACTCGAGTCCTTTAAGGCTGCTTTCAAAAAAAAACGTCAAAATAATGTAAAATTGGTAGTTTTAGTCGGTGAAATAATACACTTTCCGTTATCCAATAGATTTATTTCATTCAAATTTCAGTTAGAGCATCTTATTATCTTGATTTTTATAAGACTGGATTTTTGAAAACCAAGTCACTAAATAAATTATTATTTTTTCTCTAAAGCCCCATTTAGATGGTACGAGTTTCTCGCCCGTTTTGGTCGAGAAACTCGTATGACGTTATCGTATGCGATTATCGCCTGGCGATTATCGTACGAAAACGTTTACATTCGTGCGAGAAATAAAAACTCGCATACGAGTATCGTATGCGATACTCGCCAGGCGATTATCGCCAGGCGAAATAGTTTAGACGGAGAGTTCAATTTTCGGGAAATAATTCCATAACATTTCTCGACTCGTCTAAACCGGTTCTCGTATGACATTTCTTCTCGAACGTGGGATTATCGCACGAATCGGAGCGAACCGATTTTCATGCGAATTTTACCTGTCAACTTGCGTGCTTAGTTGCTAATTAATTAATTATAAACTATATTGTGTGCTTTTTTATAATATTGGATATAATTTACTTTGGATTTATTTGAATTTAAGTTGAATAGTACCCAATAACATTAAAAACACTATAAATTATTTATGACGGTCTAAATAATAATTATATAATAGGGAAAATAATGAATTCGACCTTAGCGTTACCTAGCTAATAAAATCTTAGTTGCGATACTTGCGATTAGGTTTAGGATATAATTGAGCATAGAATATAGATAAAATTTATTTTAAATGATAGCATTATACTCCATATGGGGTAAAATGCCAGTAAACATTAATATAATGTTGATAATGATAACCCTAATTTATTTTTGGTTTTAGCAGTTACTGAGAGTTAGCTATAAATATAAAAATACCATGATTTACATGATTTCTGTTTCTAGGTAAAGAGAATTCATTTCGACTGAGTAGCGCATAAACTCGTATACGATTCTCGCATACGTGTTTTGTTTACACGGAGACATACAAACATCAAAGGCGAGGCGATTATCGCCTCCTCCCGTGCAATATCGTACGCATAGTTTACATGATGCGTTATTTTTTCTCGTACTTCGATAATCGTACGTTCGAGGCGAGAAACTCGTACCATCTAAATGGGACTTAAAGCACGTTTAGAAAAATTCACGCACAGAGCTGAATTAGTCGATCTTATTTGTAAAATTTGGACAATTTTGATAGCTAAAACTGGTAAATTAATAAATAATTCGTATACCCTGTACTACAATCTTCCCAGACTACATTTTTATTATAAGGTTTTAAAAAAGAGTAAACGAGGCTAAGTCGAAATTGTAGCACAGCCTTAACTCCCTACCCAGACGTGTAGACACACCCTCATACACACGTCTGTGAACGCCTTTACATTCATACACTCACCATTCATCACATTCACTCAACCAATCATTCACACACCTCGCGTGCGCCATAATTATTATTTCAGTCCGAATCCGTTTGCCTTTGAAGAAAGATGTAAGGTCGCGACCTTACAACTACATGTAAGTGTCCTTCTCCTAGTTGTTTTGCGTAAATCACGGGACCCCTTTGACCATCCCCGATTATAAAATCAATTTTTTTCAGAAATTACCTAAAATTAAGTGACAATTTCTTTGAAAATCTACATCACATCGAAATAATGTTTGTATTTAATAAATCTTCAACGTTTACTTAAATTGCTGATATGCCTCAGTGATTATAAATTGATATTATTTCTTTTTGGCAATTTTTTGAAAACAAGTCTTCACCGGTACAATTATTACCACTTTTGGACATTTTCTTATATTTTGTTTGACCAAGTAGAAAAAGTCGTATAATGTGATATATATTTGTAAACTACTCGCAAAGCCCTTTAATTTGATACCACACACGGTATGATCAAGCGCTCTTTTGCGATTTCAATGTTTTTCACACGAAAGCCCTCTTAAGAAAATGACATAATAATCATGTCAAATAACTTCCATACAAACTAGGCCAGAACAAAAGTCAATAAGGCGATAGTTTGAAACAAATTATAATAGAAATAGCTCTTATTACCTGAAATACGGTAGTGACAATTGACAGTTGAG
The DNA here is from genome assembly GCF_023078275.1 of Leguminivora glycinivorella. Lineage (NCBI taxonomy): Eukaryota > Metazoa > Arthropoda > Insecta > Lepidoptera > Tortricidae > Leguminivora > Leguminivora glycinivorella. The sequence continues at coordinate 18,590,395 of NC_062973.1, forward strand.
ATTTGATTTGTAGATAATTTGTAGTCTATTACTACTTCAACGTTGTAGATCACCTTGACAATAGAAACAAGTGTTTGACGGTCTTCTTAGACCTAAAGAAGGCTTTTGACACAGTCTCTCTTCCCATTCTTGTCAAAAAGCTGGAAAAAAAAGGAATCAGGGGTACACCCCTCGCACTCATGACAGACTACCTATACGGCAGGCAACAACGGGTTAAGCTGGGTGAACATATCAGTGCAAACGCGGACGTACTGTTTGGCGTGCCACAGGGAAGCGTCTTGGGTCCGACCTTATTTTTAGTTTACATAAACGACCTCTGTGAAATGTCCATCCCTAAAGCTAACATATTCTCTTATGCTGACGACACAGCTGTTATCTTTTCTGGAGGTTCGTGGGACGAGGTGAAGGTTAATGCTGAAAGAGGTATGGCCAAAATTTCTAAATGGCTAAAAACAAATTTGTTAACACTCAACACGAGTAAAACAAAATATATTTCCTTTAGTATCACAAATTCGACGCAGTCAACACCTGCTCTGGACCTTAAAATACACTCGTGTCAACAAACAAATTCTCCTGTCTGCAATTGTCCCATAATAGAAAACGTAACTGAACATAAATATCTAGGTGTAATTTTAGACCAACACTTAAACTGGTATTCTCACGTCGACCAAATCACCAGCAGAGTAAGAAAAATGATCTGGATCTTTAAGACACTTAGGTACATTGTTCCAAAAAATTCGGGAGCAGCCTCTTGCAAATCTCGAAATGTTTTAAACGAAATTTATAGTTCCTTAGTACAATCTATCATCATGTATTGTATACCCGTATGGGGCGGCGCTGCAAAAAGTCGTCTTATTGACCTAGAACGAGCACAACGAGCACTGATAAAAGTAATGCTGTTCAAAAAAAATAGATTCCCAACCCAACTGACTTATTGTTTTGGTCCAGTGGTCTTCTTTCGACCAGGAAATTATATATACTACAAACAACACTAAAAACACATAAACAAATACCATTTAATCCTAACTACAAAAACAGTCGACGTATTATTCATGTAGCTAAGTACACATATCCGAGAACGCACTTTGCACGGATGCAGTTTAATGCAAAATCTGCCTATTTATATAACAAAATAAACAAAGAATTAGACATCCACTCAAAGTCACAAAAACAGTGCAAATTAGTCCTGACTGAATGGTTAAAACAGAAATCATACGAGGAAACGGAAAAAATTCTAATCCCAGAGTATTAAATCTTTATTTTATTTTATTTTTATTTTAATCTGACAGAACTAATATATATGTATAACCAACAAACAGACAGACATATACACACGCAGGCACACAGACACACACACGCACACGCACGCACGCACGCACGCACGCACGCACGCACGCACGCACGCACGCACGCACGCACGCACGCACGCACGCACGCACGCACGCACGCACGCACTCACGCACGCACGCACGCACGCACGCACGCACGCACGCACGCACGCACGCACGCACGCACGCACACACACACACACACACACACACACACACACACACACACACACACACACACACACACACACACACACACACACACACACACACACACACACACACACACACACACACACACACACACACACACACACCTAGGCATTTACATTTTATTCTCAAAAATATTAAGAATGTTTAAATTTAAATTTAATCTTAGGCCGAGAATGCCTGGTGTGGGTCATGTCCTGGAGTGGACGTTCCGGAGTTGAAGCACCTACAGAGGGCCTGGGATACCCCCGGCCTTAAAGCGACCCTCGCAACCCTAATACAAAATAGTCCGGATGACTCGGAACGCGCTCGCCTTCTAGCTGTCTCCACCAGTGAATCAGGCCACTGGTTGAACGCCCTGCCATCACACAACATCGGCACCGTCCTAGACAGAAGCGCTCTGCGAATAGCTGTAAGCTTAAGAATCGGGGCCAAAATATGCCTGCCCCACACCTGCGCATGCGGCAAAGGCGTAGATCAGCTGGGTCGACATGGCCTCTCATGTGTCAAAAGCGCCGGCCGACTCTACCGCCACGGCACCATCAATGATTTGGTCCGTCGCTCGCTTGCCACCGTGTCTGTGCCTGCCATTCTTGAACCCACGGGCATGGCTAGAGACGATGGCAAGCGACCTGACGGAGCAACACTAGTGCCGTGGAAACTAGGTAGACCCCTGGTGTGGGACGCCACATGTGTGGACACATTTGCGCAGTCCCACATCCAAGCTACCTGTTTACAGGCCGGCGCTGCTGCCGACCAGGCCCAACTACTGAAGCGCCGCAAGTACTCGTCTTTATTACAAGACTACGAGTTTGCGGCGCTTGCAGTGGAGACGATGGGCCCTTGGTCGGCAGACATGAAATCTTTCATGGGTGCCCTGTCGACCCGGCTGATAGACGCATCCGGCGACCCAAGGGCTGGCGCTTACCTCTCCCAGCGTATATCGCTAGCAATCCAGAGAGGTAATGCGGCCAGCGTCATGGGGTCGATGCCGCACTAGGACTCACTGAACGGGGTTTTCTTTCTATGACTGTTTTTTTTTGTCCCCCCCTATTTAGTACCTCCTTATTTAACTGTTAGCATCATTTTTATTTATTATAAGTTTATTTTTAAGTATTTAGTTCAATTAGTTTTGTATAGTTATTATTAAGTTTTATATATTGTATATAATTTAATTTACAGTATTGATAAGTTGTGCTATGTGATTAATAAATATTTAGTTTCTTCGCAAAAAAAAAAAAAAAAACCTTAGTCTTATTTCTAAATTTATGTAAATATATGTAGCAAGTAGACTAATGTTTTTAGTTATTAGTTAAGTTTAGCAAAAAATGTATTTTGATATCCAGCTTAGTGCTAAAAAAAAATGTAGATACTGTTAGTAGTACTAGATCGAGTAGGTACTAGATCTAATACGATATCGGAAACCCCAAGAAAATCCCGTGTAATCATGAATATCGTAAGTTCGTAACGATGGATCGAAAGTGTGTAACCACCAACGATTTTTATCTCATTGCACTACGTACCTACCTATCCTCTAAAAAAAAAATAAATGTTGGACTACGTACCAGCTGCCTAAAATTTATAACCAGTAAAGTACCAGTACTAAAATTTATAACCAGTTATGTTGGTAGGTTTCTTTTTTAACCGCCGCCTCAAATCTCTCAAGGAAGGTGGTTTTCAAGTCGCCTGTATTTTTTTTTATGTTTGTTCCACGATATCTCCGTCGTTACTGGAACGATTTTGAAATTATTTTTTTATTGAATATATATGCATACAGATTGATCCCATTTTTCTCAGAACCCAATTCTAATGATGGAATCCTGGAGAAATCGAGGGAACTCCTCAAATCTGAAAGGCACACATAATGGTGATTTTTGTGTTTTTTAAGGAACAGCATGCATTTACGTACGGAACAGTGACATTTGGTGCAGTGGAACTGCTGATGATAGTCAGAACCGAACTCCACAAATCTGAACGGCACACTTATAGTGACTTTGGTATTTTTATAAGAACAGCATGCACTTACGTCCAGAACAGTGACATTTGGTGCAGTGGAACTGCTGATGATGGTCAGAACAGAACTCCTCAAATCTGAACGGCACGTGAAGTGACTTTGGTATTTTTATAAGAACAGTATGCACTTACGTCCAGAACAGTGACATTTGGTGCAGTTGAACTGCTGATGATGGTCAGAACCGAACTCCTCAAATTTGAACAGCACACTTATAGCGACTTTGGTATTTTTATAAGAACAGCATGCACTCACGTCCAGAACAGTGACATTTGGTGCAGTGAAACTGCTGATGAAGATCAGATCAGAACTCCTTAAATCTGAACGGCACACTTATCGTAACTTTGGTATTTTTATAAGAAAAGCATGCATTTAAGTTCAGAACAGTGACATTTATTTAGTTATGTTTGTTAAGAATATTGAGTTTTTAAGTCAAATTTTGTCAAGCTTCGATTTCTCTATAATCGATTCATGAGGAATTGTTGAGGAAACTCAAACCTTAACGGTATACATATATTCATTTGCGTTGCCATCAAATAGTGAAAGTATTAAAAGCAGTTTCAAAAAAATACCTACACATTTCTACATAATCCAACATTCGCAAGTAGCTTTCACCAGAACCCCAAAGGCGGCGGTTTTTTTTCTTAAAAATTATCCTCAGTGTTGTCTTGCCTAGCAGAAATTTTCACCAGCCGCCACTGGTAGGTACCTAAGATTCTCGAGTTATTTTTAATTTTGATCAAACATCTGTCCAAATTATTAATAAGCTTTTCCATTATCTCGTATTACGCTAATTAAATTTCGCGAATATTCTCGGTAAGTTGCAATGCGTTGGCTAAAATCCATTCAACATTGAAGTTGTTAATTATTAGGCTATTTTCCTCTAAAAGGAAACCTGTATTTATGCTATGTCAATCACTGGGCACTGACGTGTACTGACGGTAGATATTGGCGGTGATTACACGGAATTGGCCCAACGTGTACGAACGCGGGTGTTGGGTTAATGCTACTTCAGCCGTATTCTATTAAATTTATACAGGCCGTTTACGATTTAACGTAATAAATAATAATTCTTACACATCGTGTCAATTATAATAAACAAGCTGCTACCCACGTCGTAATCTGCATGAAATAAGTAATTAGGATAGCGCCTGATAACAAATTAAAGCAAATAGTTCAATATGATCAAAATAATTTCATCCATTAACAGGCGATGCATAAATTATCTCACTTTCGGTGTATTAGCGAATTATTTTGTTACCGCAGCGCAGCCAAATAATACTGCACATTGCTCCTTATTGAAACAAAGCGTTTTGTTTTCTTTTCAAGGAGGGGAATATCTTGCCGGTGGCTGTATATCCGAGCTCATAATATAGCCAAGCAACCTTCAAATCAAGGGTGAACAGGCATCTTTTGGGCGAGCTCACTCCATCGTAGACCACGTCTTCGCCTTTGGCTAGTCTGTGGCCAAGAGTAAGCCCATTTACAATCAATATATATAATGTTATGTTCCTGTCGGTTATTCACGTTGACAGAGCTCTATGAGGTTGTGGAGATGTATACAGTATGTAAACCAACGAAAGCCATTTACTGAAGCCTGTTAATATTTAAGTTACACAGAGCAACTTTTACTATGGGACCAACACCCAAAACGCGAAATAAAAATTTACTCTCCCATAGGAAATACTTGCTATAAAAAAAACTACCTATGAAACTGTCAGAAGATATTTTCGTGATTTCGGGGTTGATCCCATAGTAAAAGTTTTTCAGTATCACCTGGACATCTACGGGTTACAGTAAATGGTTTTCGTTAGTTTACATACTGTATAGTATATAATCGCCGACACATGAGTTGCAGGCGTCTACTAGGAACGATTACTGTTTACCCGCTGCGCAGGTGGGTCATATTATGATTGTTTGTCACCGATTTATTATTAAAAAAACACAGGTTTTAACCTCAGGGAACGGGCATCTCCTGTATACATGTATGCATTGACGATAAATAATTGAAGGCAGTCCGTTTGCTCACAAACAGAATTACCGTCCGTATGCGTCCGTCCAACAGCCGGACAGTTAAAGCTTCACAACCTTCACGCTATCTAAGGCTAACTTTTACAACCTCACATCTCCCCGTCAACAGCAATTCAAAATTCAATTCTGTTTCCTCCCTTTAACTTAGCTTTTTGAATAACAATGTAATTGAGATACTATTTAAATGAATATTTCTGATGCCTTTGATGTTTGATCGTATTTTGTCGTCAGTCGATACTAAAAAATTAAATCCAATGGGTATTTAGTGCATTCTCTTATCCGGATTTAGTATCAAAAGGTTAGCAGTGTCTTAAAAATGAATTACTCGTCCTTAAAGTATTAAAAAATGATATACTTACATAATAATTTGCTCTAGATGTACCTACCTCACTCACTTACCTACCCGTACACCTCCTTACATAGCTCATACCTTTCAGGCGGAATGCGAAATTACTGAAAGTACATAAATTTACTAAGCTATAATGTTTTTTTCAATACGTACATAATAAACGGCATTGATACATCAATTTCCATAAGAAAAAAGTAGATAATGTAATTTCTATCTATGAGTACTGAGTGGCGCCGCTGCAGAGCATGCTCCCCAGCGGTGCCACAATCAAAGCCCATTATTTCGTTTCCCGCTATAGGTACAGTCATAAATATCATACGTACATAATGTACGTTATACGTACATCATTTTACCATATAGTTGAATTTCATTATGGTGGCGCCACTGCAGAGTAGCACACGAATTTAGGTTATATCTGTACATATTGTAGAAAACTTATTACATGGATATAAATAAAGTTATGTATGCAACTGTACATTATTGGGTATGATAACACTCGTGTTATCTTATATTATGAAACTAGCTAATAACTTACTGTTTCAATCCTAACCATATAATAATAATTTAAGGGTTTTGCCTGTGCAATTGCGGACGACATTACGATGACGGAGAACTACCGGAAATATATCCTGAAGGACGGTACGGTCGACATTTGTCGGGCATGCCGCCGTCCCGGTGATTCACTCAGGCATACCTATCATCTCCGGTTGTTCTCATCTTGCTAACGGTGAGTACTTGCACAGACAAAATCTCGTAGCCAGGATTATTCACCAGCAGCTTGTTCTTCAATACTGCCTTGTGGACCGCGAAGTACTATACTACAAGTACTAACCTGCGCCAGTTCTCGAAAATGGTCATGCCACGCTCTATTGGGATCGATCTATTATCACTGACAGGACTGTTGTAGCCAATAAGCCTGACATTGTGATAGATAATAGATCGACCGCAACGCCGGGTCCTGCTCGTTGACATCACCATCCCCCATGATAAAAATAAGAAGGACAAATCCAGTAAGTACCTAAACTTGGCTCACGAGATAACCGCTATGTGGGATGATGATTCAACGATCATTGTTCCGATAGTCGTTTCAGCGAACGGTCTCATAGCGAAGAGTCTCGACCAACATCTTAAGAGACTCTCGCTAGGTGGCTGGATCAAGGTCCAGATGCAGAAGGCGGTGATCTTGGACACGGCGCGGATAGTCCGACGGTTCCTCTCTCTGCAGCCCTAACTACCGGCAGCTTGGGCCCTGCCCCGCTGCTGGCGGCACCCTAGGTTAGGTTTTTTTTTAATGTGTTTATATATTTTGTATTGTTTTGTAAGTGGTTTTGTATTTTACTTTTATAATCATATTATATTATAAAATAACCTAGCCTAAGAGTTAAAATGAATAAAGATTTAATAATAATATTAATTGGTGACCTCCATTTTTGACAAAACACATGTATATTAGAAATTCCCCGAATAGTGGTTTTGACCATTTAGCGAATAGTACGCTTACAGGAGAATTCAGAAAACCGGAAAACGATCCTACACTCCCATAGAAAATGTGACGTGAGGTAAAGAGAATGTTTTGCGTACTATCGGTGTTGTTCCCTTAGTCAACCTTTCGCCAAATTAGCTAAGGATTCTATACTATTATTAGTATCTACTCTTATTTTGTGACAAAAATAACACATGATATTACCTAGCCTTAAGATTTCTTCAAGTATTCTCAATATACTCCTATATTGAAATTTGTTTGTTTTATGGCGAAGGTTAGGCCATTGGGGTAATGTAGAGAAACTCCAGGTTGTATGTACAGAAGGGAATGAATTTTATTTTCAGAAACGCTTGTTTATATACAATTTTGAATCAAGAGAGAAAGAGATAATATTTACATGTAAGAAAGAGATAGAAAAAGGTATCCCGCGCATGCGCGCGGAGAACGGTGCGCCGGCGCGGCAGTGGCGCCACTGCCGCGCATGCGCGACAGATCGCGGGTCGCGAATAAAACTGATTGACCTCCGGCCGCGGGTCCTTTTCGCCGCCGGCCGCCGTGGAGTGAACATCGTGTCGTCGCGCGCCGTGCCTCGCTCCGCTGCGTGTTTCTCCGCTGAAGATGAAGACACGACGACTTCGACGAGGATGCTGCAGGCTCCGATGATTGTCTTGTCCTTGTCAGGACGATGATAAAACTGTCCTTTTCGGGACAATATAAACTGCTCTTCTCAGAGCAAGCTTCAATGTTTCACAATCGATACTAACATCACTGTTCTTGTCAGAACAGTACTGTTTCAAGGACTGCACTACACATGTCAATCTGTGTATATGTATATTGTGTGTATCCCCACAGGATTCCTCCTCAAGCGAAGCGTACCGGCAGGCGGATCGTGCGGCCTCGGCGAGTTGTGTTGTTCGTCCTTGAGGGTGTGGTCGTTGAGTCGGGTCCATTTCTTTTCAGGATTCCATTTTTCTGTTGTTTGTTGTTGTTGTCCTGTTGTGATGTCGGTAGACTCGATGGTGTTGTAAGTTGTGTAGCTTTTTTCGTTGTTGTGGCAGTAGGCATTCTCGTACTTGTGTTCGTTGCGCTCGAAGTTGTAGGTATAGGTATGTTGATTGTGCTCGAAGTTGTACTCGTAGTTGTAGGTGTGCTCGGAGTTGTAGGTATATTCGCTGTTGAACTTGTAGTAGGTATTTGCGTTGCGATCGTTGTAGGTATATCTTCTTGCTCGGTGTCGGCGATGATGAATGCGGGTTTTAGGCGGTCGATCGAAATATTCACTTGCCGGTTAGGTAGTTGCAGAGTGAATACTTTGTCGGTGCGCTTGAGTACTCGGTAGGGTCCGTCGTAGGGTGCTTGTAGCGGCTTCCTTACCGCGTCGACTCGTACGAATACTTGTTCGCATGTGTGTAGATCGCGATGAATGAAGATAGGTCTCTTGGTGCTATGCGGGATCGTCGGCGTCGGCGTTAGGCTTCGTATTGTTGCTCGTAGATTTTCCACGAAGTCTGGGTCCATAGTGACGTCACGCGTAGGTGTGAGTAGCTCTCCGGGTAGTCGTACACTGCAGCCGTAGGTTAGTAGGGCTGGGCTAACTCCGGTGTCGGTGCGAAGTGCGGCACGTAGTCCAAGTAGCACGCTAGGTATGACGTCGATCCATGACTTCTCCGTTTGTAGTCTAGCTTTTAGTGCGGCTTTCAGACTTCTATGAAAACGCTCGATCATAGCATTCGACTCAGGATGGTAGGGTGTCGATCGCGTTCTTTCGATGCCGAGTAATCGCGTGAGTGATGCGAATACTCGACTTTCGAACTGACGTCCTTGGTCGGTAGTTATGGTAGCGGGGCAGCCGAAGCGGGAAATCCAGCCTTCGTATAGTGCTTTCGCGACGTCTTCGGCTGTGATTTCGATTAGCGGGATCGCTTCGGGCCATCTTGTTGCACGGTCGATCATGGTGAGTAGGTATCGATGTCCACTGGCGGCGGTCGGTAGAGGTCCCACAAGGTCGATGTGTATATGTTCGAACCTTGTAGTTGGCGGGAAACTTCCGAGAGGGCTTGAGGTATGTCGCTGTATCTTCGCGCGCTGGCAGTGTACACATACTTTTGCCCATTTGCCTACATCGGCGTTTAGACCGGGCCAAAAGTATCGCTGTTTGACTAGTTTTCGTGACGTTCTCACTCCGGGATGACTTATGTTGTGTACAGCGTTGAAGGCGGCGCGGCGATGCTCCTCGGGTACATAAGGTCGTAAATGCGGCGTCGATGTTTCGCAGAATAGCTTGACGGTGGTTCCGGGAATTTCAACTTGCTTGAAAGTTAGGTTTTGTTGCTGGGCGAGTGTTTGAATGTTGTTGCTATCTCGCTCTTGCGCTTCTGCTAGTAGTTTGTAGTCGATCAGAGATGGACAGGCGATGGCTTCGATGCGAGATAGGGCGTCAGCGGCTGCGTTTTGAGTTCCGGGAATGTGTCGTATATCGGTTGTGAATTCACTGATGTACAACAGCTGACGGGTGCGGCGCGGTGACTCGTTGTTTGTAGTTATCTTCGTAAATGCGTAGGTGAGAGGTTTGTGATCGGTGAATATTATTAATTCACGTCCCTCGAACATCTTGCGGAAGTGTTTGGTACTCATGTAGATAGCCAGTAGTTCTCGATCGAATGTAGAGTAGCGAGTCTGGGCGTCGGAGAATTTCTTCGAGAAATAGCCGAGTGGTTGCCAAGTGTTGTTGACGTATTGATTGAGTGAGGCGCCTGCGGCTCTGTCACTGGCGTCGCTAAAGATGGCTAGCGGGGCGTCGTGAGATGGGTGCGCGAGCAAAGCGGCGTTTTGTATGCTAACTTTGCAAGCGGCAAATGCGGCGTCGGCCTCGTCGTTCCACTTGATCTCGGTCTTGTCTTTCTTCTTAGCGCCGTGCAGGTGTGCACCTTTGAGTAATTATGTTAACTAGAGAGGGCACCTCAACTTGATTTTGTGTAACAACACTTAGAGCCGATCGGCACGATCGCGCTTAGTCTGTGCCGAACGGCTGTGGTAGATTGACGTATCGCTATGAAAAATATTTCGTCTAAATAATGCCGTCATGTGTAGTGAGGTACTGTACAAACTGCTCAGGAAAATATAACAAAAGCCAAGGAGTGACTTTTCATACGTAGGTTTACTGCATTTTTGTTTAAACACGCTTACTTTAAAAAAAATGTATCAATATAAACTCATGCCGAAGCGCCATGTTGCGGCGGCCATGTTTCGTTGAAACCAAAGAGTAAAAAATGCAACAAAAGCAGATGTGACAATATCGCAAGTTAGTTCAAGTTTCCTATCATACATTAAATTATATACATTTATCGACGCAAAAAAAGGTTATTTAATTATTATTGTCAGAATTGCACAGTTTTCCGACATGTCGGTCTATACAGATTCTCAATATGCGTGTCGAATTTCATGTGAGTATGTAAATGTAAGTGCAGTATCTAACCTGCCTGAATGAATTTGGGTAGGTAGACGGTCAAGCAAATTATGAGAGTATAAAAACGCGCGAAATTCAAATTTTCTATGGCACGATAAACCCGCGCCCATACATACATGGATGTAGATAAAGTTATGTATGCGACTATACATAATTAGGCATTAAAACACTCATGTTATCTTATTAACACAACAAAAACAACACTCATGTTTTACTGCCTACAACTTAATGCAAATATTAAAATAAATTAATAGTTTAAAAAACACTATAAAACACGCTTTTATAAATGCACGTAAAAGCCAAAAATAAATTATGGATCGTTCAAGTTGTCTCTATTTGTGAGCTGAAGTTTAAAAACTATGTGCTTTTAATTATAATATTTGATTGTAAAAGCGTGGGGCGCTGGAACAGGAAAGACTTTTTGTATAACTTGCTGATAAATCAAATTATGCTATGTTACGGGAAGGAGGTTACACAGATTGACGCGCTAACTGGAGTTGCAGCATGACTAGTAGGTTCTACATTAAACAGTCAAATCAATTAAAAGTCAGTGTTCAAAGTAGGTACCAGTTTGTCGAACTCAGACAAAATATGCGCTAGTAGCGAGGAGAGTCGACAGTCACCGACACTTAGAACGCCGTTTTTTTCCGGTAATCAAAGTACAAAAGGGGAAAGTGTCTACAGTGACAGGATGCAGAGTTCTTGTTCGTGGACGAGATATCTTTGGTTCTCTTTGGTAACCCTTAGGCGGCATATGTAAACGTTACGAGTATGTTCTTATGCAACTTCATTCGCCAGGAAGTTCGGATTAGTATTTGTTTACAAGAAAGTCTTTCCTGTTCCAGCGCCCCACGCTTTTACAATCAAATATTATAATTAAAAGCACATAGTTTTTAAACTTCAGCTCACAAATAGAGACAACTTGAACGATCCATAATTTATTTTTGGCTTTTACGTGCATTTATAAAAGCGTGTTTTATAGTGTTTTTTAAACTATTAATTTATTTTATACTTTTTAGTCATTAATAATGAAATACTTTTAACATTTATACATAAATTTATTTCAAGTAGGCGGATTTTACATGCCATTTGTGGCTTAACGTGTACTTATTGCCAATTGCTACTTAATAATAACTAGCGGCTACCTTCTTATTACGGTATTATCATAAAAATGTTTATACCTAGTAAGTTATCCGTAAAAGATAGACAATATAGACATGTGCCATCGCGGACTTTTTGAAGACATTAGAGAGACATACTTTCGCCATACATTGTTTTGAAGCTCTCAGCTAGTGGGATTTTGTTTGACTCGATTAGAAAATATTGTCACATTTCAACTAATTTAAACAAAATTTAAGTATTTCTTTTTTGCCGAGCCCCCCTTTATTTGCTCTTAAGGGTCACAGGAAAACCATTACCCAACTTATTTTAAATACAACGTTGATCTTTTTTTATGCGGGGGCTTCGCCCCCCGAGCCCCCCTTTGTTTGCTCTTAAAGGTCACAAGAAAACGCTAACCCAACTTATTTTAAATACTACGTTAATCTTTCTTTTATGCGAGGGGCTTCGCCCCCCGAGCCCCCCTTTTCGTTACTCTTAAGGGTAACAAGAAAACCCTAACCCAACTTATTTTAAATACAACGTTTATCTTTCTTTTATGCGGGGGGCTTCGCCCCCCGAGCCCCCCTTTGTTTGCTCTTAAAGGTCACAAGAAAACGCTAACCCAACTTATCTTAAATACTACGTTGATCTTTCTTTCATGCGGGGGGCTTTGCCCCCCGAGCCCCCCATTGTTTACTCTTATAGGTCACAAGAAAACGCTAACCCAACTTATTTTAAATACTACGTTGATTTTTCTTTTATGCGGGGGCTTCGCCCCCCGAGACCCCTTTTCGTTACTCTTAAGGGTCACATAAAAACCCTAACCCAACTTATTTTAAATACTACGTTGATCTTTCTTTTATGCGGGGGCTTCGCCCCCCGAGCCCCCCTTTTCGTTACTCTTAAGGGTCACAAGAAAACCCTAAACCAACTTATTTTAAATACAACGTTGATCTTTCTTTTATGCGGGGGCTTCGCCCCCGAGCCCCCTTTGTTTGCTCTTAAAGGTCACAAGAAAACGCTAACCCAACTTATTTTAAATACAACGTTGAACTTTCTTTTATGCGGGGGGCTTCGTCCCCCGAACCCCCCTTTGTTTGCTCTTAAAGGTCACAAGAAAACGCTAACCCAACTTATTCTAAATACTACGTTGATCTTTCTTTTATGCGAGGGGCTTCGCCCCCCGAGCCCCCCTTTTCGTTACTCTTAAGGGTAACAAGAAAACCCTAACCCAACTTATTTTAAATACAACGTTTATCTTTCTTTTATGCGGGGGGCTTCGCCCCCCGAGCCCCCCTTTGTTTGCTCTTAAAGGTCACAAGAAAACGCTAACCCAACTTATCCTAAATACTACGTTGATCTTTCTTTCATGCGGGGGCTTCGCCCCCGAGCCCCCATTGTTTGCTCTTAAAGGTCACAAGAAAACGCTAACCCAACTTATTTTAAATACTACGTTGATTTTTCTTTTATGCGGGGGCTTCGCCCCCGAGACCCCCTTTTCGTTACTCTTAAGGGTCACATAAAAACCCTAACCCAACTTATTTTAAATACAACGTTGATCTTTCTTTTATGCGGGGGGCTTCGCCCCCCGAGCCCCCCTTTTCGTTACTCTTAAGGGTCACAACAAAACCCTAAACCAACTTATTTTAAATACAACGTTGATCTTTCTTTTATGCGGGGGGCTTCGCCCCCGAGCCCCCTTTGTTTGCTCTTAAAGGTCACAAGAAAACGCTAACCCAACTTATTTTAAATACAACGTTGAACTTTCTTTTATGCGGGGGGCTTCGCCCCCCGAACCCCCCTTTGTTTGCTCTTAAAGGTCACAAGAAAACGCTAACCCAACTTATTCTAAATACTACGTTGATCTTTCTTTTATGCGAGGGGCTTCGCCCCCCGAGCCCCCCTTTTCGTTACTCTTAAGGGTAACAAGAAAACCCTAACCCAACTTATTTTAAATACAACGTTTATCTTTCTTTTATGCGGGGGCTTCGCCCCCCGAGCCCCCTTTGTTTGCTCTTAAAGGTCACAAGAAAACGCAAACCCAACTTATCTTAAATACTACGCTGATCTTTCTTTCATGCGGGGGGCTTCGCCCCCCGAGCCCCCCTTTGTTTGCTCTTAAAGGTCACAAGAAAACGCTAACCCAACTTATTTTAAATACTACGTTAATCTTTCTTTTATGCGAGGGGCTTCGCCCCCCAAGCCCCCCTTTTCGTTACTCTTAAGGGTAACAAGAAAACCCTAACCCAACTTATTTTAAATACTACGTTGATCTTTCTTTTATGCGGGGGGCTTCGCCCCCCGAGCCCCCCATTGTTTGCTCTTAAAGGTCACAAGAAAACGCTAACCCAACTTATCTTAAATACTACGTTGATCTTTCTTTCATGCGGGGGGCTTCGCCCCCCGAGCCCCCCATTGTTTGCTCTTAAAGGTCACAAGAAAACGCTAACCCAACTTACTTTAAATACTACGTTGATTTTTCTTTTATGCGGGGGCTTCGCCCCCCGAGACCCCCTTTTCGTTACTCTTAAAGGTCACATAAAAACCCTAACCCAACTTATTTTAAATACAACGTTGATCTTTCTTTTATGCGGGGGCTTCGCCCCCGAGCCCCCCTTTGTTTTCTCTTAAAGGTCACAAGAAAACGCTAACCCAACTTATTTTAAATACAACGTTGATCTTTCTTTTATGCGGGGGGCTTCGCCCCCCGAACCCCCCTTTGTTTGCTCTTAAAGGTCACAAGAAAACGCTAACCCAACTTATTCTAAATACTACGTTGATCTTTCTTTCATGCGGGGGGCTTCGCCCCCGAGCCCCCTTTTATTTACTCTTAAGGATCACAAGAAAACCTTAACCCAACTTATTTTAAATACAACGTTTATCTTTCTTTTATGCGGGGGGCTTCGCCCCCGAGCCCCCTTTGTTTACTCTGAAAGGTCACAAGAAGACGCTAACCCAACTTATTTTAAATACTACGTTGATCTTTCTTTATGCGGGGGCTTCGCCCCCGAGCCCCCCTTTGTTTGCTCTTAAAGGTCACAAGAAAACGCTAACCTAACTTATCTTAAATACTACGTTGATCTTTCTATCATGCGGGGGGCTTCGCCCCCCGAGCCCCCCTTTTCGTTACTTTTAAGGGTCACAAGAAAACCCTAAACCAACTTATTTTAAATACAACGTTGATCTTTCTTTTATGAGGGGGGCTTCGCCCTCCGAGCCCCCCTTTGTTTGCTCTTAAAGGTCACAAGAAAACGCTAACCCAACTTATTTTAAATACAACGTTGATCTTTCTTTCATGCGGGGGCTTCGCCCCCCGAGCCCCCCTTTTCTTTACTCTTAAGGATCACAAGAAAACCTTAACCCAACTTATTTTAAATACAACGTTGATCTTTCTTTTATGCGGGGGCTTCGCCCCCCGAGCCCCCCTTTGTTTGCTCTGAAAGGTCACAAGAAAACGCTAACCCAACTTATTTTAAATACTACGTTGATCTTTCTTTCATGCTTCCCCCTCGAGCCCCCCCCCTTTTTTTCTGTTCTTATCTTCCGGCACCATCATCAGGCCTTGAAACCTAATCGTAGTCATAGTTCATTACAAAACTTTTCTAAGAAGCCCAAAAACAGCTATGATACGATGTTTCATCATGTAGTTCCAGTTCATATCTTCCGGCTCCATCATCAGACCTTGAAACCTAATCGTAGTCAAAGTTCATTACAAGACTTTTCTTAAGAAGCCCAAAAACAGCTATGATACGATGTTCCATCATGTAGTTCCAGCTCATATCTTCCGGCTCCATCATCAGACCTTGAAACCTAATTGTAGTCAAAGTTCGTTACAAGACTTTCCTAAGAAGCCCAAAAACAGCTATGATACGATGTTCCATCATGTAATTCCAGTTCATATCTTCCGGCTCCATCATCAGACCTTGAAACCTAATCGTAGTCAAAGTTCATTACAAGACTTTTCTAAGAAACCCAAAAACAGCTATGATACGATGTTCCATCATGTAGTTCCAGTTCGTATCTTTCGGCTTCATCATCAGACCTTGAAACCTAATTGTAGTCAAAGTTCATTACAAGACTTTTCTAAGAAACCCAAAAACGGCTATGATACGATGTTCCATCATGTAGTTCCAGTTCATATCTTCCGACTCCATCATCAGATCAGCTCAACAGTACCATATTATTGTATTGTCATCGGAACTACATATAGCTGCCAATTTTCATTACGCTACGACTCCTGGAAGATGGTTAAATTAGCTTCCTTAGATTCCATTACATACATAGTTACATACACGACGACCTAATAAAAGCGTGTTAAAAACGTTAAATCGCTGTCAGTTTTGCAACGATAATTAAACATGGAATTTCAATAAAAACATCGTTTTTGTTTTAATTTTGTAAATTATACTAAGCTATAATCTAAATTCTGAACGTGAAAAAAGTTTAATTTTAAATACAGATTTCAAGCTTGATTGTCGTTACAAAACTAACAGCGATTTATGTTTTTTGTTAACAACTCACGCTAATTGAGAGTCATAAATTTAAAAAATGCCCATGTAAACCTATGTCGCTTCTATACTACGACTTCTAATCTATGCACTCTATGCAGGGCTCATCATCGCGACCGAAAGGTCGTAAGCGCCAAGTAAAATCGTAGCGCTTGCGACGTTACGGAAGCAGGCCATTGGTTCACACCCCGCCCCCTCACCCCGCCTTCAGCTTACAGGCTGTGACACGTTCGTTGTTTGCTATAGCTCCTCTATACGAAGTAATAATTACTCAATGGTGTGCACACAGCGGCGCTTGTAGTATAGCGGCGTTCTTGATATTCTCGCGGTAGAAGTTGAGCATTCCGAGAAATCGTCGCAACTCATCGATGTTCCTTGGTTTCGGGTAGTCGATGATAGCTTGTACTTTCTCGGTAGGTGGGCGTATGCCGTCTTTGCTGACTTCATAGCCGAGGAACTTCACTGATGACTGGCCGAATACGCACTTCGACGGGTTGATTGTGATACCGTAGTCTTCGAGTCGGCGTAGTATGGTGCGTAGATGTTGTTCGTGCGTAGATTCGTCAGTAGATGCGACAAGTAGATCGTCGACGAATGGGAATACGAAATCGAGATCTCGTAGTACTTCGTGTATGAATCGCTGGAATGTCTGTCCGCAGTTCTTGAGTCCGGGACACATTCGTGGGAATTCGAACAGGCCAAATGGAGTTATGATGGCGCTCTTCTCGACGTCTTTCTCGGCGATAGGTAGTTGTTGATAGGCGCGATTGAGGTCCAATGTTGAGAATATTTTCTTGCCGGCGAGTTGGTAGGTAAAATCACGTATGCGTGGGATAGGGTAGCGATCGGGCTTGGTGATAGCGTTAAGCCGTCGGTAGTCGCCACACACACGTAATTCGCCGTTCTTCTTCGGTACGACGTGAAGAGGTGATGCCCATGGACTTTTGCTTGGTCTGCATAGACCCTGTTCCATCATGTTTGCGAATTCTTTCTTCACGAGTTCGTAGCGGTGCGGTGCGATCGGACGTGGTCTGCAGTGTAGCGGTGGTCCAGTTGTTTCGATGAAATGTTCGACGTTGTGTTTCGGGCTGAGCTTCATCGATGTTAGGCGTGTCGTTCCTGGGTAGTCGGCTAAGATGTTGTGATACGACTGTTGCACGTCTATACTGCGCACGGTAGGTATAGTAGCGTCAGTACAGAGTTGTGCGTCAGTGTATAGTAGCGTCTTGCCGTCGATGAGTCTTCTTTTTGTGATATCCACGACGATGTGATGATGATCGAGGAAGTCTGCACCGATGATGGGTTTCGAAACAGCTGCGATGATGAATTTCCATCGAAACGGACGACGAAGTTTCAAGTCGAGTTCGAGTGTCTTCTCGCCGTAGGTAGGTATGACTGTGTTGTTAGCAGCGTAAAGTTGAAATGGCAGTTCTTGCGCCTTCGTGCCGGGTGTCCTTGGCAGGACGGAGATGTTCGCTCCTGTGTCTACCAAGAAGACGAGTTTGCTGTTGCAGTCTCGTACGAAGAGGCGGTGAGATTTCATAGTAACGCCGGTTTCCGCCGCAGCCAGCGTTACGTCTAGTTTTCCGACGCTGACTTTGCTGGCGGTATGGGCTTGAAACTGCATGGCTGAGAACATTTCTGCGCATCCATGCCGAATCTTCGATGGTAATTGCAGTACGGCAGAGGTGAGTGTCTTCGGTTTCTCGACGAGCTTCGGTCTTGAGATTGCGAGTTATGGCGCGAACGCGACGGGAATCGGCGATGCGAGCGACTGTAGCGTTGATTGTTGTAGTCACGTGGTCTTGAGCGTAGTTCGGCAACTTCTAGTGACAATCTACGTATCTCGCCGATAAGAAATTGAGTATCGACAGATGACGTAGACTGCGGAGATGGTGGCGGTGGTGCTGGCAGCGAAGGTGGTACGACGGGGTGTGAAGAGACTGCGGCGATTGCGTTCGACGATGATGGCGTGTGCTCCATCATTTTGTCGGCGAGCAGTGCGAGATCTTCTAGCGTCGTCTTGATTTTGAAGGCTTCGCTGACGGTGAGCACGGAGCGAATGTGTGGCGGGAGATGGTCTAGCCACATCATCTGTATTGCTGACTCGGGGAACTTTTCTTTGTTCAGCGTCTGCATTCGTCGCAGGAGTTGGCTGGGTTTCTGTTCGCCGAGTTCTACTTGTGACAGTAGCTTCTTCGTCTGCGCGCTGTTGCTTTCCTCGTACACGGAAATGAGTCTGTTCTTGATCGCCGTGTAGTAGTTGTCTTCGGGCGGCGAGTAGATGAGATCGCTGATGTTCTGAATGTCTTGTTTGTCGAGCTGTGCGATAACCATCTGCGCTAGCTGAGCCTGGCTCCTCTTCAATTCTGCGGTGGCGGCTTCGAAACTGCAGAACCATAGGACGGGCTGGTCTCTCCAGAATGGTGGAACGCGCAGGGAGAGAGATATGGCAGCGACGTCGTGGGATAAGGTAGTTGCTGCAGCGGTCGCCGTAGTAGGGTTTTCTTCCTCTTGCGGGGTAGCACCGTCGATTTTGGGAGGCATCTTGAATTTCTTCTGGCTTGATTTCTTCCTTTTTCTTCAGAATGTTCTTCTTGTAGCTGGTTCAGAGTCGGTGGTCACCACTATGGCGAAGGTTAGGCCATTGGGGTAATGTAGAGAAACTCCAGGTTGTATGTACAGAAGGGAATGAATTTTATTTTCAGAAACGCTTGTTTATATACAATTTTGAATCAAGAGAGAAAGAGATAATATTTACATGTAAGAAAGAGATAGAAAAAGGTATCCCGCGCATGCGCGCGGAGAACGGTGCGCCGGCGCGGCAGTGGCGCCACTGCCGCGCATGCGCGACAGATCGCGGGTCGCGAATAAAACTGATTGACCTCCGGCCGCGGGTCCTTTTCGCCGCCGGCCGCCGTGGAGTGAACGTCGTGTCGTCGCGCGCCGTGCCTCGCTCCGCTGCGTGTTTCTCCGCTGAAGATGAAGACACGACGACTTCGACGAGGATGCTGCAGGCTCCGATGATTGTCTTGTCCTTGTCAGGACGATGATAAAACTGTCCTTTTCGGGACAATATAAACTGCTCTTCTCAGAGCAAGCTTCAATGTTTCACAATCGATACTAACATCACTGTTCTTGTCAGAACAGTACTGTTTCAAGGACTGCACTACACATGTCAATCTGTGTATATGTATATTGTGTGTATCCCCACAGTTTCATTTGTACGCGAAATCCTAGTGATATGTTTGCGGCATGCGTTTTTACTCGGCAATATTATATTGCTTTAGAAATAAATACGCCCTTGAACAGCAAAGCCTTTTATCTCGCAAAATAACTTTTTTGCTAGAAGTATATGAATGTCCCTAAGGAAAGCCATACAATCCAATTTGAAACAAGTACAATACACCCCGTCTATTGACGATATAAGTATAGCTTTGATATTTTATAGAAGATCTAAAGGTGGTATTTTATTTAAAAAACGAATATCAAAGTTGTCTCAAAGGTTGTAGAAGTTTGTATTGCATTCGAATTTTAGTTGAGACCCACTTCAGATGAAATATAATTATATATGGTGGCCGCTAACAAATGTAAGAAGTGCCTGGCATCCGTTGGCTCGTTGGGTCGACGACATCCGGAAAATTGCCACAACTGGATGAAATTAGCCCAGGACCGCGAGAAGTGGCGTACTAGAAGAGAGGCCGTGGGCGATAAAGGGCTGATATGCTGATGTTAGTAGTAGTTTTTACTGAAGCTCTTTTATTTTTTACGTTAGCACTTCAGGTTAGTCGTGTGCAGAACCCTTCTACGGATTCAAATATGGTCCACTTATGTGAAAAGGGCTGCAAAGCCAATTATAATCATTTCGAGAGAATACCTTCCTGGCACGCCTCCAAGGAACAGCCAGGACTATGGACATGTCCGTGGGGTTCACTAATTAAACTTAACGAACTTCGTATGCAAAAGAGCGCTTTTATCGTTTTAGGGGTAAAACATCCATTAAATGACTTTATAAGGAACTAGGGTTGCTCAATTTAGTATGAATGTTAATTTTACTCTAGTGCCCACAGAGTTGAAAGATAAATAGAGAAATGATAGATATCAATAAAATAAAAAATAAAAATTCATATTATTATGAAGAACAATGATATTTTTTTCTTTGGCAAACTTCGAAGAAATATAGGATCCGGAGTTATTTTTAGGTATTTCTTACATTTTTCTTCAAAACTCCATTTTCCACTATAAAAATCGTTTTAGAACGTTGATTTCAACATCATTCCAATAACGTCTATTTAACCATTTAATTTGATTTGAGTGATTGATTACAATTAGATTTTGACCTTCACTAATATTGAGTATTTTTAATAGTAAATTTTCTTACGTTCGGGTTAAGCCTTTATCATAATTGAAATGTAGGTATATTTCTAAATAAATAGCTTTAGTACTATTTCGACATAATTGGATTTGTGCCAGACAGGCAGATGAACAAAGTTGCGGCATAGTACGTTGCGTTTTAGGTACGGAACCCTAAAAGTGCAAAAAAAATCGTCATTGATCATGCCAACACATCTATTAAAAAATAGTAACCCCCTTATTCATAAACGTAGTCTAAAGTTATCAAGCCGATAAAGTTCGTTTTCCCCTCACTAGCTCGGAAACATGTGTTTTGTCCTTCAATACCAGCGGGTAAAAACGCATTTTATCCACTAGTGGGTAAAGTAATTTGACCTTGAATAAAGTCAAATTAACAGCTCTAAAATTGATAAAAGTAGGTGAATCTAGTAATAAAGATGATTTACCACCTGTGGAATTACTGGAAGCAGTAATAAGCACATTTTTTGCGTTGTAGTTTCCTCGCTATAGTGAGGGGAAAAGTTTTGTGTTACACTCGGGTGCAAATGTATTTTACTTCTCGTGTGTTAAAATACAACTTTGCCCCCTTGTATAACAAATAACTATTATCCCTTTCCGACGTAGGTTGGTGTGATAGAAAAGGACAAACTAACTTTATAAACTTGATAACTTTAGAATACGTTTATGATTAAGGGGGTAAGTATTTAACAGTGGCGGCTGGTGAAAATTTCTGCTAGGCAACATCAAAGCAAAAATAAACCTACCTTCAACATTAGGTACTTTACTAAGTAATCAATTTTAGGCAAGCCGGTGGGAAACGGCTTCTATGGACCAGCCGCTGCTGGTATTTAACCTAAGGTCGTACAAAGAAATAAATAAATAAAGAAGACATGGCAACCTTAAAATCGTAGCCGCGATGGGTTGCCGTGTTCCTGAATATCGCAAGCTAATATCTCTCCAGGGTACGTAGCGAAATGCACAGACGCTTACGAAAATATCGTTATCGTAGCTATCTCTATCGCTCTATCATATTGAGTGTTTCGATCGGCATCTAGCGATTGTCATTTATTTTACGACGACCGGTCTGGCTCAGTCGGTAGTGACCCTGCCTGCTGAGCCGCGGTCCCAGGTTCGAATCCCGGTAAGGGCATTTATTTGTGTGATGAGCACAGATATTTGTTCTTGAGTCATTGATGTTTTCTATGTATATAAGTATGTATTTATCTATTTAAGTATGTATATCGTCGCTTAGCACCCATAGTACAAGCTTTGCTTAGTTTGGGGCTAAGTTGATCTGTGTAAGGTGTCCCCCCAATATTTATTTATTTATTTTATTTATTTATTTCGGCTAGGCCAGATGAGATTATGTTTTTTTTTTTACTTTTTCTTTTAATTTACAATTAAATTAGACAACACTGTATTTTGTTCTGGCTCCCATGTTATTATCTTTTAAGTCTTTACCATGCAATTGTTTAAGATCATTTATTGTGTAACATGAAAGCAAGTGTGGATTAAGTTATAATTAAATTTTGTCTTTGAAATAACTACACCTCTGTAACTCTCTTCAAAGAAGACATAAGAAAGATACCTATAATAGCCAACCCGCCGTTGGCTATTGTCCTAGGTGTGTTTAAATTAATTAACTTACACAAAGGGTCCAATCAAATTTATTACGGGCGTATGCGTCTGCTACCAAAAACGAGTAAAAAATAAAGAATCTTCCTTCTTAGTTCGTTCTCCTTAGTGCTGGGTGGTGTTGAAATCCTATTACCTACGTGGATCCAAGCGAAACGATCCAATTTTTGATGAACCTTGATGGAAAGTGATGTGCTAAAGGACTAGTAGGACTGAGTATTAGATAATGATGCTCGAGTGAGTGGGCTCACTTTACTACATAAAACATAAGTTAAACTTCTTTCGACGTCTTCGTTATGTTACCTGGCAGGCAAACATGGTTGCGTGATAAATGATAAAACATCAGGCCATCCCTATTGCACCATTTGTAAGTGCGATAGATATATAGTACATTTATCGCGCGACCATACTTGCCTGCCTGATAACGCACAGCGTGGCAATCGGCAAAACTGTGTATTTCGAGTCGGCCCCGACTTATTGACAACTACAACCTCGAAGACCTTCATAATGGGAAATTGACATTCATTATTAATCACCAGTCTCTGTATCTACTAATGTTGGCTTTGATGTTTATTATTTTAATTTCGCTAAGCTGTGATAGCGAGGGTTCACTGCTAGGGAATTATTTTGGAATTAATAATTACGTATACTTGCGCTGAGGTATAATTAACCCTTGGGTGCGCCGTGGATTTATATTCTCGTTTAAGCAAAATTTATCAACTTTGTAACGAGAGACGTTTAATGAATATTGTTTAGGTTAAGGTTTCTTATCTTATATTAAGCTTCATTGCCACAATCGCTGCTTCTGGGTTTTCATTTCTAAAATGGCAATAAAATTAAATCGTTAGATTTTGTTCTTACCATCCGTGTCAGTAAATTCACAGGTCACATGCATGTTTTCCATAAAGGGCATTATCGGATCTTATCGAATTAAAATTGACTTTTGAACGAAGTTGAAAAGTAATTGAGGATTTGGCAAGATAAATCTACCTAATTTGCTAATAGTTTGCTAATTGGTGACAAACGATACGTTAGAGTAGAAATTATTAGTGCAACAGTGACATAAGGGTTCGTAATTCGTATGAATATCTGCGTTATTTTGGATAACTAATACAGGGTGGGAGGAAAAGGAAATGTATGACGAAACTTTTTTGGTACCACTTGGTACCACTCATCCTATCCATATCCAGTATCAAAATATTGTACTCAGTAATACTTGTACTAAGTTCTATAACGGCTTATTAATGTAAGAGCACAAAATCCGTAGCTATATCTCCTACTAAAATTTTATATAATAATCAATTAATCGAGGTCCCTGACCTCAAAATAACTACATATCGTGATAGGTATAGTATACGGAGTGCTCATATACACTAAGAAAGAAAAAATGTCTGAATCAATGGCGATATAATATTATTTGATCGAGCGATGTATCATACAGGAAAGCCGGGAAACAATGTTGGCATTGTTGGCGCGCAATCGAATACTGAATGGAAATTCTATCCGTCAAACTCAATAGAATGTGAAATTACTGTAAGTAATAGGTTTCCGAGTCATTTGAAGAAGTAACCAGTTTGATACTGATGGGCCGGGCACGCAAAAAACAAAAACTAAATACTTACTAAAATCAACCTGCATACCTATTCGATTGGTGTGCTTAATTGTATAACCTTAACGGTATAAATAATAATATGCAATGTAATTAAAATTGCATGCGAGTTTGCGCGCCGACTAAATAGGCCTTAACTTTATTTTGGAAGCGACTGCAGTCATGCAGGTCATGACCGCTTGTTCGGTTGACTCAGCGCGACAATGTTTTTGATACAATTCCAGTAAGTAATGCTTGATATGCAAATTTGCCGTTCATGGGCTCGCTGGTGTGGGTGATGTGCCTGGATTGTTAATAGCTTGGTCAACGAACGATTCTAGATGGAATGGCCGAAAGCAGAAAGTTTCACTACGGGATGTTGTTAGGGATAGTCAGGAGACATACATACTAAAAGTCCTCGGACTTTGGACGTGAGCTCGAAGAGGGGGGGGGATGAAAAAGGTCCCATTTTTTGGTTTTTTGCTCATATTTCAAAAACTATGCGTCATACAAAATTTTGGTTTACTACACTTTGAAAGCTTATAAAATTCTCTACAACTTTAATCTAGAAACTTTTTTTCTATTCTTAACCATTATCTAGGTATGAGCTCCTAAAAACTGTTAATTTTTTAAAAATCGTCCCCCCCGAACTTATGTGAGAAAAAAATGTCATTTGATATTTGCCAGTCGCTTATCGGTGAAGGAAAACATCGTGAGGAAACCGGACTAATTCCAATAAGTCCTAGTTAACCTTCGGGTTGGAAAGTCAGATGGCAGTCGCTTTCGTAAAACTAGTGCCTACACCAAATCTTGGGATTAGTTGTCAAAGTGGACCCCAGGCTCCCATGAGCGATGGCACGGAACGAAAGTAACTTACTGATTCCTGTGCAAAAAAAAGTACCACCTGCTCCGGAAGAAATACTGAAGTTAATATTTTGCCGGTGCACCACAGATGGTAGTAGTGGTAGATGTGGGTGTGAGAAGGCCTTTATGTACAGCTAATTGTATTGTTACCTGTTGTGTGAATGCATTTATACAGCATCGTAAAATCGTAATACAATCATGTTCATGAAATACATATTTTACACGTTTATCACATACATTTGTTGTTTCATTTCGTTTTAAAGTCGTATAATTATTCAACGGTACATGACACAGAAGCATATGTACAAATATTATGAAAGGTATTTGAATGATCTACAAGATTTTATAAGAAAACTTTTGTCTAAGATAAATATTTTTCAAGATATGGAGCAATTTATGAAGTAAAAAGTGGGGGAGGGGGGACGATTTTTAAAAAATTAACAGTTTTTAGGAGCTCATACCTAGACAATGGTTAAGAATAGAAAAAAGTTTCTAGATCAAAGTTGTAGAGAATTTTATAAGCTTTCAAAGTGTAGTAAACCAAAATTTCGTATGACGCATAGTTTTTGAAATATGAGCAAAAAACCAAAAAATGGGACCTTTTTCATCCCCCCTCTTCGAGCTCACGTCCAAAGTCCGAGGACTTTTAGTATGTATGTCTCCTGTCTATCCCTAATAACATCCCGTAGTGAAACTTTCTGCTTTCGGCCATTTCACCTAGACCCCCCTTTTGAGCATTCATTGACTGATCTATAAACTCAAGCCATTTTATATCGGGAATTTGGATACTCACTTATCTTCTACTTATTATCTTATTTTTATGTAGGTTAGGCTACTTACGTAGAAGTATTATCAAGAGTCTTTAAGACCAAGTCCGGCCTGGCCAGCTACATAAGAGCCCATAACAGGCAAATTAATTCATAATCTGCTGAGGTCGCCGTCATCGAAACCGATGAGGAGGACTATATAGAAGTATTATAAACTAATATTGACTACCTGTAATTAAATTGCTTTCTAAAGACGTCTCCTTATAAGCACGAATAAGAAGGGCATGTTAGTTCATTGGTTCAGAAATATTTAAGGTGGCGCAAAGAGAATAGACAATATAGTATAGGTAATAATAATAAATGAGACTAGGTACTTATATAGGGGGTAAAAACCCACAGTCAGCCTAAAAAGAAAGAAAAAAAGTAAACAACCAGACTATCTGATCACAGAGGATGCCTGTGCCTATCAGTGGCTCGAGATGTCTCCAAGCTAGCCCAATGCGGATCCCCCAACCGTATCTTAGACGGTTTAACCAAATCTTGGCACTAAAAAAGGCACGTAATTAAAATTGTCTATGAGAACTAAGCCTTCGCCCTACATTTTCAATCAATTTTTAATTGTTATGGCTCGTCGACTATTCCGGCAATGTCAAGGGTTAGAAGAAAGGCACGCTGCTTTATGTAGAGAATAGGGTTGACACTACATAAAAAATGGAATTATGTTTAGTCCGCCAGTTAGATCGTCCAAAAATACTGAACACATATTTTTCGTGAAATAAAACTATGGAAACGGATTAAATCGCGTATAATGAATTTAAAATACATTAAAACTTATTTCAAGCCTATGAAGAAGATGTCCCAATTCCTGAGGCCTGTGAAATGTCAAACTCCTCTACAAAGCGCGGGAGTGTACAGGCTAGACTGTGAGTGCGGCCTGTCATATGTGGGACAGACACAGAACAAAACGAAGCATTTCCACACGGGTGAAGGAACACATAGCGGATGTCAAGCACCGTCGGCAAAGGTCTGCAGTCTCTGAACATGTCATGGATAAAGTCAATCATGCTATAAAGTTTGACAAGCCTCTGGTTCTCGCTAAGGAGAAGCGATATATACCCAGAATGTTGCGAGAGGCCATTGAGATCAAGAAATATCCAAACTTTAATAGAGAGAATGGCTTTACTTTACCACCGGCTTGGGATCCAGTACATCTGATAATGGAACAAGCACGACGAAGGCTGTGAGGCATTTGTGTTGTATGGTGTTGGACATTTGCAGTTTGTTTCTTTGTCAATTTTGTGTAGATTAATTGGTTTATTATTTTTTAACAGAGTAATGGTAAATTTTTTGAATATTGTATAACTAGCTTTATTAATAGTGTGTGAACCTGCCTTAGAAATCTATATTATTTGTGGTCATGGTTCGTTAATATTTCTTGTAAGTGGGTAGCTTTTGCACATTTTAATTTTTTCCTCAGTCACCCGTTGACCACGAACGCTGTAAAGAGTTCGAAACGTCGGGATGTATTTTAAATTCATTATACGCGATTTAATCCGTTTCCATAGTTTTATTTCATGAGTAACTATCGCGGTAACCGAAGACAATATTACATATTTTTCGTTTTATCTAATTAATGAAAAAATAGAAAGATAACAGAACATCAAAGTTCTGGAGTGAGGGCTTGTGACGTCACTTTTAAGTAAAAATTGTACCTAGGCGTGACGTCGCGCGTAACTTCAACGCACTGTACATTTTTCGTATACGAGAAAAAGAAAAAATATGTGTCCAAATTTTTTGATAAGTAGGTAACCTAACTGACGTGACGGACTAAATAGTTTTTTTAGTCGTCTCGCCTATTGGCCGGTGAGTCCTACATTATTCAAATTCGCCGCCTTTTTTAGTGCCACGTTTTGGTTGACCGTCTATAAAAGTATATTATACAAAATAAGTAGGAAGTTTTTTGTCAAAATACGTACCCATCCGTTGCTACGCGCCTCTAGGTCAAAACTCGGCGAGGACTCTGGTCGCAGGGTCGCAGTAGCGGCAAATTATGAAGACCAGTTCAGTTTTCTTCAATACAACAACTACATCACGTTGATACATGTCACATTTAAGAACCAGAAACATAGCGTAATTACGTTAAGACACAGAAAAAAAAGCGTTATAATAAAAACAATCAAGCAATGGCGAGCGATTAGCAAGAGAATAGCGAGCGTCTTCGATGGCCCCTGTACACACATGGCCAACGGTTCCACCAGCCCTTTGTGAAACCCCTTGGCCAAGATAAGAGCCGCTGTTTACACATTGGCGAACCAATCACTTGGCATTGGCTCTTCATGAAGGATGGACGTGGAATAGAAAAGTCTAGGAAATTCTAGGTCATAGACGTTGTCAGAAAAATTTGATTAAAAAATAATAACCCCGTAGTAAAATTAAATTATTTGAATATTCTTCTTCTTCTTCTTCTTCATGTACCATCTCCGTCCAGGAGGTCGGCGACCATATGTCCATATGTCTCTCTATTTTCAGTCATGCGAATTAGTTTG
Organism: Leguminivora glycinivorella; assembly: GCF_023078275.1. Lineage (NCBI taxonomy): Eukaryota > Metazoa > Arthropoda > Insecta > Lepidoptera > Tortricidae > Leguminivora > Leguminivora glycinivorella. Next base: position 18,618,635 of record NC_062973.1, read on the forward strand.
TCTATGCTCTTCACTTTTAACCAGTCTTTTATATTCCCACTCCATGATATGCGCCTTCTACCACGGCCACGCTTCCCTTCAATTTTTCCTTCAATTATCAATTTCAGTAGGTTATATTTATTGTTTCTATATATATGTCCGAAATATGCTGCCTTTCTTTTCTTTATTGTTGATACGATTTCTAGGTCTTTTTCCATTATTTCCAGAACTCTTAAATTTGTTACTCTGTCAGTCCATTTTATCTTGAGCATCCTTCGATAAATCCACATTTCAAAAGCTCTTAGTTTTTTGACCACTTTCTTTTTTAGGGTCCAGCTTTCGGAACCATACATAAGAATAGGGATGATGTAACATTTGACCAACCGCCATCTCAGTCCCAATTTTATTCTCCTGTTAGTCAGAAGTTTCTTCATTTTCTGGAAGGTTTTTCTGGCAATTTCGATTCTTGTCCGAATTTCTTTCTCCGAGTCCCATTCTTCATTTAACCAACAACCCAGGTACTTATAACTATTTACTCTGTCTATTATTTTATTATCTAAGGATAATGACTTTATTGTTTCTGTAGTTGGTTTTTTCTTCTTAACAATCATGTGTTTAGTTTTGCTCGTGTTTATTTTAAGTCCATATTCCAAAAGTGTGTTATTTAGTTTTTGCAGCATTAATTGAAGGTCTTCAGGGTTAGTAGCCAGAAGGACGGTGTCATCAGCGTAGCGAATGTTCTGTATCAGTTTGCCATTCACACGGATTCCAAGATCAAGTTCTTCAAAAGCAGTTCTAAAAATCATCTCTGAGTACAAATTGAATAAACAGGGTGATAAGATACAACCCTGTCTTACGCCTTTCTCTATTTGAACTTCTTCCGTTACAACATTATTAATTTTTATTTTAGCTTTCTGTTTCCAATATAAGTTTTCTATAAATTTAATGTCGTTGCCATCTATTCCTATGGACTGTAATATATTAATTAATTTAGCATGGTTAACGTTGTCGAATGCTTTTTCGAAGTCGATAAAGCACATATGGACATCTACATTAACATTTCATTCATTGAATATTCTAATAAGAACATTTATCTTTTTTGGGAAATACATTAAACATTTGCAAGGTTATTTTATTTCCTAAAATCTACACAATTATTGGCATAGATAAACTTATTATTTTCGTAAATATTTCACTACTGTCCTCTCTGACGGCTGACGACCGACTGAATGAAGCGCCAACGTGTAAACGCAGTTGGCCATTGGCGCCAAGATCCTTTGATGTGTGGACAAAAAACCGACACCAATCGGTTGGCCGGCAAGCGCAAGCGCCAACTGCCAACTTACGGCCAAGTAGCCCTCTCCCTCTACACACTTGGCCAAGGGGTTTGATGGAAGGATGGAACCGTTGGCCATGTGTGTACAGGGGCCATGATATTCAAATACCTAGCTAGATTTTTTTTAATTCCGCGCTGGCCAGGAAACTAGCCGGCCGGGGCCTAGTGGCCAGGATCTTGGTCAAAGAATGTAATACTCACTAGGAGAAGAACGTCATTAGGCTCTATAACAATCAAATTAAGTGATTCAGTGAATGGTCTATGATTTCATTCCTAAACGAGTACGTCAATGTCAGTTGATCTGACAATTCTGACATATGACAGTAGACTGACAAACTATCTTAATATCTGAAGAATATCAAAATATTGTGAAAAACTTAGTAAAACTAAAAAATATACATATGATTGTGAACAGCCTTTTGTTCAAAACATTTCGAACAGCTACGTTTTCAGGTTGTATGAATAATTACAATAAACGAAACATGTGGAATTAAAATATTAAGTCCACCTTTTTAATTGCGTTTTTGCTTTTCAGGCACTCGCATTATAGCTAGAAATATGTCCGGAATTGTGGAAAATACGATCCGAAACAAGCTACAAACATCTTTAGGAACCAAGCACCTCGAAATAATCAACGAGTCATACATGCATAATGTACCTAAAGGCGCGGAGACGCATTTTAAAGTTGTTGTGGTTTCTGATAAATTCGATGGACTGCCTTTGATAAAGGTATTTGTTTCATAAATAATGATAATAAATATTAGGTAAAAATCTTAAAGTAATCAGCCAGCTTAAAGTAGCCACTATGACTATGAAGACACATAATTTGCTAAATGTATAGAAATCATATTATACATCAAATATTTGTGATTAACACCTGTCGATGACTGCAATAGAATATCTGCAGTTGGATTTTTTACACATTTAAAAGTCGAGAAACAATACATGCCATGCAATAAACAAATAAATTAACACACTAATTAATGCTCTTACCAATGTTTTATTTTGAGAACTCTTGCTTTGTAGACAAACCTGTTCTTATTAAAATATACTTTTCACTATTTATAGAACACAATTAACACATTTGGATGCTTAATGTTGTGAGATAAGCTGATGTACTGATTACCTATTAAGACATTAAATGCCAGGAACTTGCTTGGTAGGCACACTGTTTACAGAAGATTACCATGATAACAGGAGACACATTAACTACATTAACATCATTCACACATTCACAGTCTTTATAGTAGTGTGGCCAACGAACTGCCAAAGATTGTGTCAGAATATGTTATGTTTCCGAGACCCGGCCATTTTGTTTGAAAATAAACAATTTATTTTTTTCAGCGCCATAGACTAGTGAATGAAATACTGAAGGAGGAGCTGCAGACTGGTGTCCATGCGCTGTCCATAGTAGCGAAAACTCCAGAGCAATGGGACAACAGCGACAAGGTGGTTGAGAGCAGTCCTAACTGCAGAGGAGGATTTGGAAAATAAACTTAGTCTTCCTATAATATTGTCATAATTTTTGTTAAAATAATATGTAGTTCTTTATAAATTAAAAAGTCTGTAAATATTGCTAATTGTTATTTTTTAACCCTGCTAACATGTCCACATTCAGACCCTGGCAGCTGACAATAGAGTTCAGGGTGCAGGCTTCATATTAAATTTGATTTGCATCACTGATAAGCGGTTTTCACAATGTCACCGCATTTTGTGTTGAAGTGCGAAACAACGAATTAAGCTAGGAACACACTACGCGGACGTCCGTCGTAAATCGACCGCGGACGGGAATCTGGACAATGGAAATACACATAACCGTGCAAACTATCGGTCGACGGACGCGGACGTGGCCTTGAGCGCATGGACGTCCGATCGAAATCTGGCTCGCTGGATCTTTTGTTCCGTGCACACTGATAGGTCGCGGTCGCGGTCGTTTTACGACGGACGTCCGCGTAGTGTGTTCCGAGCTTGAGGAGGACTGCAGGAAGGGCACTTGAGGGTGGAATACGGGGCAACCAGGTATTAAGTAGAAGCATGCCCCGTAAACGCAGCTATCAATAGAGATGATAGAGCTAGGAACATACTACGCGGATGTCCGCGGTCGCGCGACCGGTGACCGATCAGTGTGCACGGTCTTCGAGACGTAGCTTCGGCTGACCAAAACATCCAGCGAGCCAGATTTCGATCGGACGTCCGTGCGCTCAAGGCCACGACCGACGACCGATAGTTTGCACGGTTAAAGCTAGGAACACACTACGCGGACGTCCGTCGTGAATCGACCGCGGACGGGAATCTGGACAATGGAAATACACATAACCGTGCAAACTATCGGTCGACGGACGCGGACGTGGCCTTGAGCGCATGGACGTCCGATCGAAATCTGGCTCGCTGGATCTTTTGTTCCGTGCACACTGATAGGTCGCGGTCGCGGTCGTTTTACGACGGACGTCCGCGTAGTGTGTTCCGAGCTTAAGTGTATATTCATTGCAGTGTTGCCAGATTATAATTCTGTAAATCTGTAGGCTGCGGCCAAAATATCCGTAGAATTCCGTAGATCGCAATTTAAAAAATCCGTAGTTCTACAGACTTTTCCTTTAAGTTTTTATGGCCGATTCCGTCTCTAGAAAAAGCGGAAAATTTAAAAAAATAGGATAATTAAAAGCCATGAAGAATTAAAATTTCGCGCTTTTTTACAAACACACACACCTCTGTTTGACAGACTATATTGAAGCATAAATAATGAGTAATGAAAAGTAGAAGTGTATGTAGCACTTCTACTTTTTCGCCATATTATTACAGTGCGTACCTACCAAAGGTATTGGTACGCTTCAATTCCGTTCCCTTTTACTACATTAGTGTAGCCTTAGAAAGTTAGATCTTGTACAGCGTGAGCGGCGTGTAACGAAACGCAAAAGTATAAATAGTCGCTATAGTCCGAATTGAGTCCGAAGCACATCCGAAGCGTGACAGACGGGAATCACGTTTCGTTATTAGCAATAACTCACAATATCTTTATTGCTCACATGTATAATTTAGTAAAAAATTGGTTGTCTGTAAAGTCGGTTTACGGACGGTAGTTTAACGTGATAACGTCAAACATTACAGTAGTATAGACAGGGGCGGTCAGAGTATAGCAAAAGGGGCCCGATTCTGGGACTTTTTTCACGTTTTTTTATTTATTTATTTATGTGGTAATATAATTATGTACATGTTAAATTGACATAAATAAAAGCAAACACACTTAAAAGTTAAACTATGGTTATTACATTAATCACCTAAGGAGTGTAGAGTCTATGAACCTTAAGAGTTTTCTGTAAAACACACCAACACTATCAGCAAATATGTGTCAATATCGTCTGTCTCCAACATGATGCGGTTAAGAGCAGCTCGGGCTCGAGCGGTGCGCCGGCCGCCGCGAACAGGCGCCGCCGCCGCCGCGCCGGCACCGCGCCCGGCATGCCAACCACCACATTCGCTCTTGGCACTTGCAGCCCCATTCTCTCAAGCACGGATGCGTCATCTACTCTATGGTGAAACAGTTGGCGGTAATGCATAATATGCAGCAGTTTCCGTCTGGTTTCTAGAGTTTGAAGACCAACCATTCCTGTTACGAATAGAGATGGATACATATATGGGTAATATCCGTACAGTCGTTTGTAAATGTGCCTACAGAACTTCCTCTGCACTCTTTCTAGCATAGTGTTTTGTTCTTATTAGAAAGAATGCATTAAAATAAGCATCTTTTATAAATTAAAGTTTTTTTAAAACCTACTAATTTAGGAGTTAGAGTGGTGCAAAGTTGCAAAATTTTCCCGTAGCATTACTAAGGCGCCAGAGACAGAAAGCGATATAGACGGAGCCCCGCTTATTACAGAAACTGCACAGAATAGGAGCCTTCGGCCGTTTGAAGATACCTAACGAACCTAACTTATACCTATATAAAAGTCGTCATTTTGTATCCTAGACCGTTTGCGAGACACGCGTTAATTTTATTAAAGTGCTAGTGCCATTTACTAATCTTAGAACCCTAATATTCGCAGCTGTGGTGCTTTACTCAGGCCACACGCTACAACCATACCGACTTTTGTGTCAAAATGACAGTCAGCAATGTCAGATTCCACATTGGTCATTAATTTTGGAATCAGCACCCCCTAAAACCTATTTTACGACACCCATGATGACTTTTGTGTCAAAGTGACAGTCAGCAATGTCAGATTCCACATTGTTCATTAATTTTGGAATCAGCACCCTCTAAAACCCATTTTACGACACCCGTGACGACTTTTGTGTCAAAGTGACAGTCAGCAATGTCAGATTCCAAATTGGTTATTAATTTTGGAATCAGCACCCCCTAAAACCTATTTTACGACACCCATGACGACTTTTGTGTCAAAGTGACAGTCAGCAATGTCAGATTCCACATTGTTCATTAATTTTGGAATCAGCACTCCCTAAAACCTATTTTACGACACCCATGACGACTTTTGTGTCAAAGTGACAGTCAGCAATGTCAGATTCCACATTGGTCATTAATTTTGTAATCAGCACCCCCTAAAACCTATTTTACGACACCCATGACGACTTTTGTGTCAAAGTGACAGTCAGCAATGTCAGATTCCACATTGTTCATTAATTTTGGAATCAGCACTCCCTAAAACCTATTTTACGACACCCATGACGACTTTTGTGTCAAAGTGACAGTCAGCAATGTCAGATTCCAAATTGGTCATTAATTTTGGAATCAGCACCCCTAAAACCTATTTTACGACACTCATGACGACTTTTGTGTCAAAGTGACAGTCAGCAATGTCAGATTCCACATTGTTCATTAATTTTGGAATCAGCACTCCCTAAAACCTATTTTACGACACCCATGACGACTTTTGTGTCAAAGTGACAGTCAGCAATGTCAGATTCCACATTGGTCATTCATTTTGGAATCAGCACCCCTAAAACCTATTTTACGACACCCATGACGACTTTTGTGTCAAAGTGACAGTCAGCAATGTCAGATTCCAAATTGGTCATTAATTTTGGAATCAGCACCCCCTAAAACCTATTTTACGACACCCATGATGACTTTTGTGTCAAAGTGACAGTCAGCAATCTGAGGTACTACATATTTGTAATCTGAAAGTAATCAAGTCAATAATTTCAGTTATTTTGAATCGACTATGATTCCGAATTATTGGTAATAGTAATTATTGTATAGATGATTAGTGATTCCTTTATATGTAATGGTAATTTTCCGTTTCACTTGATTACATTACAAGTAATCTGACACCCAGTAGTGGATTACAAAGTAAAATCAAGTAATCGTGTAATCCGGAATCGATTACGATTTGCCCATCTCTGCGGCGCTGCTGCAAGTTTTGAGACAGAAGTATATGCTAGAAAGAGATGCAGATATTTGCCACTCACTCTTACCTATAGTTGCGTCTCAAAACTTGCAGCAATAACTTGCTGGTCTAAACTCAGCTTAACGAGAACAACACACGGGCGCGCCATCTGTCCCAGCTGTGGTGCTTTACTTAGGCCACACGCTATAACCATACCGAGCGCATCGATCAGCCGCTTAGTTCCAACGCGCGCCAATAGATGGCACAAAAACTATATTGCGAAACGGGACAATGACGTCATCTTTTTCGTGCATGCTGCCCGTAGTAACGAGTTATTAGACGTTATCACGTCAAAATTGTGTTATTGGAATTCCGTAGAAATTTCAAAAAAATCCGTAGGTCTGTGTTGAAGCCCCGAAATCCGTAGATCTACAGACTTTTCCGTAGATCTGGCTACACTGATTCATTGTCTAGATCCGGTACCGGTACCGGTAACTTACATTGTGGAAAGGTAATACGTAATACTTTACTTTGCTATGTTTACAAGGTACCTATATTATACTAACACACCAAGCATGACATATAGCTCTAATATAATAGCAATTTTTTTAATTCTATTTTGTAAATCGTGACGATTGACTGTGATTTATAAATGTAAAATGTAATGTAAATACAGAAAAATACTATTTAATAGAATTTCTAGGACTACTGCATACTAGTCACATAACTCTATTCTACATTGCACCGTTTGGACCTCAGAGGGTTTTGCCTACCGCGAACCTGCACCACCTACCAGGGCTCGGATACCGGTAAATTTTTCAAACCGTTATCATGTAATTACTTGCGGCAAAACCGCTATTTTTAAACCGGTTTTTAGCTGAACGCTTTCATAAAGGTTACGTTCGATTAAACGGTTTAGAACAAAATAAACCGGTTTATTCCGCAGTTAAGGCTCCCCACAGACAGTCTTAAAAATTCATAATCTTAAAAAAAACTTGTATGCAATCTGACAGTTCAAACTGACACTGACAAGACACTGATTTTTGGGAGGGGAGCCTAAGATAGGTGAGATAGGTAATACTGTTCTAACCAAACAAAAAAAGTCGATACGTAGGTCGAACGTAGGTATTTACGCGGCGCCGGTGCGTCTTGTCGCTCGTCGAATAAACCGGTTTTTTTTATAAACTGGCCAGTGATTGACCTTAGTTATTTCGGTTAAAATAAAGTTCTTATAACGTTCATGTTCTTTAGAAAGTTCGGAGTAAAATCGAATAAACCGGTTTTAACCGGTAAAAAATAAACCGGTTACGAGCCTTGCTACCTACGTATAAATTTAAAAGCTTGACTGCCTGATGGCCGCTGTACACATATGGCCAACGGTTCCACCAACCCTTTGTGAAACCCCTTGGCCAAGATAAGAGCCGCTGTTTACACATTGGCGAACCAATCACTTGGCATTGGCTCTTCATGAAAGATGGACGTGGAATGGAAAAGTCTAAGGAAATTCTAGGTCATAGACGTTGACAGAAAAATTTGATTAAAAAATAATAACCCCGTAGTAAAATTAAATTATTTGAAATATTAACAATTTTTTGAATATTATGATAAGAACATTTATCTTTTTTAGGAAATACATTAAACATTTGCAAGGTTATTTTATTTCCTAAAATCTACACTATTATTGGCATATAGACCGTCAACCAAATCTTGTCACTAGAAAAAGGCGGCAAATTTGAAAAATCGCGGGCTAGCAACACTAGTTTTGAAAATCGGTGGAAGTTCGCGTGTCATTTGTATCTTATCTGTGGAAATCTCCGTCCTACCAAAAAGAGAAATAACTAGCACATATCCGTCCCTTTTTAATACATTATCTAATTCGTAAGGAAGGAGCGAGCCCCTTGAAAAAAAATATCTGTGGCTGTTCGACGTACATTGCTGGTTTTTGTTCGTTTCATAGGGATACCATACTTTAGTTGGATGTACATTGCTACTGCCAAAATTTGGTTGACAGGCTATAGATAAACTTATTATTTTCGTAAATATTTCACTACTGTCCTCTCTGACGGCTGACGACCAACTGAATGAAGCGCCAACGTGTAAACGCAGTTGGCCATTGGCGCCAAGATCCTTTTGGCCGCTGTACACATATGGCCAACGGTTCCACCATCCCCCTTGGCCAAGCGTGTAGAGGGCTACTTGGCCGTAAGTTGGCAGTTGGCGCTTGCGCTTGCCGGCCAACCGATTGGTGTCGGTTTTTTGTCCACACATCAAAAGATCTTGGCGCCAATGGCCAACTGCGTTTACACGTTGGCGCTTCATTCAGTTGGTCGTCAGCCGTCAGAGAGGACAGTAGTGAAATATTTACGAAAATAATAAGTTTATCTATGCCAATAATAGTGTAGATTTTAGGAAATAAAATAACCTTGCAAATGATTAATGTATTTCCTAAAAAAGATAAATGTTCTTATCAGAATATTCAAAAAATTGTTAATATTTCAAATAATTTAATTTTACTACGGGGTTATTATTTTTTAATCAAATTTTTCTGACAACGTCTATGACCTAGAATTTCCTAGACTTTTCCATTCCACGTCCATCTTTCATGAAGAGCCAATGCCAAGTGATTGGTTCGCCAATGTGTAAACAGCGGCTCTTATCTTGGCCAAGGGGTTTCACAAAGGGTTGGTGGAACCTTTGATGTGTGGACAAAAAACCGACACCAATCGGTTGGCCGGCAAGCGCAAGCGCCAACTGCCAACTTACGGCCAAGTAGCCCTCTACACGCTTGGCCAAGGGGGTTGGTGGAACCGTTGGCCATATGTGTACAGCGGCCATGAGAGATGAGGCAATACGTGGAATATAGTTCGAGGTACCCTCTAGTCTAGAAATATAACTTCAAATTTGTTATTTCGTTGCTTAATCCAAAGAATTGTTTTTCCGTAGAAAATTTAATTTCGCGCCTTTTTCTACTGAATATTTGGGTTTGTTTCAGTATAATAACCTATAAAAATTAATACAAATATATTAATAAAGCTTAAGTAAACAATAAATAACAATTAATTAACTAACAAGAACAAATATTGCGAGTTATTTTTTAAAGTGTCCACTTTTCTATCGACATATCGGTACATTCGGTACAACCAAAAGGTTAGCTGTCATGTCACAACACTAGCTATACCTCTGACATTCTCAACAAATGTAAACATATTGATTTGTTGTATTTTTAACTCATTTTATTGACTTGCGGCAAAGGTTCATTACAAAATGGACCAGGAGACCGCGAAGAAGCTGCTCGTCGAGGGCGGGACATTTGTGTTCCTCGGAGTACCTGAGGAAACGCAGTTTGGCATTGACATGCAATGCTGGAACACTGATGAAGATTTCCGTGGAATTAAGATGATTCCACCGGGTTTGCACTACGTGCATTACTCCGCAGTCAGCAAGAGTACGGGGGACGTGTGCCCAAGGTGAGCGAATATGTTTTTATGGTTCTCATATGTATTGACTGTTTTAAACCTGGGATCCTTTTGGGACGCTTTTAGAACTAAATTTGAAGCCCTATTAAACTCCTAAAAATGAAGCAAAACTTTTGGCTACTAATAATAATTTCAGAATTTTAGGATTTCTATCCTGAGGTGGGGTGAAACTGAGTGTAGAAAGCACAATATTCTATTAATTTGAGTACTTACTATTTAGTCATTGACTTCAGAAGGCAAGCCTATGCACTTTATCTGTTTATCAATTTGCATTGATAACTTTATTAAATAAAGTGTGCCTTACTTTATCTAATTATCAATGTAAAAATTAGTTCAATTGGATACTCATGACAACTTAAAAACCGTTTTATAGCAGGGTCTATAATATGCTTAAAAGTGTATTCAGGTGACATATAAATAATTATTAACACTTTAATTGTAGGTCTGGATTCATGCACTATTTCCACAAGAAAGAGTTTCTCGTAAAGATGTGGGATAAGAAGACTGGAGACATCAGTACAGAGGAAATAAGCGAGGAGAGCATTCAGCGGCTCAAGGACAACCTGTTCAACTTGGACCGGCACTTGGCTCCGTATCCTTACGAGATATGGCAGAAATGGAAGCTGCTTACATCACAAATTACAGGTAAATATTTATTTAATTTACAAAAGTAATTATATTTACAAATTTTTCAAGTGAAGTGAGTGAGTGAAGTGAGTGAATTTTTCAACCTTTAAACAAATTGCCTTTGGAACTGAATTGTGACACATGTAACATGTTCTAGCTGTAGAATAGCTTGCTGTGACTACTTACGATCAGCCCCACCCCCTTCTACATGTATCAACATCATGAGTTGTTACACTAAATTCTTTAAATGATTATTGCACAACTAGTTGCAATCATATGAGTAATTATTATGAATTTCACTAATTGGTCTTACATTTGTCCTACTTACAGAACATACATATGTTTAAAGCACTTTTAGCCTATTTTTAGGGTTCCGTAGTCAACTAGGAACCCTTATAGTTTCGCCATGTCTGTCTGTCCGTCCGTCCGTCCGTCCGTCCGTCCGTCCGCGGATAATCTCAGTAACCGTTAGCACTAGAAAGCTGAAATTTGGTACCAATATGTATATCAATCACGCCAACAAAGTGCAAAAATAAAAAGTGGAAAAAAATGTTTCGTTAGGGCACCCCCTACATGTAAAGTGGGGGCTGATATTTTTTTTCATTCCAACCCCAACGTGTGATATATCGTTGGATAGGTATTAAAAAATGAATAAGGGTTTACTAATATCGTTTTTTGATTATATTAATAGTTTCGGAAATAATCGCTCCTAAAGGAAAAAAAAGTGCGTCCCCCCCCCTCTAACTTTTGAACCATATGTTTAAAAAATATGAAAAAATCGATGTAGGGAACAAATCAAATTATTTTATGAAATATTTTTTGATTTGTTTTTTAAGTAGTAACACTACTATATATAAATTATAAACTGAAATAGATACCATACACTAAAAAAAAAAAAAAAAAAAAAAAAAAAAAGCGATCAAGCCCACTGGTGGCGAAGCCGGGAATCGAACCCGGGTCTCCAGCTAACGCGGCTGACGTGTTCGACCGCTACACCACCCCGACCGCCGAGGTACCCGTCGAAATTTCTCTAGTGTATGTTATCTCTGAAGGCTAGGCGCCTTTGACCAACTCTAAGGGCGAGCAATTAGTGCTTGCACCTCCTATATGAATCCTTTTGCAGGATTACGATATAGCGAGAGAGATGGTGCTGCCATCTATCGATGTAGGGAACACCATCACCACCACACCACCACCACCACCATCTCTCTCGCTATATCGTAATCCTGCAAAAGGATTCATATAGGAGGTGCAAGCACTAATTGCTCGCCCTTAGAGTTGGTCAAAGGCGCCTAGCCTTCAGAGATAACATACACTAGAGAAATTTCGACGGGTACCTCGGCGGTCGGGGTGGTGTAGCGGTCGAACACGTCAGCCGCGTTAGCTGGAGACCCGGGTTCGATTCCCGGCTTCGCCACCAGTGGGCTTGATCGCTTTGTCTTTAGTGTATGGTATCTATTTCAGTTTATAAATATGAAAAAAATCACAAAAGTAGAACTTTATGAATACTTTCTAGGAAAATTGTTTTGAACTTGATAGGTTCAGTAGTTTTTGAGAAAAATACGGAAAACTACGGAACCCTACACTGAGCGTGGCCCGACACGCTCTTGGCCGGTTTTTTTTAATTAAATCCTGTCGCCAGAATGTTACGTACGTGTGCTGGCTTGCTGGCTAGAATCAAACTGGGGGTACCCGCAGATCATAATCTACCCACATGTCAATATATAACATTATGTATGGGGTATATAATTCAAATTAAAGATACTCAAAGGCAGAAGGTTCAAGCCCAGCTTAAGTTGCACTTATAACCTAAACCTTTTAGATGACTGTAATAAAAAACTATAGTTTGTTTATCTATAATTTCAGCTGAACTGGCAACAAAACTTTCTCCAGAGAAAGGAATCATCCGAGCATCAGTGGAACTCCTCTCTATGACAGATGAAGACCGGCCGAGAGGCATTAAGTCTGAGTCAATGGAAAGCCAAGAGGAACCAGGGACACTGACAGAGGATGGTGCTGAAGAGACGCCGGGTCAATCTGACGCTAAGAGGGCCAAGAGAGTCACTAGGGCTGAGAAAGAGAATGCTATGTTACCTGACTTAAAACCTGTACCAGGTAATATCTTATGGTTTTTAACCCCCAACGCAAAAACGACGGGGTGTTATAAGTTTGACGTGTCTGTCTGTCTGTCTGTGTGTGTGTCTGTCTGTGGCATCGTAGCTCCCGAACGGATGAACCAATTTCAATTTAGTTTTTTTCATTTGAAAGCTGTGTTAGTCGGGAGTGTTCTTAGCCATGTTTCATGAAAATCGGTCCACTAGGTCGCGGTCGGGGGTTTTTTAAAAATTTTAATTTTGTGGTTAGGTTAGATATTCTTTAAGAATTAATTTTCATAATAAGCCTGGCATTTAGAAATTCTTAGGGAGTAAAATCAAAAGTAAGGGTTCGGACAAGTGTATTTTTACGCTCTTATACGGTAATTTCCGTGTTATGAGAGAGTTATTTTCCAGATAAATACGTGCTTGCACTATCGTATAAAACGCTAGTCGAGTCTAAATTCGTTCTTGATGCATGGATAAATCATTACATTCCATCTATCTTGCACATCCCCTAGTAACACGTGAGAAACCATTTAGGTTCACACGGCGTCCACCTTTCTTGGGAGTATGAGAAAAAATCACGCCTGAGAACTTAGTCTTAAAAATGACAAGGATATTTATGTAATGACATGTTATTGTCCCATTGCAGGTGCTTCAATGAGGTTCACAGAAATACCGCAAGACAAATACCCTCCAGGATCCACTCCAGAAGAGATCACCAAGCATTACTTAGACCAGTCGTACTCCTTAGAACTGATGATAGCACAACATGATGAGTGAGTATACTTATCCAGGGTTTTTAAAATGTTTGATGGTTGATTTAGACGAAGCTTATTTTGTGACGCCTAAACTACGGCGCTGGTGCCTGCCGAAAACATATCTTCAGACAGTTTGGACGACGACTCCTCGGCCCAGATTTTTCAGCCCCTTAAATCTCGCCAGCAAACCGACTTTATAGTAGGACGTAGGTAAATCTCGCATCACGCTTTGGCGGGGCGGCGCTGCAGCCCAAAAAATTCGTCGAAGTTTATCCGATTATAATCAAGTCAAGCGACCTACCGGCAGTAAGCTACCGCTCGCCGCGCTTATTTTCAAAATCACACACTATTTATTTTTTTTAATTTCAGGCCCCTGCATATCATCGGTGAACTCCAATTAGCTTACCTTTGCTTCCTAATCGGCCACTCGCTTGAATGCTTCGAGCATTGGAAGAGTCTCGTCATTCTTCTCTGCTCTTGCGACGACGCCATCCACAAATACAGGAGCGTATTCTTCCATTTCATCAGAACACTTGAGATACAAATCGAGGAAATGCCCGAAGACTTCCTAGCCGATATTGTCATGAACAAAAACCTAGTATATAAGAAGTTGAGAGAGTTCTTCAGAACAGCTTATGTGAGCAAAGTTGATGGACGACTTCTAACAATGATTGAACGATTCAAGGAGAATTTAACGGAAAAATTGCAGTGGGATTTCACGGGATTGGATGCTGATGATGAAGATGAGAGGCCGGTTATTGTTAAATTGGATGATACAGAATTAACAGAGTAGATATTGGACTTGATTGTAATGGAAGATTTGGAATATTCAAAATATAGTCCTGAATTGGAATTCAAAGTCCTGGAGATGAAACACCAACAAATCACAAGGTCAAATGCCTATTTGTACCCAACTTCATTGTATTGAAATGAATTATTTGAGATAAACAAAATCCATTAAAATATTAAGAGTTTCGTCAAAGAAATACTTAAATTGTATTATGTTCGTGTAAATTATAATTACATTTCTAATAGTTTCAATGTTAGGTGTATTAGCTTCTTATTCATATCTGATGCATTTTTTTTACATACCATTAGCATTGATTTTATCGGAATGTAATGTAGCCTTTTGTGCGTTAATATGTTATTAATGTTTATTTTTAAAACCAAACTATGTATGTTAGCATAGGTTGTGAGTTGTGACATAGTTTAGACGTGACATATTAAAATTCCGATATCCATACTTACTACTAATATTATAAATGGGAAAGTGTGTGTGTCTGTTTGTTTGTCCGTCCTTCACGGCAAAACAGAGCGACGAATTGTCGTGATTTTTTAAATGGAGATACTTAAAGGGACAGAGAGTGACATGGGCTATTTTTGTCTCTTTCTAACGCGAGCGAAGTCGCGGGCAAAAGCTAGTATTTAATAACAGTGAAACCAGGAGAACTCTCTGGGTTACTCCAGTTATAGGTGGTGCCAAGTGGAACTATAGTGTGCCTAGTAAGGCTGGTAGACTTAGCTACATTTACTTAATCATATCTCTAAATGTTTTAGTACAAATACCGTTTTATCTAGCACTAATATTTTCACTTCTATTTAGCTATCTCTTTACTAAGATGATTTTAAAATAAATTTCAATTGAGGACTTATTTCGTCAGAATGGTATTATTAGTAGTAGTAACGAAGATATTTTGTGATAAATACACTAAAGGTTTCCAACAACAAAGGAGTTTAATAAGATGTGTTTTATGTGTATGTGAAACTTTAACTCTCAGTCTTGTTAGTTTCTTTTTAACAATAATTCGTTAGCGACTGTAAACTATTTTGGTATCACTTTATACTTGCTATTTTTAGGCAAAATCTTAGATATACTTATTACCATCACAGATCAGGCTATTTTGTTATAATGATTTAAGCATAATGAATCCTTCTCATAAGTAGTACAGTTTAGAACTGTAGATTTGTGTACTGTGTACATCCCTAAGATCCAGATAAAATTAATAGTAGACAATCCTTTTGTGACCCCTGCCCCAATAATATACCAATGTCAATTTTAAACTAGACTAGAGGTTTTTGATCAATATTAGCTTTAGTGCAATAAATAGACGTTATTTTCGGTTCATTTGTGAATTCTATTTCAATTTTAAGTACATTAATATAATAAATAAAATGTACCTGTCAAATGTCTTTCGTTTTTAATAGAAAAATAAAATACCACTATATATTAACAATCACTTATACTTTATTTTTCTTTTTAAATTGTTTATTTCTGGGTTTCTTTTCAAACTTGGGCTTTTTGGGTGACACGTCGGGTTCTGTAAAAAATATAAATAGATGTAGATCAAGCCTTAAGAAAACAAAAACAGTCTTTCGACTTATTCAACTGAATGACAGTTCGTAAAATTTTTGTTGTGAACTTAACACAGCAAAATTGAGTGTACAAGTTTCTAATGGATTGGCAACGCGCATGTGACACTAGGGTGGGTCACTGTTGTATGGATAAAAAAAAGTATTATATTTTTCATTGGGCAGTTACATAAACTTGCCAACTGATGCAAATAAACAGTATTTCAAATTATTTTGCAATTGGAATTCATCTTCTGCCTCCGGATCCACTTTGAAGTTTTCATATATTTGTTAGTACATTTTGCGTGGTGTGCGGAGTACCTATATCTTCGTATTGTCTTCTAATTTGAAATTTTACTATAAAGATATATCATTATTGGCATCGTAATATGCTAAAGGTTCAAAGTAAATAAATGAACAAAAAAAACCTCAAAAATTGGAACCTTTTTTACACCCTACTCCATACAAAAACTTCAACTGAAATTCGGAGGCAAAAAATGAAACGCAAAAATTTCAAAAAAAATAGTGCACTAATTAATTACAAAATGGCATCCTTTTGTGACTGCGCCCCCTAAGGTAATAAAAAAAAGTAAAAATGACCCACCCTAATGTGACACTGACACTCCCTGAGTTGCAGGACTTGCAGGCGTACATAGCTTACGGTGACCGCTTTCCATCAGGCGGACCGTATTCTTGTTTGCCACTGACGTAGTATAAAAAAACCATACCACACATTTATAAGTATGGTGGTGGGTATGTACAGTTAGCTGCAGAGAAAAGTAGACCACCCCGCATACAAATTTGTATGCAAGGGGGTCTACTTTTCTCTGCAGCTGACTGTACAGGTTAACCATCAAATATACCCTAACGGTTAAAGAGCCACAAGAGCACAGTAAAAAATACCCTTAAAACAATTGACTTACGGAGGTTTTTCCTTTTCACGCCCTGCTGGGATGGAGATGCTTTCTTGGCTTCTGCAATATTAGCCGATTTTGGCCCTTTATGCTGAGGCGGTTGAGGCTTCTGCGCTTTTTTGGGTTGAGGTTTCTGAGCTTTCATGGGCTGAGGTGGCTGAGGTACTTTACTTTGCTTAGGGGGAGGCAAAGCTACAAGAGGCTTTTTGCCCTTTTTCTGCTTGATTGGTACCAATTGTGGTACTTCTTCCTCACTGAAAATTGTCAACAAATAAATATTACAGTAACATTCTTACATAGATTGACTAAAACGTCTGACAAACTTGTATTGTGGGTATTCAGATAATATAACAAACAATATTCAAGTAAGTATATAAAAACACGTAACGTATAATAAATACGCATAAAACATCCATGGCCCAGGAACAAATACTTGTGCTCATCACACAAATAAATGTCTGGATTATACCTTGTACTTTTAGGTACTTATTTAAAAAAGTGTTGAACAAACCGGAGCAATCGAATTTGACAGATACAGGGGTAGTGAACCTATTAAGGCCAGAGTGAAAAACAATTATAGGTGGCTACTTACTTACTTGGTACTTTTTATTCATAGTGAGCCAATTTTAATGATTATGAACAGTGATCGGTTTTTTGGATTCGACATGGGGTGAACGACCTCAATCATTATGTTAGTATGGATATGCCCCGGGAATCCGGGCTTAATGTTGTTAGAAAAGGCAAAAAAATATGTACTTCACATTTTGTACAATAGATTGCTTGCTTAGTCGACTCATACATCAAATCAACGTGGGGCTCGATCCAACTTAGAACAGTTTCATCCTTACGGAAAGATTTACGTTTTCGCGGCATGTCAACTAGTACGTGACACTGCCTTACGGTCTAGTACTCCCCAAAAATATTCCAATCATACGCAAATTTATACGCGACTAAAAAGTTCAATTAGAGTAAGCCACAGTTGTCGTAAAAGGTAATCTCAAAGTCCATGAAACAAGTCGATAAAATGAAAATTGAACCATAGTAAGCGAACTTAACGTGGCTACTTATTTATTGGATCGCCTTTGAGCTATAAGATACGATAACCTGTGACCTAATATTATGGTATAAATTATACAGCTAGTACTATTTATTTATGCAATCCTTAGAAGCAAATAATTAGAACTGAAATCCAAAGAAAATAATGAAATGTCAATGTCAAGATTTTGAAGTATTTTTTCCATCATGAATATCATGATAGATGTAAGGTAATACTTTGTGGAGGTTCTAATATATTTTGCTTAATAGAGTGTAGAGATTAGGAAAAGAATAGAAGTTTTTGTCTCAACTGGTTGCCATGTAAGAGTAAAAAGTTCCTTAGAGATAATTTCGTCGTATCAATATTAACTTTTCTACTTGATATCCCGCGAGGGTGAATCCAAAAAACCGATCACTGATTATGAATGAATAAATGGTAAATAAGGTAAAAGTGACAATGCTAGACATTAACCTATTAGGTGTTACAATGACTTAATATACTTTCAACCTTAAGTCATTGTCAATAAATGTGCCTGCAGGGTGTCATTTATTGGGCATACGCATGTCGAGCATTGGTATTTTTACCTTACCTATTCCTCTCTCTCTTTCTTGTTTCTTCCTCTATTCCTCTCTTTCGTCAAAATTTGGTGTGGTACTTACTAATTTCTGAACCACATACCATACCTACATATAACGGAAAATAACGAGAAACAGAAGCTCGAAAACACAAATATCGCACCCGGATCAGATGATGATGATTGATAACAACCAATGGCGAATGTCAAACAGATAAAATTAAAAATCGCGTAAGGTATAGTACCTTCATATTTTAATAGTGTTACATCCAGATTAAAATGCAACCATGAGTTTTAAACCTCTGCAAAACTTTTTGTTGATTTTTGCTGAAGAAAATAATAATATTCATTAAATGTAATAAATGTATGTTGGTATTCAGAATATTTCGTCAAATTAAGCGAAATTACACGTTAGTGGAATGATATGGAAAAAAGTAGTGAGCTCAATTATTTTTTTAATGGTGAAAAATTTACAGGACGTTACCTGATATAAAACCCTCAAATTTGACAGCTTGGGTTTGTTTACACTTTTATGAATACCTAAAAGTACAAGGTATAGATTTTACACCCAGGACTATCAGCTACACAGACAAATTTCTGTTCTGTTGTTAAAATTGTAAATAAAAATATGTAGCTAAAAACCTTTCTTCATCATCGCTTTCTCCCTCTTCATCATCACTTTCCCCATCCTCATCTTCTTCCTCGTCAGTTTCATCACCGGAAGACGCATCAGAATCATTCTCCAGCATTTTCTCATACTCATCAGAGTCAAAGTCTAAAGAACTGTCACTGTCTTCTTCCTCCTCCGCGACTTTGATGAAGTTTTCTGGAAGTTTCACACCAGCTGCTTGCATCTTCTTTTGTTTCTCGTTCTGTTTTGCCTTATCACTTTCTTGAGGTTTCTTGACCTCTTTCTTGTTTTTTCCTTCAAGTAACTTTTGTTGTTTGATTTCTGGTTTCTTTTCTTTTGTCTGCTAAAGTATATAAAAATTTATAAACATGATCAAAATTAATACTTACAGCTAGTGTAGCTAAAAAAAACTAAATCAAAATCGGTTCATCCGATCAGGAGCTACGATGCCACAGACAGACAGACAAACAGACAGACAAGTCAAACTTATAACACCCCGTCGTTTTTGCGTCGGGGGTTAAAAACGTAACCTGTCGAATATTGTACGAACCTTTTCTGTAGCATTGGTTTGCTTCTTTTTGTTCTGCTTTTCCACTTTCTCTTTCTTTACTTTAACTGCTTTATCTCCTGACTCGGATTTAACATTTTCTAAGAGTGCTGCGGGAACATCAACGGGTTTGAAGAAATCATAGTTTATGCCTAGATCAATGAGCTTCTTCTTAGTTTTCTGAAGACTGAAAATTTAAATTATGTATTGTTAATTTGTAGGCTATCTTATAAAAAAAATATGTGAGAACTATCTTAAAAAATGATATCTAGAAAATATGCTGACTTCTATTAAAGTGGGTAATGTAAAAATCACAAGGAATTTAGTATGTATTAAACTAAACATAATATATTACTAAGTTATTATCAAGGTACTTACTTTAAAAGCATTTTTTTAGCCTTCTTTATATGCTCTGCATCAGTCTTATCAGCATTGTGAGCCTAGAAATTTAATATTTTTTTATTTAGTATCATTATCATCAATCAACAAGTCTCCGAGACCACAGAGGACAATGCCTGCCGTCCCTGAAACGCTGGAGGTCAGTTTAATATAATGTAGTCATACGCGATTAAGTCCCGATTTAAAAAATAATGATGTGTAATAATTAGAGATGGGCCGAATATTCGGTAAATATTCGGTATTCGGCATATTCGGCAAATTTTTCAATGTTCGTATTCGGCCGAATAGTTCGCTTACAATGCCGAATATTTACCGAATAAACAAAGTAAATAAATAACGTAAGTTGTTTCGTAATTCATCGGATAATGAGATCCTATTTCAGCATTCTAAGCAACCACCAAAGGGGGTTAAAAATGCATTAAAATATAAAATACAATAATTTTGTAAAAAAGTAAAAATAACGTATCTTAAGAAACAAACACCCAAATTTTCTTATGCACTAAATTATAGGAACATTAAGAGCCTTAGTAAAATAAATGTATACCCATTACTTCCGGTACGACATCTGTCAAGTGATAACCGCTTTACGCCTCGTCTAGATATTTTTACGAAAAAACAGTGCAAAAACAACTCGCGCATTCATAAAACGTTGAAAATCCTTAAAGTATCCACTAAAGTCAGTGCCGAAATAGAAATCCGCGGAAAAAAGTGCCGTTCAGAGCGAAAACAGTGCAAAAAAAGTGTCTCAGACGCGTATCTCTATAACTATACATACACATAACCTAAAATAACGGCAGTAAACAACTTCCGATCAATGACATTAGAGTTACAAGGTGTTACCAGTGGAAAAAGAAAATTAACTTAAAATAGTGATACCTGCTTCGAACCAGTGATACCAGGAGCTAAATTTTCTACCATAATAGTAGAAATAGGAATAAAAATGTCAACCGAAGAATTAGTAAACACTGTTTTAAAGAGAATGAACGACAATATGGTCGTGCTCAGGAACGACTTCGAAAAACACACAACTTCTATTACAGAAAGTATCAAAACAAGTGTATCAGCAACCATAGAGGAAAAATTAGCCCCACTGTTGGACGAAAACGCGAAAATAAAACAAGAAGTAACAGTGCTAAAAAACAAAGTTCACAACCTAGACAGGGAAACCAGGAAAAATAACTTAATAATCCACGGAATCCAAGAATCTGAAGGGAACCATACCGAACTAATAAAATTGGTCATTGATACTCTAAACTTGGTGATAACTGACGACGAGACAGAAACTTTCGACAAGTGGGAGATAAGTGAGGCACGCAGGCTAGGAAAAAAGATGGAAAATAAGCGACGACCAATACTGATAAAATTAACCCTAGCTTGGAGACGAATGCTAGTGCTGAAGAACAGCAATAAATTACCAAAAAATATGTATGTCTCTGAAGACTTTCCAAGGAGGTTATCAACAAAAGAAAGGAACTCAACATTAAAAAACAAGAGGAAATCGAAAAGGGCAACATTGCCGTAATCCGGTATGATAAACTCATAATAAAGGGCAAATCAAAGCAGGACAAATCAAATGAGAAAAGGAAAAGATCACCAACCATCTCACCAGTATCTGATGAAAACAACACACACAAAAAGAAAGTAATCCAACTGGCCCCCTCAAAACTAAACAAAACAAGTACACTTGAGTTCACAAACCGATCCCGCTCAAATTCTCTATCATCAACAAGTAATCAACAATAGCAATCACAGAAAAACAGACCCCGGAAGAACAACAATTCTATTCTAACAACAACAACAAACAAACAACAACAAAATCATCTCCCAATACGGCAGGTCACCGCGGGAGTATTAGACCATTACCCTCTAGCAAAGCAAAAAGATGTAAACATAAATATATCAACATTAAATACCAGAACACTACGAACTCCAGAAGCATTACTAGAGTTAGAAGTAGCTCTAGAAAACATAAAATGGGACATTCTGGGTATCAGCGAAATGAGAAGGCCCCAAGAAGCAATTGAAGAAAGACAAGAGTACATAATGTTTACCAAAGGTGAAAAAGGCGGACAAAGGGGAGTAGGCTTCTTAATTAAAAAACACCTGAAACACCAAATTATAGACATAACTGGAATCTCTGACAGAATAGCCATTCTTAACATCAAGTTGCCCAGTTATAGTAAAACCTGGTCAATCATACAAGCATACGCTCCAACGGAACAGGCTGATCAGTTAGCAATCGAAAGCTTCTACGGGGACTTGTCAGAAGTGGTCATGAAATTTTCTAAAAAAAACAATATTATATTAATGGGCGACTTAAATGCACAAATTGGTGTAAAACAAAACAACATGGAACATATAATAGGAAATTTTGGGTTCGGTAAAAGAAGTGCAAATGGACAGAAACTAGTAGAGTTTTTAATGGAACACAACCTATACCTCCTTAATAGCCTATTCAAAAAAGGAGAGCACTAAGTGGACTTGGAGGTCCCCGAACGGAAAACATAGAAATGAAATAGACTACATTGCAAGCAACCACCCAAAAGCATTTACGGACACCTCGGTAATACAAAATCTTAATTTCAACACAGACCATCGACTAGTTAGATGTAAACTCAGATTGAACCCACCAAAAGCACCCAGAAAGTACAAAATTAAATCTCAAGGTACTATTGACCCTAACTGCAACGACTTAAAGCAATCATTGTTGGAAAACCTCCACAAACTTACTAATGAAAACACTAGCATCAAAGAAAGTTACCAGAAACTGGAAGAACATCTAACAATTCCCAAAACCATCAACCCTAACAAACAAAAACATCAACTCAGCGAGAAAACTCTCCACCTTATAGAAGAAAGGAAAAATCTAATAGACGGACCCCTTAAGAAAAACAACCTCAAGCAAATAGCCGAAACTAGCAAAAAAATAAAAGAAAACATAAGGAGGGACCGTAAAATTAGAAGACTACAGACTTTAGAGAAACACATAATCAGAACAGGGGGAGTGCGCAAAGCCTGGAAAGAGCTAAGAGATATAAACAAAGAATGGATCCCGAAAGTGAAACGAGGAAAAGATACTGTCACTAAAAGGGAGGATATAGTCCAAGCAGCGACGCAATTCTATGAACAACTTTACAAGGACTTCCCTACATGCCAAATAGAAAACCAAGGCGGTTCTATACAACCTCAAGATACTAAAATTGAATTGGAACCAGAAATTCTACAATGCGAAGTAGTCAAGGCTATACAGACTCAAAAGTTAGAAAAGGCAGCAGGACCCGATAACATCTACAACGAGCTTCTAAAAGGGATGGCTACAGAACTAGCTCCTATACTCACAAAATTATTCAATAGAATATTGACCAACCAGTGGATACCCACACAGTGGGAAACATCGCACATCATTCTACTTCATAAGAAAGGCTCAAAGGAAGACATAGGCAACTACAGGCCGATAAGCTTGATGTCCAACCTATATAAAATTTTCTCGAAAGTCATATTAGGTCGAATAAGTAAAAAACTGGACGAAAACCAACCAATCGAACAAGCTGGTTTCAGGAAACAATTTTCAACACTAGACCACATCCATACAGTAAAACAGGTGGTGGAGAAATATAATGAGTACAAGAAAAAACTATATTTGGCATTCATTGACTACAACAAGGCGTTCGACAGTATAAGTCATGAGGCCATGTGGGAGAGTCTGTCAAGTCAGGGTATTCCAGGGATCTACATTAATATTGTTAAAACAATATACACAAACAGCAAAGCAAGAGTACAACTAGAAAAAACTGGTCCAGAATTCAGAGTCAGAAGAGGTGTGAGACAAGGAGACCCAATGTCCCCCAAGCTATTCTCTGCCGTCCTCGAACACACTTTCCGCAAACTAGACTGGGAACATATGGGCCTCAACATAGACGGCAAGAAACTAAACCACCTTAGATTTGCGGACGATATTGTTTTATTTGAAGAAGATCCACAAAAACTGCAAGCTATGATCCAGATCCTATGCGATGAAAGCAGAAAAGTAGGCCTGACGATGAATACCACAAAAACGAAAGTAATGACCAATTCATCTAAAATTAAAATAATTGTAGATATGACCTCCTTAGACTATGTAGAAGAGTATACATACCTGGGCCAAATAATATCTCCGGAAGACCTCACAAGCAAAGAAATAAGTACAAGAGTAACAAATGGATGGAAAAAATACTGGTCTATGAAGGAAGTCATGAAGTCTAAAAACCTGAGTATGACAGTTAAAAGAAAAGTATTTAACACATGCATCTTACCCTGCATTACATATGGATGCGAGACATGGGCACTCACCAAGGAGCACCGGGACAGGCTCATGTTCTGCCAGAGGTCTATGGAACGAAGTATGATGGGGATATGCAGATTGGACAAAGTTCGAAACGAAGACCTTAGGGAAAAAACAAAAGTAACCGACATACTATTGAAAATTGACCAGCAGAAGTGGAGATGGACCGGCCATATGCTCCGTGACAAGCACGAGAAATGGAGTCAAATCATAACAAATTGGTACCCTAGAGGTTGTACTAGGGGCCAGAAAAAACCCCGAATGAGATGGGAGGACGAACTGAAGCTTACATTGGGCTCGAAGTGGAGAAGAGTGGCCCAGGATAGATGTCAATGGAAAGAGCTAGAGGAGGCCTTTGCCAAGCGGCACACTGAACTAAGAGACATTCTCTAATTCAGAAAAAAGGGGCTTAATAGATAGATAGATAGATACCCATTACCAATCACTGAAACGTTTTAACTGTAAGCCAGAATTTAAAATATGGCTCAACCGAATATTCGGCCGAATGTTCGGTTCGGTAACAGCTGAACCGAATGTTCGGCCGAATATTCGTATTCGGCCCATCTCTAGTAATAATTGTGAAAGTTTAAATCAGTGATCAACAAGAGTTTCGGAAAACAATTATTTCTCTGAAGTACCCACATAAGATAAATAATTGTAATTTAGTAGATACAAAAATATCCTAAGTTTGATGTTCAATGGGCCCGTGTGGTGACCGGTTAAGAATTTCACCACCCCCTTTCTTCCCTTGGGTGTCGTAGAAGGCGACTGTGGGATGAGGGTTAAATTGTGGCTGGCAACCTGTCACTGCAATGTCACAGTTTCGTTTTCTGGCGACCCCTTATTTGCCAAGAGTGGCACTGAAATTTGATTAGTTTCATGTGCTCTGCCTACCCCTTCATGGGATACAGGCGTGATTGTATGTATGTATGATATTCAATATACCTTTCTCTCTTTAATCCTCCTGTCTGCAGTGGGGTTGTGTCTAGTGGTCCAGAATTTCCTGACGGCATTGTGCTTTTGTTTCTCAGGTGGAATTACGGCAGCTAAAAACAGATGTAAGTAGGTACAGGAAAAGTCAAAACCATCATTTCAATAGGCAGGCTTACTTACGACATTGTAAGCTTAGTTAACCCATTGGCAATGACATGACAGGTGACCCGTAGTGAAGGTCTCTGAAAGCGGGCAGAGGGTTATAAATATACCTTTGATCAGTCTCTTCCCCATGAGATAGTTGTTCATAGTCTCAGCCACAATCTCAGCGACAGCGGGCTCTCGGAATTCCACAAACGCATAGCCCTTGGAGCGGCCGGTGCGCGGGGATCTAATCACACGCACCTTGGTCACCATGCCAAACTGCTTGAAATACTGTGTCATTTCATGCTGAAACACATTGAAAGTAGTTTACTATTTTTGTGAAAGTTCCTGTTCCTATTAAGAGCTACCGGTACTTTAATAAATGCACTATCGACTTCAAGTGCAAACTACAAACAAATCACTCGAATAAACAAGTCATAATACGTTATTAATAAAAAAAGTTGTAGGTAACGAAATTAGAGGACAGTAAAACTTGTAAATATCAATGTTTAAGGTTGTATTTCATCGTTATGGCTAGAAAACCTCCAAATATAAAATCACAGGTTTAGCATGGTAATTTAACTGTCAACCAACCTCATAAAATCCGTGCGGGATATGAGATAAATACACCAATCCTCTTTCTGGGCGCTTTTTCTTCGCTTTTTGTATCTTATTTTCATCATCCTTTGGGGCCAGTACCGCGGGCGTATGGGGTTTATCTTCATTTTTCTGCAATTAAATATAAAGTAGGAGTAAAAAATGCGTTTTCAAAACATAACCTCTGAAAACCGATAATGTAGGCTCTTTGTACCTTTAAAAGCTTTTTAATTCCTTTAATAGATTTGTTGAATTTCCTCTGCTTTGTGGAGTCTAAAGCTACGTTTTCCTCCATAGTAAATGCTATAAGTTAAATAATGTTAAACAAAATCACTGCACTGCACGCTGCAAATCAGCAAGGCAAGACGGACTCCGCCGAGAGTGCCGAGCCGAGACATGCGTGTGTCAAATGTGTCAATGTCACTGTCATTGTTATGCACGTTCCGAATTTATTTCCTTTTCCTAGGCCGGCAACAGACAGTCTTAAAATTCATAATCTTTTATTTTCACATTTTCATAAATAAATCTTTGTATTTTACGTGTCACTATGGATTAAATCGGCGTGTGAAAGGTATAAATATGTTTCTTTAGTTTTGGAACTAGCTCATGATTTTAGACCAACTCCAAAACACATTAAACAAATTAAATGTAGATGATAGGAAAGTAACTTACTCTACAGCAAAATTATGACCAAATATTTTTTGACGTGATAACGTCTAATAACTCGTTACTACGGGCAGCATGCACGAAAAAGATGACGTCATTGTCCCGTTTCGCAATATAGCTTTAGCGCCATCTATTGGTGCGCGTTGGAACTAAGCGGCTGATCGATGCGCTCGGTATGGTTATAGCGTGTGGCCTGAGTAAAGCACCACAGCTGGGACAGATGGCGCGCCCGTGTGTTGTTCTCGTTAAGTTTAGACCAGCAAGTTATTGCTGCAAGTTTTGAGACGCAACTATAGGTAAGAGTGAGTGGCAAATATCTGCATCTCTTTCTACCCATACAACCATTTCAGTCGCAAAATCTTCAAATCAGTAACTAACTGTCAAATGTGACATAACGCGTGGTAACGTCGTGCAAACAATGCGACCGTATTGATACAATAACAAAATGTAGTCGTCGTGTGCACTCGTTACAGTAACAAAATGTGTACGAATTTGTGGCTGTCAATGTCACTGTCAGAATGACTTTTAACGACACTTTATTACCCATATAACCATAATCAGTCGCCGTTCCTACGCAAATCCTCCTATTTTGTGTACACACAGGTCTTCGGGTCTCAATGCTTAGTCGCAGTACGGTCGACGTTTAGTCGCGGCGACCCAAATGGGGACGATTGGTAACAGGCACAAATGGTCACAGAAGTGACAGAAGTGTGCACTACGCGTGCACACATTGTTACCGTTTGGCGACTACTTTCCCAAATTTTCATTTCCCAAATTTTTATTCGTTCATTTCATTCTTTTCAAATGGCGACTGTCAGAGACGTCAAAGTAAAAAAGAAATAAAATCATTTGACATTAAAATGTAATGGCGTAAGAATTTGTTAAAGATAAATATTGTTTGCATTTGTGCAATATAATGTGGGCTAATTACAGTAATTACCATGGCCAATTAAATTGCTCGAGTGATTTCATAAAATAAGTCTAAATTTATCAACGCGCCATCAATTTACCTCAGTTTAACCAGTAATAATATTATTGACTACTCGGTGTTTGCGTGTTATGTATATTGAATGGTGAAGTTTTAGTGCTCCGGTGCATATACTATACTGAAATAATAAAAATAATGCCTAGAAAACCAATAAAGTTGTTAAAATACGGATTAAGACGGTAATATTCCATGTAAAAAACAGTCGCCAAACGGTCACCAAACGGTCGCAAAATGGTCGCAGCGTACACGCGTGACCGAAAGCAGTGAATATTTATTATATTTTCAAAATGGCTTCTTGTATTAATTTTCTCCAGGTATCCTCAAACTTTATAAACAATTAAATATGCCGTCGTACTCAGTTGCCCTCACTAAAGAAGATTAAAAAAAATTGTAACGTGCGTACCGAGCTGCTGGGTTGTAAAGGATCGGGGATCATATTATTATGGTCTTCTATAGAGCAACTAGTATTTTGCGGCATTTCACAATTGACACTTGTTGAAGTAGTCTTCATTAATATTACTATCAACATTCATTTCAGCGATCTGTACTTCTTTTGTCAAGATTTTTGTATAGATAAGTGTCTACAAATTTGTAATGTTAAAAAGACATAAATAAAACGTAGTAGAGTAAATAATGTGTTTTTTTGTAACCCAAACAAAATACTTGTAGATACGAGTGCGGAAAAGAGGAAAATCGATACGAGTAGCGATAAATTAATACACGAACGAAGGGAGTGTTTTAAATCGACACGAGTTGTGAATGTCCTTTTCGCACGTGTATCGTACGACGATTTTCAGTACCTAAATCTAAGCTAAGAGTTTCGACCAGACAAGAAATGAATCATTGCTTGATTTGCTCGCACTACTGCGTTAAAAAAAGCAGCATTTGTACTGAAAAAAAACTATCATTGCGCAACAGAAATTCTATTAATATCACAGTAAATACTCTATTTCATTTGATTCCTACGTTTATTGTGTAAAGCAACACTACACTTCATTTTTATCAATAAGAATTAAAAATTATATATTTAATACATTAAGTAACTATAAAGTGCTTATCTATTTGAATTATCATTCTGCACTTTTCTTAACTTTCCCACATTTCTATAAAATGTCGAAGAGTGCTTAAATGGTCGTCGTCGTTTATTATTATTTAATTCGCTCATATTTAAATGATTCAAAGCAACCAGTTCACAACTTCACAAGACAGTTTGAGAAACCTTCGTATTTCAGATTGTCATTTGCGGATACAGTGGTTTAGGAGCAGTTCGGTAATCAGACCTACACATGTGTGTACAAATTCTGTCAATGTCACTGTCAGAAACCGTTCTGACAGTGACAATGACAGCCACAAATTCGTCCACATGTTGTTACCGTTATGTGTGCAAACGTCGACTACATTTTGTTATTGTATCAATACGGTCGCATTGTTTGCACGACGTAATAAAGTGTCGTTAAAAGTCATTCTGACAGTGACATTGACAGCCACAAATTCGTACACATTTTGTTACCGTAACGAGTGCACACGACGACTACATTTTGTTATTGTATCAATACGGTCGCATTGTTTGCACGACGTTACCACGCGTTATGTCACATTTGACAGTTAGTTACTGATTTGAAGATTTTGCGACTGAAATGGTTGTATGGGAACTCTTAAGGTTCATAGACTCTACACTCCTTAGGTGATTAATGTAATAACCATAGTTTAACTTTTAAGTGTGTTTGCTTTTATTTATGTCAATTTAACATGTACATAATTATATTACCACATAAGTGCTTTGGTGAAATACTGTTAACTTTTGTGTATTTTTAATAAATAAATAAATAAAAAAACGTGAAAAAGTCCCAGAATCGGGCCCCTTTTGCTATACTCTGACCGCCCCTGTCTATACTACTGTAATGTTTGACGTTATCACGTTAAACTACCGTCCGTAAACCGACTTTACAGACAACCAATTTTTTGAAATGGCGGATATTTTATTACTTTTTCTCAAACATGCAATGAAATATTGTCTTTACGTTCCTTAAAATGGGCTGGGAAGTATCGCTTTTTGGGCGCAACAACTCGAGAGGACTGTAAAGGGATTTCATATTATTTTTTAGGCCTAGGCCTGCAAAGTAACTTTTTTAAGTAAGCTGTCAGTACTGTCATGTCACTTTTTTTTTAAATTTTTGTGTGACCTGGATACTTGTCACACTTGACGTTTGAGTGTATTTGTATTTTGTCACTTAATAAATAAAATATTGTCCTTCAGATCATTTTTTTTTATTTCATTGTATGTTTGAGAAAAGCACTATACATGCCTCGGCGTGAAAACGGATTCCCGGCCTCGTATCCCTATCCGGCCTCGCTCGCACGCTCGCTCGGCCGTATATACCCACTTGGCCGGAAATCCTCATTTTCCCGGCCTCTGATGTAATGT